>NC_041059.1:8382251-8742251 GCF_900634775.1 Gouania willdenowi
AAACCCCAAATGCAGCCACCCCCCCACACTGTCAAGTCATCTTGGCATTTTTCCGCACTGTGTCCACCTCCAGCTTTGCTTTGGCAGCGTCTACTGAGAGGCAGGTGTCTGGGTTTCAGAGAGCAACAACACAATGAGAATGTGTCCCAAGAGAGAAACGGCATGTCAGGAGGCTTGGAAGAACTCTTTATCTATTACATCATTATCCAGTGTAGTAGAAGGATGTGCTGCAACAAGGATGGATAAGTGTTTCAATATCGCCCACAGCAAAAAAAAAAGTCCAGGCTGCCAAAAAGGTGTCAGAGGATCCCAAAGGAGCGAGTCCAGATAAGGGTGCAGAGCTGCTGAGTGTTCCAGCCATCATGGGGAAGAAGATTAGCTCTTTCCTTTCGGTGTCTCTGTCAGAACAATGTCTTTGCCTGGGACATTGAGTGTAACCACAGATGAGTGTTTTTCCTGATAATGAAGGTAATATGGAAATACAGCAATTAGGATTAGCAGCAGGGGGAAAAAAACCTGATGTTTGTTCATATAATACATTTTAGAAGTCGTACTGCTTTGTGTGTTAGATTAAACACAGTTCGGAGAGCCTTGGATTTGGTGCTTTTAAAATTATGTTTCAGCGTTTACCTATTTCTGTGTCAGTTTAAACCTTTCTTTTCCTGACTTTAATGGCTACTAAACTTTCCAAAATCTTCCCAAACATGTAAAATAAAGTTAATAGAGTCAATTACTGTTATAATAGAATAAAGGGGAGAGCTTTTTGAGGTCTATCCATAAAGCCAGCATAATTATGGTCCATTGTTATATGAATTTGTGAATAATATTCACTGTTATCCAAGAAGTTTATTATTATTTGGGCCATATTAAGCTGCATAGTCATCGCAAAGATGTAAATCCTTGTTGTAATCAGAAATAAAAATGGCTCAAAAGTGACCAAACATGGTGTAATGGGATTTTAAAAACCACAAAAATTGGTTAAGAGTTGCAAATTAGAGTGGCCAAAAATGGACAGAAAAAGTGGTAAAAAAGGTTCCAAGTGTCAATATTGAAACAATTAGTTCAAATTGGCAAACAATGGACATGAAAAATTATGAATGATGTTAAAGTTGCAAAAACACGAAATATTGTGAAAAGTGGTTTAAAGTGACAATAATGGGTCAACATATGCGACATTAGGTTGAAAAAGTGGTGGAAAGGGTATAAAAGTGAAGTAATGTCGCAAAAATGTGTTAAAAGGAGCAAAATATGTGTGACATTGTCACAAAGGTTTCCTAGTTTATGAAACCTGTAATTACCGCCAACCTGCAAATCGCTCTCACGTGTTGCTTAAAATCCCGTGCAGCCGTTTGATTGGACATGCTTCAGCTGTGACGTGTCACCAGGTAAACTCATCCCCATTTGTGCTAATACACCAACACCTGAACCTGTCTTTGTACCAGTGCGTTTTCGGATTTCAACAAGGTTATGATCATCTCCACGTTTTGGTCACAGGATAACATGATAACTACTTGAACCATACCACGCAGGGTGAGATTTTGAACAGGAATATGGACGTAATTGTACAGGAATTTTGAATAATTAGTGGCGATAAAAAAAGGTTTAAGATTGCTTTCTCCATTTCAGATTGCTTTTTCCTCTTCAGAACGGGAATTCCATTTTTACCCGTCCATTTTCTGCAATCTCGGAAAATCACAGGCCCTAAATATGTTTTATAAACGTTTCCACTTTTGCTGTCCCTTGAAATCTTACACTTTATTTTAATTCTAATTAATTTTTTTCTGTTAATTTGAGCAGTTTGAGAGTCCCACAATTCATACGTTCATTATTAAAACTCTCTAAAAAACGTGGGGGGTCCATGATCTCATCTCATCTCATTTAATTTTTTTTGTTTTGTTTATCTTTAATCAATCCTTTATAAAGGCACAAAAGGTCTAATAACACTTGGAGGATAAGAAACAAGATGATTTTATGAGCCGGTGCTCGGCTGTGTTTTGTCAGAGGTGTGATTACAGAGCAGATTTTAGCTGACTCACACTTTACTGTTTCTAATAACTTAAAACTAATCAGAAAAGTGACCCCATGCCCTTGTTCATGCATTACTTTCTCCCTCACTTTTAGTCATGTGAGAGTTAGAGGCCATGTTAACTGCCCTGTATTGTGGCTTGTATTATAGTGTAATTAAAGGACTGTCTAATTATGATCTCCCTCAGATCGGACTGTTGTGTATCTATGATGAATTGCAGAAAAGTTGATATGGCACTTAAGTGTGCAACGTGATACAGTCGGCTCTCTTTACAGTCATGCAGCAGAGCACCTAAACCTCTGGAGGACTCTCTCTCGTTCTCTCGTGTTCTATTGCAGGCACACAATCCGCATATTGAACAAAATATTGTAACTGGACTTGTTCGGTGAAAAAGGAGCTTAAGCCCCAGATAACTTACAGGCTCAGCTCTAGTAATGGGCTTTTATGTCTCTGAGAACCGTGACTGTGGGCAAAGCTGCACTGCATTCACATTGACGGAGTAAAGCCTCATGCCAGGGCCAAACGTGAACAGACGGTTCTAAAAGTGAATTTTTTTTTTTTTTAAATCATTTTCAAATTAATTTTTCTGAACAGCCATCCATAGTGAAGGAGTTTCCCACAAAGTCAGACAAACGGGTACGACGGCATATTAGTGCCACATTAAAATAAAAATAAATCTGGGCACTACAAGATTAAAGTCGTAATATTACGAGAATAAAATTATAATTTTATGACAAACAGGATCAGGTCTGCATTTAGTGAGATTATAGTTCTCTTTAGGTTTCACACATGGTGAAATATTGAGGCTATCATCACCAAACTTTTATCAGTGAAGGACTTTAAAGCTACTTTGCAGATGTTTGCGTTTGATTTGGAACAAATAGCCTCTTATGCGGAGGAGGTACTGGCTGGAAGTGGTCGACGGGCTATCGGTGTTGGTTGCTTTCACCGGGAGTTTTCCAAAATATAGCTTTATTCTCATTAAATTACGACTATTCTTAAAATATTGCCACTTAATTTTCAAAATATTATTACTTTATTCTCAAAATATTACGACTTTAATCTCGGTAGTGCTCAAATTGTTTTTTATTTTAATTACGCCGTCGTAAACAGGAGAAGAGTTTAGGTTTTTCTTTTCCCTTCATTCAATCTCAGCCATGTGCTCCACTGTGTGCTTGACTGTGGACTCCCCTTCACTTCCCACACACTTCTGCTAATTTGAGGAAGTACAATCATTCCCTCCCCGTGTAGCTTCCTGCTGAATTGCAAACGGAGGCAGCCAGCCATTACATTGTCCAGACATTACAGAGTGTCTGTCAGAGGCGTAGCAAAGACTCGAAACACAGGATGATTTTTCTTTTAGCACGTTATCCAAATGAGCGTTTCCTAATTGTAGTTTGTGTTCTTTATTTTAATTGTGTATTGTGTATTGTCTATGTTCTAGTCAGAGCCCAAAGTGTTGAGTCTGTTATAATCCGATGATAATCTTCTCCCAATCGCAGCACAATTTAAGTCCCAGCCTGATAGAGAAAATCATTTTGGGCCAATTCACCATATGACTAGAAATGTGCTGCGTAGCGTTGAATGCGTTAAACTTCAAAGTTGGGTTCAATAACAAAGAGATTCTTTCTTTTATCTCATAAATGCAGCGTCATAATCTCTTTAGGGACTTTGATGAGATATTGCCAAAAACTTGATAAGTCCTGAAGAAGAAACCAGTCAAGTTTGGAAGAGGTGGAGCATTCAGTCTGTCTGTGGCTATTGAGGAGCTATGGAAACAGATTAGGGCCAGTTTTGATAGAGACTGTTGTTGTCTATGGTAAATCCGCTTCCTTTGATTTTAATAGCAAACCTTCTTTTTTGACATTTTGACTTTATTCTTGATTTGTCCAAAATGATCTTCTCCAACAAAATTGGCCATAATCCAGTTCCGTATGATCTCCACTGAGATTTTGCTTTTTTATTTAAAATAATCAATCTTACATTGTTTATCCCCGCTTGGATGAGAGTTCTAAAAGCACACGAGTTGCACAAGGTTTATAATTTGCAGAGAGATGAGAACCATTCGCATAAAAAAGGAAAGTAATGCTTTGTAAATGCAAGTTCCTCCACAGGTATTAATTAACTCCTTTGTGAGATTGTTTTGTCAGTTACTGGCTGTCATTTAAACAAAATGATTGCAAGACTGGTGTGGGTTGTTCTATCAAGGTTTTGGTTTGTAAGTGAATTATAAAATATCTAGCTGCTGATGCAGCAAAGTGTAGTTCAGGTTAGCAACACCGTGTGTTTTATTCATGGGGTTTTTTAGTTTTAAAATGCAGGATTTATTTGTCAGAATTGTTGATTGTCTTGAATATTTTGGTTTCCTCCCTTTCCAAAGACTTTTTTGATAAAGTGCTGGATGAATTACTGGCCCTGTACAGATGAGTAGAAGCTTGTATTAAATAGTTATTTAAGAGAATTAAGAAATGTTCTGAGCTGAGGTAATTGTTACACTTAGGGCCCTATTAAATGCACCGCCCTTCTCCCTCCTGTCCTGGCCGCCTAAACCACCCGAAACACCGTCTAAACTGCAAACACAATACTATGCAAATCATCACTGACTCCTAAATACAGAGCCCACCAGTTCCTGCTTAACTTTGCTGTGCCTGTGAAACTCCGTCCCTTTCTTTTCAAGCACTAAGGCGCTCTGTGAAAACATGAGTCAGCTTTAGTCATGATAATGTAGATTAGGTTGATTTAAGTTGATCAAAACTTAATCAGTGAACCTGCTCAGATTCAGTAAACCATTGATCTCTGAGAAGAAATTGGGTGACATTAATGCTGTCCTCATACATCTTTATATGACATATTAACAATTAAAAAGGAACAGTGAGAATAATCCATGTCCAATTGTGTCTTACTTTGAGGAGTAGAAAACTACAATTTTCTGAAAAATTTTAATATTTCTAAAAAAAACATGGAATTTTTAAAAAGAATGTAGAAAACATGGAATTTGTAAAAATAAAACAGAATTTTGAAAAAAATAAAATAGATTTTATAGGGCCCCATACATTTGTAGAAAATTTCAGAAAAGTTCTGAAGTTACTTTAGGCTCCCAGAATGAGCTATTAGGTTTTTAGTCATGACAGAAACACTTGTGTAAATGCTCAAATCAAAAGTTGGGACACTTTTGAATCAAATTAGGGGCCGATGGAGCAGCAGTGCATTCATTCCCCGACACATTCTCCCTAGTGCTCTATTAGTCAAGACCCTCCAGACCTCTGTAGTGGATCTCTAGACTTGTGTCTAATTCTCATTAATCAATTTGTTTGTTGGCCTGGCTGAGTATTGAGGGGTTTAATCGTTACAGATTGGGGGGCCACATTAGTTTGAGAGAGCAGCATTTCATCAGTATTCTGATGTATAAAAAAAGCCTGTTTTACATTTTAACACAGAGTATAATGGACTTGGGAGGCGTGATAAAGCAAAAAAGATTCAACGCTGAATCTGCGTCTACGAGGCTGTGAAGTCACTGTCACCCAATTGATTTGTTTTTTTACCCTTTCACCTCAGATTTAACCTTGTAAAGGGATTAGTGTCAATGTTGGATATGTGATTTCCTAGTTTTAGCCTGCAGCTCACCCCTGCTCATGTCTAAATATCTCAGGAAAAAAAAAAAGAAACCTTTCGCGAAAGCAGAGGTCAACAAGCGTGGCCTCTTGACTGCTGTTAAACTGAAACCTGAGCACCATGAGATATGGTTCTTTAAAAAACACACTTATACTACAATTATTACTACCTGCTCCTTTCGTGTTCTCTTCATGGCCTCTTTGGTAAACTGATTCCAGAGCAGATTTTGTCCACGGCTGTTTGTTCGCTGAGCGAGGAGAACAGGAAGAACGCAGGCACACAGCAGGGATCTGCCTTCTGTTATTATGGCTACGATTCAATGAGCACAGGGCAACACTTTACCCAGGCACACTAAAGCATGGAAGACATCTCAATGCTCCCTCATCTGCTTATGGAACTTAAACGTAAATGTGTTTTTCCACAAAAGGGGGAGACCATCACCTACTTAACGTTGGAAACTGTGACAAAACAAACCGTTTCCCACTATTCCGCTCTCCCTTTGGTTGCTTAATAAAGACTAAGGCACCTGGGATTAGCTCGGGGCTGCGCTGGTCGAGAATGCAGGCGTAGTTCTGGTGTTCCCTGCCATAGCAGTATGATCTACAACAGTGTTTCTCAAATGGGGGTAATGATGTCCACACAAAAACATGGCTGGAAAATAACATCAAGGCTTTAAAGCTACAAGGTTTTGGTTCAATACCCTAAAAACCTCACACTGTTGAGTCATTGTTAAAGCGTAGCTGAGATGCTAAAAAACATTGAGGAACAAGTATCAAAACAGATGATACAGCAGCCTGTAAAGTTCTGTAGGTTCGTTAGACCATTGTCTCTCAAATGGGGATATATGTACCCCAGGGCTACACGATGGCACTACAGGGGGTACTTGAGTGAGAGAAAGTGGAAAATTAACAAAGAACGCATAAAAAATATGGGGTTTTATAATTTATTTATTTATTTTAGATAAAAACGATAATCATAATAATGATGATGTAAATGATCTTGGTAAGAACTTGAATTAAAAATACAAGGGACAGTCTTGGTCCCACACCAGGTGGGAGATGACCGGAATGAATAAAAACTGTAGAGATTAATCCATTTAGACACTAAATGCAGTTTCATTCTACTTATTTACAATGGCATTCTTTAAACGTGTTATCACTGATTCATTCCATCATTATGCTCTATAGTGAGCAAAATGTTGTAGTCAGACAAAGGGGGTACTTGGATTCAGAAGTAAGAAAAGGGGGTACTTGAGCCAAAAAAGTTTGAGAACCACTGACCTGCAACATAGAAACACCCACTCTCTCGTAGTCACTACAACGCATTATTCAGAGGAGTCACTTAAATGGTTTTCAAGAAATGAAATGTGTCACAATTGATAGTGATAGAAAACATTTAACATATATATATTAGCAGAATTTATTTATCAAGATAATACGATAAAACGGTAACTCGTCTCTGGTACATTAAATAAGATTTTGACTGGATTGAGACAGCCCACGTCACTGTTTATATACCTGCCTCCCAGTGTCATGTGGTGAGCGCTCAGCTGCAGCAACCTGCTTAAAGAGAAATGTGGATTTGATGGCTTGGGCAACGACTTCAGAAGAGCTTCATTGCTGTACAAAAATAAAATGTTGCTTAAAGTCTCTAGAATTAGGGAGGCACTACTTTGGGTAGTAAATGCAGATTTGATGGGACTTCCCTTGGCTAGAGTTGCTGAGCATAAATCCTGATTGTTATCTTTGGCATGGGTTTGTGTTTCCTGTTAGAAACTTCAGTTATTTTTATGCCCACATGCACACATTAAAAACAAAAAAAGAACATGGGCAGTGCAGATGAATATTGAATTCTAGAGATTTAAAAGCGGCATCATCGGAAAAGGGTCAACTTTAAAGTGGATAAACCTGTAAATGATCCTAATTTCATAGCCAAAACAATAATGGTATAATGAACATGCACAATTACCAGTATAACTATAGATACAGCCAATAAATTCCCTCCAAAAAAAGCTACCAAATAGTCAGTGGCAAACCATTCACTCTAGCAATGGTGTTCATGACTCTGACCTAACTGGATGGCAAATCTATCGATATACATCAAATTTTATGATTTTGATATTGAATAATTTTATAACAGTCATTTCTTTAGTTGATTTTGCCATAAAATGGCCACTTTTATGTGCTTTAATGATTGAATAGAGATATTTTAAACAAATTGTATAAGTTATTCTAAAATTTTTTCTCTTCCTGTTTTATTTACATTGTACAGGAGCTGCTGTTAATGTAAAAAGTCAGGAAAGATTAAAAAAAAACAAAATAAAGCACAAATTCTGGAGTTTTGGATGAGTATTTAATTCTTTTGCTCATCTCTGCTCTCACGTTCCAGCATTTATTTTCCTACCAGCTGGGAACATTAAAGAACAGAGAGGGATCTGACCACCTGCCTCATCGCTGATCAGATTTTAGTTCATTTCTGGGTGCTGTACAGCTAAAGCAGAACAAATCTTCTCTAATATTTACATTTTACGGCCAAAAGTAGTGAGACACCTGTCCAAATAAACAAAGGCAAGAGTTCCAATCTCTTCTCTGAACCGTGTGTATAAAACTAAGAACCTAAATACGCAGATGGCTTCGATAAACATTTATGAACGAACGAGGCTCTGACAATAGATGAGTCGAGGTTTGGCAGTTGCTGGGAAAATGATAAGTAGCCGAGTACCATGCATACACTTAGAGATAATAAATAAGTTCAAATATCTTCAAGTTCAAATTTTATGTCTACCGAATTCTTTGGATTTTTTTTCTTTTTAGATGGCCAACCTTTCTTGATTTTGAATTGACCTCACGTAACTGTCATGTGACCTCCTAAAATAACTATTGATAAAATGTTTTCATCTGAGGAGTCGAGAGCTGGGCGATGTATCGAGATTCAAGATATATCGAGTTTTCTTTTTTGCGTATATAAAAAATGACAATATTGCCGATATTGATATAATTTTTTTTTTTAAAGCTTATTGTTTTAAAATACTTGTTTTAAGAGTCGCTGCTTTCATTCGTTCTCAGAACAGCATAAAAAACACAGTTTGATTGATTACTGAGTGCGTTCTAATCCAGACCTTCCCCTAAACAAGCCACACTACAGAACTCACTCACGCGTGCTGTCTCTTAGGGGGAGGAAAAAAGACTAAAGTGGCACGTATTGTGTAGTAATTGTTAGTAAATGTGTCTGTGTGGCATTTGGATCATCGAAGTTAACCCAGAATTGTCTTTCTGGTCAGACTTTATTTGAAATAAAGTTTGAGTAGTATAATAAAGTATTGAGATTTATTTTGTATATTGCCATTTTGATAAAAAATATCAAGATACGAGTTTTGGACCATATCGCCCAGCCCTAGAGGAGTCTTGAAACAATCAGGGAAGATGAATATGGTCTCTAGATTTTGAATATACCTTCCTGACAGTTTTGTTTTTATATTTTCCTGCACAGCCTCTCTGGAAAACTACTTCCTTACATAGAAATAATCTCCGTCCGGTACACTCCTCATTGAACCCTCATCAGCTGCTGATCTACAGGTTCAACATGAAGCCAGGAAATAAACAGATTAAGACTGGGGGGAGGAGAAAGGGGTCCTCAGTTGGAGTGATGCTGGCCCACCTTGAGGACGACTCAAGTGTGCATTTTTGTGAAGTGGTGGCTTAATGAGCAGAGTGATTTCTGAGTTGTGGAGTGCTGATGACACCCGTGCATAGACGTGGCTGCTCTGTAGCTCTTTCTTCCTAGCTTAGCAGTTTGTGGCTTCTCAGCTGCTGCTGGACAGGTACTTCATGGGTAATTGGTGAAAAAGGTATTTAATTAAATGTCAAACAGTTACAGCTGTTTCAGATCTTTTGTTACAGGTGAGGGTTAATCTGCCCCCTAGTTGTAAAGTACATGTCCACATAAATGTAAAAGTATTTCATCTAGATTAATCTGGTTTGTTTTTATTCATTAGTGAATTGGAGCCTCTGATTTTTCTTTTAAAAATTTCCCCCAATTTTCCCACAGTTCACTAATCTGTTTTTGTTTTCGTTTCATTGGCTTTCCCTAATCAGATGTCATTACTGGCTATTAATCCTCTCAAAATCATGCCAAGCATGCTTAATAAGGTTAATTGAGTTAACTATTGTCATTAATTTCATATTTCTATGCTGCAGCAGCCAAAAGCACAGGCTGAAGTCAAACCAGACTTTGTGCAAGACTTCTTCCAAGACATTAGGCCATCTGTTTTTCGGCGAAAAAATATTGTGTGTTACGCATTTTCTTTTTTTGTGGTTTTTGAGGATAAGCAGGTATTGGAAATGAATCAATAGATTGATATATATTGCTTACACATTACAAATCTTCTGTTGAACAAACCAAGTGACCCAGATTTTTATTAGAATGATAAATTAACAATTAACACACATATTTGAACTGACTTTGGATCATTTTATTGATGTTATCATGTAATATTAATACCTGTGCTTTATTTTGTTCCTAAAATAAATTGTGTATTTATTTCTTTTGTTTTCATCTCAACATTAAACCTCACCCACACTCTGTGAATGACTGGGAATTTGACTGAAATGATGCAAGTTTTTGGAACTGCACAGTCACTGCTGTGTGTGCTGAGTATCTGAAGCTGTTCCCATTACAGATTTTTGCAAAATAAAAGCAATATTTCTAAATGTTGAAAAAGTATAATTGCGCTTTGAACGTGTTTTCATTGAAGGCTGTTTTGGGCAGGAGCCTCGCAACTTCCGTGAATTCTCATCCCGCGAGACTTTGACGTAGGAAGATGGACCCCCCCAACCTCCTTCTAACACTCCACATTCCTTCATTGTTTCACGCCTAATGTGGCACTTAAATTTTTAGTTATAACGTGAAGAAATGTCCCGGTCTCCTCTTCTGTTCACACCTACCGCATCATGTTTGCTCGGAGAGGAGTAGTCATGTGACCCGGTACGTCACGTCTTGTGATGTGTATTTGCAGAAAAGGTGTTTCCACAGTGCTTTTGCGACACCTTTCAATATCAAAACATCTGAAATACCTCCTCATGAAAGCGTAAAGATATTTTTGCGATATTTGAGTGTTTTTTCAAAATTTCAAAATCCATTACCACTTTTCATTGCACTATTTATATTTTGCACATTTCCAATGTTTACGAAAATGCAGCTATTGACTAGCAATTACTCACAAAAAAATCGTACAGATTACATTAATACATTTCATGTTATCGTCATATCTATTTTGGTGAAAGAATGAGACTATTTATGATCTGGTGACAAAAGTGCCTCACAGTGTTGTTTGTCTCCTGAGAACATTACTAATTTGTTTTATTAAAGCCGTCAGTGAGAGTTGGATTGGGATTTGTGAGACAGCCTCAGGTTTGTTTATCTTGACAAAGCAGTAGCTCCTATTTGACTTGGTTAGACCCAATGAAATACTATCTGAAAATATCATTAGCGCATTCTTTAGGCTTTGATGCTGCAATATTTTGCAATTTGTCTTCTCAGTTATAATTTGACTGAAGGCGGATTTACTGTTGCATTGGCATCAGAAGGCAATTAGAAAGTCAATACAATGTGAAATGTCTATTTACAGTCTTTTTTTCGCCTTATTTCAGCAAAAAATATTGAACCGACACAAATTATTCAATTGTAAGTTACACAACTGTTTCATTAGAATGAGTTCCAGATTTAATCAACCACCAAAATAGGCTTCACCTATTCAGTCTTTTTTGTATTGCTTATCCTTCTTCAAATAAGAAAATTGTGGTGACTAATTATATCACAAAACTATTATAAAACTAATGTGATTAGTGGATTTCATAGGTTCACAGTCACTTTGTCCTGTTTATAACAAATATGGTAAACTCCAGTTATTAAAACAGAATCTTTTCTCTCTGGAAACCAGACATTTTAGTGTGTTAGAAACCTTAGAGAACTTGGAATCATCTATTAGCTAAAGTAGGAATTGATCACAGGAATAAATCAGTTATTGAATATTCGCACATCCAAGCAGCCTTGTACGACATGAAACTACAAAAACCTCCAGGCTAACACATGTTGAGTGTTTATTCTTATGTGTATAGAAGGGTAACAGTAATATAAGCAAGTTCATGCAAAGTTCTGGTAGTTCTCATGGTTTAAAATAGTTCTTCCTGTTTTTCAAGTCATTTTCTTTATCCATTATTAGGGCTTCCAATTTTCTGTTTCAGATTGTCCCAAATTTCCTTCAGAATAAACCCAATTCTGATTTTCTTCATCTCAGAGTTAATATTTCTGTTCTATTTATGTTACATTGGCTTTTCCCTATTTGATTTAATTACCGACATGATAAACTTCCCACAATAATGCCAAAAATGCTTCATTAAGTTGTTTTTCTATGCTTCTGAAGCGCAGAATGAAATGCTCAAATCTTTTGCACAATTTTTGACACGTCCGTCTGTTTATTTTTTCCACTGATGGTAATATGATGAAAATGAACTATTACAAGTTTCCAAACACATAGGTTTATTGAAATTAATTCCTGGGTTTCCATTGTTTTCCAAAATCACAGAAAATCTGAGGACCCATATGTTGTTGTCTTGTCTTGTGCTACATTTTATTAAGAAGGCATTCTATATTCATTGGCTTATCTCTGCAAAAATCAACCTAGGAAATAAAACTATGCAAGCAAAAGGAAAACCAACAGAAAATCCCCAAATTCAGTTTTTGCCCACCGGCTGTGTATCAACCCTGTCATCGACTGTACTCAGATTAGAACAGAATCTGAAATGCCACACGCAAACACGGATAGTGAAATGTGCATTTTTTAGTTATACATGGAATGTGAAAAATAGGAGTTTTAAGTGCCATATTTGCATTTTTTTACTGAGTACAGGGATGTTACTATGAGCTATTGGTGTCCAGATCTATAAGAATATTTGATTTTCTAGTTGTGGGACAACAGACATTCCCAGGATGCTATAAGGATGGCACACAGACCTTCAGAAGAAAGTTGCATCTGAAACCGTATTGGCTAAAATTAGCTCTTTTATCACCCTGACCTTAATGATCATCTGTCCTCTGTGGTTCACCACAGACTTTCCATTCAGCTCCCAGATAAACAAGACACCCGCAGAGTTCTCCTTCTCTGTTCTTCCATGATTGATTTGGCAGAAGGAGGGTACGAGGTGGACTTTTGAGTGCCTTGTTAAAGTTTCCTTTGAGCTACTCTCGGCTACGTCTCTGATATGACAGATGATGTGAAGGTGTGAGATTTGAAAAATATTCACAGGTTTATTCACTCTATGAAACCTACCGTACCGTGATGTGTTGAATGATTATATTCAATTTTAACCATATCAATTAAAAAAACAATTCAAGAATGGACATATCTGATAAGGACAGTGACGAACACACACACACACACACACACACACACACACACACACAAACAAAATAGTGTTCTGGATCACACGTGTCAGTAGTGTGTGTCCACCATTTGTCATCAGAAATGTCTGTACCCGTCGTGGGATTGATGTGACCGGATCGTGAATCTGTTTCTATGGAGTTTGATCCTAATCGGTAGAGATGGACCGAAATGAAAATTCTTGGCCGAAACTGAAAATGTAAAATAAAAAGACCAATGCCCTAAGTTGTAAGCCATTTTGGAGACTACGCTCTGTGCGTTTTGATTATGGTGTGCATCATTTCTTGTGCATGCTGGTTTAATCCTATCCAAGTATTGATCTTTATATGCAGACCAAGTACCATTGTGATGTAGTAAAGAGGTGAAATATGTGCTAACAGACTCTGAAACCAGATTCTGCAGCTGATGTGCAGCCATGCGTCAGGCTGCCAAGTGGTCCGTGTTGACCGAGGGCTACACGTAACTACAGTGTCGACTTGACACAGAAACATAAAACACACTTACGTGCTCCGTCAAGTCTGCTCAGAAGATGCTTTAGTGCGCACATGTATGGCTATGCAGCTACTATGCGAGTCCGCGGACAAGTTGGTCCGTTTCCAGACAAGTATGCATCCTTACCGTGGTGTTTTCTCACATCATCGCAACATCCTGTTTTGGTCAGCTTGTTTCGGCGAGGAAAGGTTTTTGGCCGAAAACCAAAAATGTACTTTTGGGCCATTATATGGTGGGTAGAATTTTGTTCCATCATTACTTATCAGCCAACAGTACATTTCAGAGCTCCTGATAAGTTGTAGGTGGGTGATTCCACTGACCTACTCGTCCAGATCCAGAACATCCCAAAGATGTTCGAAAGGGTATCATATTGAGCAAGTAAAGATGCCAGTCTAACACTGTGATGTTGTCGGTGGTTGGACATTTTTGAGAGTTCCTGGCTGCACGTGGATGAGCATTATTGTGCTTGTGACAGTGGTGGCATTATCGCTTTTGAAAAACATATTTTTTACCAGGCTTTTTATAGCCATCGGTTCCACTTGAGAACACGCAAACATGTTTTGATCTGCTTATCCACTTTTAGGAATAAACAAGGAGTGGGTAAGGTATTGGACTTGTGGTCATGCCACATGCACATGCTAGCATTGACGTTCAGTTTTACTCACGAGAAATTGGCTACTACTCCGCACTTGTGTTTTAAATGTTTTTAATTTTCTTAAATACAACATGTTGCACATTCATGCTTGCGTTTCTACTGCATCCTAGTATATTATATATGATTCTTTTTTAAAGTGCTTACAGTTAATATTCACTTCAGGTACCCTTTAACTAACCAAGGAAGTATACACATGTAAAGCTGTTCAAATTGACCTTTTATAAGTTGTATGTTGGGCTCAAAGACAGTCAGTCCTGGAACAAGATGTAACCTGCAGGGCCTATTCAGGTTAAATGGAACTTAAACGTAACACAATTTGCAGGATTAACCTTTGATAATAGGAGCTTCAGCAATAAAACACATTATTTTGTGCTTCGTTGCTTTAAAACCCAGGCTGGCTTAACCTTGACAGTGTAGTGGCATCAAAATCCACTTAGTTTAATTCTGTATCCATTTAGTGTTGCTTTTTCATAACTTTTAACAATAAGGACCTTTACTTTAAAAAATCTTTTTACGTTGTTCAATCCTCTTTGGGCTTTCAAAGATTAAGCACAAATGGATCAACAAATCAGTACAATGGAATTGAGATGAATGCTGAAAGTCACGTGGCATAAAGATCTATCTTCACAAAACCACTTTCTCATTACTAAAATTCCTATGGTCCTAATTTATTATTTAACTCTACCTTTTAATTAAAACATTTAAAATTTTCTTTCCTTTCTATGTTTTATTCTTCTATATTTACTGACATTCATATACATATTTTATCCCCATCTCGAATAATTAAAGAAAAAAGTATTCGTTTTTAAATAATTTTTTTTATATTCATCAGTCTTTAACCTTGACCCTACCATTCAAGGTTAAATGGAGTTAACAGTGCAACCAAGGACCATAAAGAGACACAGCTCATGCAGGCTTACAATGTAAATACAAGCTTTACCTCTCTCACCAATGTGTCCTGCTGAGGTTGAGGTCTGCTGATCTTATCACTGCATTATGTGCATGTGAAACCTCTTATATCACCATAAACTCACAGCATGAAGTGAAGGTTCCTGGCTTTTGCCAGAGATCCAGTACGAGCAGCACAAACCTGGAGGATTACTGAGGTTCAAAATCAACAATGGCCCACAATCGACTTGGTATTACGGTTAGCTTAGATTAAAGCTTCCATGTTCAGTGGCTCAAGCTGCCGGCTCCACTGTCACAATGGCATTGTTGTCAAAGAGAGCATAGAACCCTTAGATAAGATTAAAAAGAAAGCATTGAATGGAGGAAAGGGCATTAGGATATTGATCAATCAGGACAGAACTTCGGTAAGACTTGATGATATATGTTCAGGAAAAGGTTTTCATATCCTTCAATACTTCATAGAACTGCATTTACAGGTGTCTCAGATCATTCTGCCTCCAGAAGTAGAAGCATTTCATAATCAGAAGTATTTTGCTGATGCAAAACTTCAATACTAATTCTAATTGTGTTTTTCTTGTTGTAGCGAATGCCAAAAAATGAAGCAGCAACAATGCAAATAGTATAATGGATAGATTACAACACGTTTGGAGAAACTTCCTTGCATTTCCTCAGATTTTGTCAGACTTACAGCCACCCTTAACTATCTTTACTCCATTTTGGACTGGATTCCTGTCTCATTTCTTGTTGGCTCATTGAAATAGCCAGGGTTCCAAGACAATCAGTTTGTTCTGGACTCTACAATCCTTTTTCAAAACTCAAATCAATGCCTGATGGAAGTTTTAGTACCAAAGAATAAGATCTGTGTTGTCCAGACTGAAGAGAATGTGGAAAAAGTACTGATAAAAGCCGATTATTCACTAGAAGATGGGAAGTGAGTAACGAGAAGACTTTAGCTGTCACTTGTAAAAGCAGCACAAGTGGCGTGCCACCATACTGAGGGGTTAGGATGGCGTGAGAGTGCGGGCTGCTGGCCACTACTCCAACACAGCTGAAAAAGCAAGGAACAGAGCCAGGAGCTGAAACATTACTCCCAGGCTTCTCAGTCCACCAATCTTCTCCATAAGTTTCTTCCCCTCTCTCTCTCTCTCTCTCTCTCTCTCTCTCTCTCTCTCTCTCTCTCTCTCTCTCTCTCTCTCTCTCTCTCTCTCTCTCTCTCTCTCTCCTCTTCTTGCCTTCTCACCTTTGTTATCCAGCTTCTTCTTTCTCCCTTTGATCTAAAATCCTGGTGATCTTTTTGCATTTCATCATTATCATCTTTAGCCTCTTTCCATCTCAAGTCTCATCAGTCTCTCTTCCCCATTGAATTCCTCCCACACTTCTCATTCCCTTCCAGTAAAGTGCAACATGAGGTTACAGGCACATTTGAATATTTTAATTTGTATCGACCTCCTCCTCAGTGGGGTGTGGCGTCATTTTACAGTTGCACAGCTGTGGCTATGTTACGGGACCATCTATGCAGGGCTCATCCAGATAGCCACGAGCTAACATGGAGATGAAGAGTTTTCTGAGATAAAAGGAAAGGGGGTGGGCGTTACAACAAGGAGGCTGCTTATCCATCTTTGTTCGCCTTTTGTTGCCGAACTGCCATAAACCAAATAATGAAGGGTTCCAGGGAGAGAGAGAGAGAGAGAACATGAGTTATAAGACGGTGCACTTCTTTATGCTTGATTATTGGCGTGTGATGTCACTTTAACTCCAGGCGCAAGTAAGTCTGTTCATGCATGAAGTCATACAGCATATTTGCTCATGTGTGAGAGCCATGCGCAGGTAGAAAGAAGTGTTTCTGCAGAACATGTAGCCCCCACCCCCAATAGCCATCTAATGACACATGCACTTTTTTATTAGCAAAATCTTACAGGTTTCGTCCCTTGTTGGCATTGAAAAACCATGGAACGGAAAAAAGAAAGTAACACTGATTTAATAAACCGCTTTTATGTCATGATTAATGCAAAAAGTAACTGTTGCCAACATTGTTCTCTCACCTTGCCTCTAATATGATAGTGATGTATTTCCTGTCATGTTTTCAAAGAGGAGGTTACCTCTTTTACAATGATGTATAATTGACATCATTGCTTTTACAAGGGTCTGGGATATTGCTCAAGTGTAGACTTCAAAGAGCAGCTGAAATCTATTTCTTGGGTTTTAATCTGCAAACTTAGCTCACGGTGTCAGCAGGGGATCTTTTTTTTTCTGGGCAAAAGCGCTGCCGTGCTTTCAGTCGATAGTGCGCTTGTTTTCTGGCTGGCAGTGTCAGTGCAGGCATTAGATAACGCTTTATTTGATGGTGTTCAATGGCTGACTCGTCCTCACCTCTCGCCCAGGCCTCTCCTGCTCTGCAGCCCACACGCGCTCCCATGTAATACAAACGCACACAGACATCCACCCACTGACTCTTTCTCTCCCTCTATCACACACACAGTTCTCTTCCTGTGCATCTTTTCTCTGGAGTATTCCGGCAGTTGTTTATGTTATTGAACTGGTTATCACATTACTGCGGGTACATCACTAGCCTCAGAGAGAATGAGTCTTCTACCTTTCTCATGAAGGGGAAAAAAGTAGGGAAAGTGCAAGGAGAAAATGATAAGGCAAAGTAATATTTAATATTTTTCTACACAGCACTTGTTAGACTGGAACATATTACTAACAGACAAATTTCGAACGGAAAAATTCCCAGTAAACAAAACCCTAAAAGACAGAATCCCAAACTCATGAAAAATGGACAAAATTTCATGTATAAATATATAATGAAATTAGAAATATGGTTCAAGCTTTAGGGTTGGGGTTATAGAAGTAGAGGATGGATACCCGGGCCGGTCTCAGACGTCAATATCTTAATGCCTGTTGGACTGGAGTCGGAAGGTATTTAATAAATAAAAAAAACTAGGGGTGCACCGATCACCGATTCAGGCTGATCATCGATTTTTTTAAAAGCCTGACCTGCCGATTCCGATTTTGGACAATCCCAATTTTCATTTTTATTTATTAAAGAGCATGCACCTTGAATATTCCAATCTTATTGTATTGTAAAACGTTGAACAATATCAACAAAACAATCAAATCAAATAAACTTTATTCATCCGTTAGGAACTTCATTTACAGAGAAAGCGCCAGTGCAGAAACAATAAAACACAGCACACCATATACTGTATCCATTCACACATAAAAATTCTGTCGTTCATGAGTTTCCTAATAAATAGATTAAAAAACTTTAAAAGATTAAAAACAAAAAGGCCAAAAATTATAGTCCTCAACTACAGATTTTGTGCTGCCATCAGCTGTTTAACAGGCGGATGGAGGTGGGGAGGAAGCTGGAGCTGTCCGCAGTGGGAGCGACCTGTAGCAGCGAAGTGTAGTGAGGGTTCAGGGTGTGTGAAGATCTTCAGGACTGTTGTTGTAGATGGCAGTGAGTGACTGCTGTTCCTGACCAATGACTTTGCTGCTGATTTTGATGATTTTATGAAGAGTGTTGCGGTGAGTGAGAGTGTGAACCAAACCAGGCGGTGATATTGAATGTGAGGATGGATTCAATGAAACATTTATAGAAAACAGCGAGAATGGATTGGTGAACCTGAAGGTTGCGGAGCTTACGGAGAAAGAAGAGGCACTGTTGACATTTTGAAAAAATGTGTTCAGTGTTGAGTTGAAATGTAAGTTTATGGTCGTTTATGGAGCCGATATTTATATGAGGTGTCCTTTTCCATTATTTCATTGTTGACTGTGACTGTGAGTGGGGGTGTGGTGGAGTAAATTACAATTGTTTGACCTTTGTGGAGGTAGAAAATATTAAAGGAAAGGATTGGTTTCATATGCAAGGATCGGCCGATCGCCGATCCCCCAAGATAAGGCCGGCCGGCTGATTGATCGGTGCATCCTTAGAAAAAAAACATTAAATTGGGATTTTGTCTACTTTTCCAATAAGGGGTTTGGGACTTTGTCTTTTGTAATTTTGTCTGTTAGGTTTTCATCATTGATTTCCTTAACACATGATTCTCAGTCTTTTCAAGGTTTATTTAAAAAAGGCCTGAAATCTATTCTACCGTATACCCAGCTCATTTAGGATTTTTAAAAAGCAGTATCTCCAAACTAACCAACAAAATACATAGTTTTTAAAATAAGAATATAAAAAGTATATGTTTATGTCATCAGGAAAACATGGTCTATGTTCTTTGGATAGAAGGAAAATAGACTGAAGATAAAGGTTTTTAAGCATTAGTTGGTTTTGTTGGTTAATAAAAAGAATAGTGGATGAATTAGACATCCATTCATGCTGTTGTTTCAACAGACATTTTATGTTAGGGGAACGCAAGACAACGTATAATGAGGTGTAATTTCACCCAGTGAACTCGTTAAAGTTGAGTTAATTACTGGGAAAATAAGTTCATGGAGGCTCAAACGAGTTCTCCTTTAAGTATGGTTGGACCATGTGGGATGTACTTCAAAGTCAAGTTGATCCCTTTCTTTTCAGAGAACTGATGCATGTTTGGAGATGTTCATACATCTGAGTAGGTCGTAAGTTTTAATAATAGGTTGAACCAGAACTGTTTGTTCATCACAACACATTAAAAACACCCTCCAGAAGCTCTGTATAGATTTGAAATCACAGCATAACACGGTCACTACTTGCACCTTAACACTTAGTGCAAGATTTATAATGGGATTATGTGCAGAATTGCACATATTTGTCACACTTTCTAGACATTCAATCACCTGTTTTCCATTGAAAAATAGCGTGTAAATGTGCGATATTGTCCCGAAACATGCATTGGAGGTATTTCTTCATCATGTGTTAATTCCTTTTCCGTTTCATCACCTGAGTTCCGTTTATTCCGTCATCACACATAATCGGGGACCCTTCTAATGAAGTGCAATTTACTATTTAATACTCAACGTGATGAGATTAAAAGCAGGAAAAATGTGTGTTTCGTTTTGTGTGGTTGGTTGACTTGGTCAGAGTTTTTTTTTATTACTGCTTTGCCAGGTGTTTCTGGCCTTCAGTGGTTGGTGTTTATTCAAATTAAGAAGAATTAAAAAAGCAGTAAACCAGTGACACCATCAAGACTAGCTGCAGCTGATTAACGCATATAGGAAGAAACGGTTTCCCTGTGTGGTTCGATCCAACAAGTTACTCAAACTCGCGAAGAAATCTATGGTAGCTTTGATAGAAAGTTGGCTTAAAACAGAGTGTATCCACAGTTTGTGGTGTGCAGAGCAGCGAGATACACAGACGATGACATCTAACGCAGATAAAGTGCATTTTATGCCAGAAACAATGAATCAGCCTGAATCAGCACACGAAAGCACACAACCTGCTTTGGTGTGCTGTTTGAATTGCATTCTACCATCAAATGTAAATGAGAAGTGGTAAATCTTTTCCTGCCTCAGTAAGCTGCAGGTCGGCTCGTGAAAGATGAGAGTGAAGAACAAAAACCAGGTTCAGTGGTTTGAGAAGTCTTCTCTAAATTTTTTGAAAAAGTTTTTTCTCCCCCCTGTTTTGCACACACAGCAAGAATACGTAATCCAAAGATGTGTTTTTTCCCTCCCTATCCCATTTCACTCCAGAGCCTTTTTCATCCAATCCAAAGAAATGCTGTGCTTTCAAATCCCATTTCTTCACCACAGCTTTGCTCTTTCTTACAAACAAATGCTCCTTATCCCAAATGTCCTGCTCACACTTCCCAACAAACTCACCTGACGAAAAACTTTGACCAACAAAAGCGAATGCTCATTTCTCCGACTTCCCACACTTGTGATTCATCCTCTTTGTCTTTGTCTTCATCAAAGGAAAAAGTGTATTTGGCCACATTTACATGAGAGCTTTAATTCCCTTTTAATTCAGAATAAAAGTTAAATCCTCTTTAAAAAGATTAAAAATTACCTTGTGAACTAATTCCGAATGAAAATAATCATTCTGAATTAAGTGGCTGGTTTATTCCGATTTAAACTCCAAATTTAAAAATGTCTCGATAATAGATATTGATATGATGAAACAAGTGGCCGTTGCATTAACCGTTGGCTTTGATTGGCCAAAGTCCTCCGGTACTCTGTCTCCCTTTTACTCCTCAGCTGACGAAAGTGAAACAGTATGTTATTGTTGAGCTGCTGCTTCAAAATTATAATCAAAATTAAAGTGAAAATAGAACTTATTAAGTGGTCTTCTATGTTGTGGCCAAAAAGAAAAGGTTTGTTTTGTGTTTTCTTTCCGGTAGACGTGAATATGTCAAGTTTGCCCCCCCCCCATTCAATCAGAAACCTTCCCAACCCCCAGACCGAATGCGGAATTTGATAAAGGTGAATAAAAATGTTTTCCATGTAAACCTAAATTCAGAATTACTATTTCCATGTGAACACAAAGCAGAATACTTTACTTCCGAATTAAAAAAACATCATGTAACCGTGGCCATTGTGCGGTTGGAGAATCTGTGGTAATCTGAGTTCTTCTACTTTAGTCAATCAAGTTTAAACAATTAACCTGGGGTCACTTTGATTTGTTGTCTTAGGCCTGATCTCAGCTAGGATTATAAGACCTTTGTAGGGTCAAGCTGTCATTATGATGGAACATGGTGATGATTGAAGTGAAAACCTTGTGTTTTAAAATGATTATGGATTAACATGACGGCATGGTTTTTCTGCTGGCTGTAATGCTGGTACTGCTCCACTGAGGCACAGTAAAGGAGCTTAGGGCTTTTAGCTCGTGGTTCTGGTCTGTAGGAGCATCTGTTGTCACAGTTGCACTATCCTATACATACCTTGTTCAAACACATGCCGAAGGGTCATAAAGTCCCTTTTTAATGCTCTGAGAGGGACACACTGTGTGTGTATGTGTGTGTGTGTGTGTGTGTGTGCGCGCTGAATGGCTGTTACAGTATGAAGGAAGCCTTTTCACAAGAGGACAATTCCACTGGAGTCACAACAGGTGTGTGCATGTGTGTGTACGTGGGATTGCAAAGGGGGAATTATATGGCAACCACTAGAGGAAGGTGGGGGTAGGGTGGGGTTGGAGTGCTTATGAAGGGTCCCCTCTGCCCCACCTGTAGCCTGTCAGCTGTTGTAAGTCTGTTAAGACGTCAGCTGTTTCTGAGGAGAAGTGTGTGTGTGTGTGTGTGTGTGTGTGTGTGTGTGTGTGTGTGTGTGTGTGTGTGCGTGTGCGTGCACACACACACAGTCAAAGTCAGGAGCTTGTTAAGGGAGGGAGGGAGGCCTGGCTATGCGTGGCCTTCACCGCTCCATTGCACATCAAACGACTTGTCGCCTTTGGGGATTTGTTTGTGGACAACACAACTCCTTGTGACTGCAATGTGAGAGCGCCATGATGGTGTCGCTCATTCTCTTTCTCTACAATTTTCTGTGATCGTGGGAACGGAATGAAAAAATGAATTTGCGTTCTGTAGCAGAGATAGCAGTTTGACCCCTTTAGTTAAAATCGGGCCCCAATATGACACAGAAATGCCTCTTATCCATGTTGTGGTACAATATCACGTTTACACACTATTTTTCACTGGAAAATGGGTGAATGAATGTCTATAAAGTGTGACAAGCTGACAAATATGTCTAGTTCCGTCCAGAATCCCGTTCAAAATCTTACGCTGCATGTTACGGAATAGTGATTGTGTTATCCTGTGATTGAAAATTAAAGCAGAGCTTCATCTGAAGTGTGTTTTTATTCTGTTGTGATGAACATGCAGTCCAGATTATGACGACATGCAAATCTGAAAATTCCCTGGCACAAAGAGGGGTTACTTTCGCTGATGGTGTATTACCCGAACTGGTGATAATTTTATCTGGTGATATGTCAAAGCAAAAACATGAGGGTGATTCACTGGTTGGCAGGAATTAAAGATTTCACAAATGTTTTTGGACCATATCATGCACTTCCATCTGATTTTCCCCCTAAACGCGTGGCTGGGGTGTGTGGCTAACCTCACGTGAATTCAGCGTAACTATCCTCCAGTTTATGTAAATTCTCTGAGGCATATAAACTGCAAAATTAATAACAGGGAAAAATGATGAAACAGAAAAGTATATAAAGTGACGTCGACGTGACGTAGAAATGGGTTAACACTAAAGCGGTAAAATGTGTCCAGTTAAGTACTCTAAATATACAATTTTAAAGCTTACTAAGTTTTATCTCCAATTCATTACTTCATCAAATTACTGACAACCACACACACACACACACACACACACACGCACACACACACACACACACACACACACACACACACACACACACACACACACACACACACACACACACAAACACACACACACCGCAAACACAGATTCACTCGCATTCATGGCAACAAACCATGCAAGATGATAGGGCCACTGAAGTTTTGTGGTCTGGCCCAAGGACACTTTGGGGATCAAATCACCAACTTTGTGAGTGTGCAGGACAACCTGTTCTCCTACGGGAGTAGAACATAACAAAGTAGATTTAAAGGTGTAAATGCTTTCTGTCTAAATCTAAACCAGGTCCAAAGTATCGTATTGTAACTATTGGTACATTTGAAGATTGATTGTTTTTTTTAAAAAAATCTATAAATTGACATTGTTGACAGGCCATTGTAACTATTTTAATCACAAATCAGAACCACACCCATAGTGTTTTTAACTTTTGAGATTGGAAAGGCATTAGAAGGTGCTTCGTAATAAAAATTGCGAATAGCACGTGTCTTTTTTTTCTTCATTCATTTATTTCTATACCAGTGTCCAAGTACTTTATTTTCTCCATGAGTTAAATCTTTGCCCAGGTCCAAATATCTACTTTACATTTCTACTTTAAAGTGAGTGTGAGTCACAATCCTTTCTTAGAGTGATTTATTGAGTTTCTTCACCAACAGACACCATTTTTGTTCATGGTATTCCTTGTGATATCACCTCACTCCGCGAGACATTCAATTTGGGCCAGATTCAGATCTTTCTGTGTTAACCAAGAAAGAAACATCTGCCATTGGTTTGCTGCAACTTTCAGTTCTTGAAAACACCAGAAATGTGTTGGGAAATAACTTTGGCAGTGTTTTGGAGGGCAAACCTAAGAAATCCCAGGAGGAAATAAGTAAAAACACTTTTATTTATCCGTCTACGGGACTCCACATCCCACAATGCAAATGTGCAAAACTTTTCCGAAAATATTGATAAACCGAGTGTTTACAGTGGAGATCCAAACAAACTGTTACATCTTTTTTTTGAGCAAATGATCATTGTTGATCTATGAGGCCTACGCTTTGTCTTTACCTGATTTAATATATATTGTCCATAGCAGCGTCAACCATCAGGAGATCTTTTCAATGACACTTCAGATAAAGCCCTCAATAAAGATACACAAACATTTTATAGCCCGTTCACATTGCTGATTCCATTGCACACAACAATTTTCTGTAGGTAGAGGTGTAATCATCTCTAATTCCAAGATGGCCAGCAGTAGATAGTATTGATTACCAAAGGATAGGGTGCTTTGAAAACAGACATAATAAAAGGTTTCTTATTGATTTTAATGTCCAGAGACAGAGACAGTTTTCTTCTTCAAACCTCCTCTCTGATATTAACTTTTCTGAAAATCTGCTTCCAGACGTCTGCTGCTGTTTTTCTTGGTGTAAGCTAAATGTCTTCTATCCCTCCTCAGTCATGCTGGCATGGGACTCTCAAGTGTTGAGTGATTCATGGCTTTAATTTAGTGGATAAATTAAAATATGATTAGGCTTCCAAGCACAAAGCTTCAAATGAGATAAGGAAGGGAGACACTGTTTTAACTGGTCACAGGGCAGATGGACCAAAGTTGCTTACTACTACACTTCAAGTATGTTGTGAGGCACAAGTTTAATCCCTTTGGACTGAAGTTTTCTTGTTAATTTTGCAAGCCACAGTAGCAGCCTAACAGGAATAGCCAAAAAAAAAAAAGGAATTTGAAATAAATGTGAGGCTGGCTTTTGCTTTTATGAGTGGCTGTTGTGTTGGAGTCTTGGTGGTGGCGGCTGAGTGAGCAAGACAGTTGAAGGGAACAGGTTGGTGAGTCTGTTAGGGCTCATCTTTCTGCTCTTGATCTTTAACCTTTAGCTGTGACAGCTTTTTAGACTGGGAGATGCCAAACTTCCCCCAGATTGCGAGAGAGAGCCAGTTGAGATGCTGTTGATCAAGATAATTATCCAAGATAGCAGTGCCATAAGAGTGCTGCACCATTTGCATTAAATCTTTGCTATAAGCTTGAAGTTGCAAGGCTTACACTTTTCTCTTTAGAGCTTTTTTGAAACTGTAAGATATGTCAGGAGAAAGTCAAATACTGAAAAGTTCCTTAACAATGTAGGTCACATGCAGAAGAAAAGCTCTCAGTATAAAGCTTTGTCACTTTTTTAAATGACTCTATCCACAGAGTTATATCAAATTTACATAATCAGGGGATTCACTGTCAAACCCTTGAAAGCACATCACGCCTATTCACAAATCCATTAGTCATTTTCTACAAAGACAAAGTACAAATAAACCTCTTGATCTCTTCTTTGTCTTCGAGCATCACTGGGGTAGCGCACTGTTTATTTTCCACAAATACCCAAAACACGTTGTTTCTCTGTTCTTTAGTTGAGTGCGGGATGGATGTTCATCATCGCAAGAGCTGTGGCGGATGCTTTTGTGTTCTTCTTTTCAACACAAATACACTTGCCTCTGGGCAACAGAGTTGCTTCCTCTCACTGCTCTGTTGTAGAAGAAAGAAAATATATTTTTCCTGCTTCTTCTTTGTGCCTCTCCCACCTCTCCTCCCTGCCAGATCCCCACCGCATGTAGCCAGCCCCACACAATCTTGGCCATTGAATGTGTTTGTGTCAGGAAGCGTAGAGGTAGGCTCATAGATTCCTGTTCTAGGCTCTAGGCCAAAACTGTGTGTTTAACATGGAGGGCTCCAGGCTTTTGAGCACATGGTTAACAAATGTGGATGGAAAGTGGGGGAAACCCAGAGAAAATGCAGTGATGGGGCAAACTAAGTAGTTGTTTGTTTGACAGTAAATGTTTTGTCAGAGCTTTTGACTTTACAATTGCTGCGTTTAGGAACAATGTATATTTTTCTCTGCCCAAGGTCGGATTTCTTGATTTGAGAAAACAGAGGTGGAGCATTTCTCTCCCATATTTGTCCATATAAGTTGCTACTGGCAAACGGATTGCATTTCTTTCATTTTTGCCCCTTATTTAACCCTTTAGGCTCTGGGCTAATATGTGCATACATTCATGGTGCTGTGTGGAAACTCAGTGACACAACTGTTTAGCAGACTTCTGGCCTCCCATTTCCCACACCCTCCAGGCTCCTTTGAGATTTCAAGGTCATGAAAGGGCACAAGCTGAGATTCATTTCTTGGGAAGCGACGTGACAGACACAAACACTCGCAGAAAGCAAATCTCTCCTTTGACAGCGTTTTCTGTCATTATCAGATAGACTACATCTCACACGTTCATACTGGGAGGTTTACTTGTGATTTGCACAGCTTTGGATGTGGTGTAAAGATCAGCTGCGTTCACTGGAGCCGACGGGAGAGGTGGAGAAGTGGCAGTGCATGCTCGACAGCAGAGGAGTCACTTTAAAATGAAACGCTGAAGGATCTGGCTGAGCGGCACGAGACATTACCGGTGTGTTGAACTCCCCGACAGCTGAACGTCTGTCTGTGTGTGTGTGTGTGTGTGTGTGTGTGTGTGTGTGTGTGTGTGTGTGTGTGTGTGTGTGTGTGTGTGTGCGTGTGCGTGTGCGTGTAGTCTTCCCTGGTAGTCAGGGGGACTCAAAAGGCTCATTGGAACATAAGTTTCATAGGCAGCTGCCTGAAACTCATGATCCAAATGTATGATGTGACACACATGTGCATGAGGGACAGATTGGAGTGCAGCAAACATCTGACACGCTCATTTAGGCGGTTGACAACCTCACTCTCACACCACAAGCACACACTCTTGCACACATGCAACATTTTCAGCCTTTCTGTTTCTATTTAGTCTACAATTAAGACATCAAGATTTAAACACAAAAGACTTAATGACTCAACACTGTCCAATTTTAATGAACACTATTGCTTGTAGTGGTAAGAACTACTTCTTACAACTTTAATCTGGCAGGAGTCAATTATCTGATAATTTTTTGAAAATATGTTACTTCATAGATTCAAAAGTCAAAATTTCTGGTATAATAATGTTTCATAGGACTAATATTAACTTGTATAATATTTATCTACATTTTACATCAGTCAGGCATCCAAATCATAAAGTTTATAGTAGGTTTCATACAATATCACTTTTCATGCTTTTTTTTTTCTCCCAGGCATCATTTCTCAATCTTGCTGCCCTTAATAAATAAGCTGTTGATCTGAATTATATTCACTTCATTTCATTTTTTTTTTCCTGTATAGTTTTTATTATAATTCTTTTGAAGTTTGAGACAAAAAAAAGTATTTTATTTTTCAAAGGGCCACACTATTTGATTGGATGCATTAACTCTGGAACACAGACAAACTAAATTGCTAAAATATGTAATACTGCTCTTTATTAAGAAATTGGTGTTCAAACTTTTTTTAATGAATAAAAATGTATTAAATGGAAAACTGTTCGTTATTGAACTCTAGTAACAGTTTACAATTCCTGATGGTGACCAAAATAAACAAACAAAAAGTTGAATAACTGTTTAAAAAGCAGAAAAACCAGCCAACACAGTCAGTGATGAATGGGTGGCAGTTGCTTATGGCATATTAGGGCAGTGAGTGACCTGGGGAGGGGTTTGCTAGTCAGGAGAGAGGTGATGAGTATCCTGTGCTTATGAGGGTTTTGAATGGAGGGGGGCAAGCAGCAGCCGTGGTGGTGGTGGTGGAGGAGAAGGGTGGGGAGGGCACCGATGGTGTCCGGTGTGAGGGGTAATTTCGGGTGTCCACACTGACGTGTCTCACCAGTAGTTGTCATTTGAACAGTGGAGAGTGTAGTGGCTTATGTTCTGCTCTGAAGTCAAGGCTCTTTTCGCTCCTGACACACTGACTCCACTCTGTGATCGTTGATTTTGGACTACCTCATCTGTGGAGCTGCGGCTAATCCTTCTCTCCGCTCTAACCTTTGACGGTAAGGGTGACATTGCAGCTCACTGCTACGTAATCACCTCAAATAACTGTTAAATTACTCTGTTGGTTAAAATCATTATTACTTCAAGTAGAAATCTAAGGAATTAGTGGCAGTTTTTTATAATCGTACTTTCTCCCTGTCGACCATTAAAAGCTTTTGTTGGGTCCTAATCAGTTCAGGAAGTGGTCTGTGGGTGCACTGCTGGCGCCTCTTGAGGACTTGATGAGGTTGATAGGGCAGAGTGCGAGGTGACTTGCCGTGTGGTCTGTTGTGTGTCGTCAGCCGCCGAGCCGACACCTTCTCCAGCCTCAGATATGCCGAGGCAGGACTGAGAGCTGAGGGCAGCTGCTGCCGTGATTTATGGTTGTTTGCGTGTGTTGTTGCGCAGCTCGCAACGTCACACCTGTTCTTTCTCTTTCCTGAATTGAAGGCTAACAGGGGTCGTTACTGCAATGGCTGAGGATGCCCCATTTCCATTTTTCAAGTAACCTGCAAATATTTAATCCATCAAAGACAATATCAATTAAATGTTCCAGACAGTCCCATACATTAAGTTCCTGGTGGTTTTTCCTGACTCTTGAAAGTTCTTTCAAGCTTAAGAAAAAAAAAACCTACAAGAAAAAAGTATTATTTTTAGGGCTAGGTCATATATCAAGAGTTTGCTATTTTTTTCTATTGAGATGAATTTTTGACCATATCGCCCAGCCCTAATTCTTTTCCAATTAGAAGCTTTGTCTCAAACCAGAGTTGAATCACATACTGCATCTTGTAATGAAACATGATAGTGAGATAGAGATGTTTCTCCATTAGCTCTACAGGCTAAGACACTGCTTATCCATATATGCAATGTTCCCTCACAACTCTGAATTATCCTAAATCAAGTTTTATGATATATTTCATCTTAAAAAAACATAAGTGAGTATAAAAAAGTAAATCAATGGACATACAACTTTATATTGTATACTAATTATTGTAAAACAGGAAAGTAACTGATTGGTTAAGCAACATTTAGCTTGGGGTTTTTGGTGCTTTAAAGAACTAAAAGCTTACAAATAAGCAAATCCGAAGTAGTCCAAGACCGTAAATATCTACTTATTGAAAGAAAGTCACCCAAAAACCATCCATATTGCTTAGTAATGCCATATGGCTGATCTAATCTGATTTTTTTTTTGCAAAATTTCTTGATGTTTGTGATATTATTACTTAAAGGCAATGGATTGTTTTTGCACAAAGGTTGGCAAAAAAAAAATTATAAACTGATTAGTCATAACCATATCATTACAGATCAAGGGGAAAATACCCACACATTTCCTCTTATGGTAATGAGAAATATTAATCTGTCAGATGTAGGAGAATAGTCCAGAATAAGGGTTCAAACAAGTTTGTCAAGGGCAACACTGATGCTAAAAAGGTGGAACTCCTGTGTTGTGGCCTGAATCAAAGCACTTGAGTGCCCACAAGGGAATGAGCCTCCAGGGTTCTGGACAAGTCACATGTTGTTGGATCCAATGGACCTTTTTGTAGATCCTAATACTGAGATGCTCCACACCCATCTAGAAGTGCAATTGCTCAAGACTCATTACCTCCTAATACACTCCCTGAATGCCACCATGTGGCTGCCCTCGGAGAGAAAACAATTTCACTAATACAACAATATTACACTGTTGTTTATGACTTTGGAATACTTTTGATTTTAGAGATATGATTCTTTTGATGGAATGAAATTGTAACCTACTAGAAGAGTGGACTGGCTTGCTGGTCTCGATGCAGCTGCTCGACTCTTGTTTTGAAGGGTATCTTGACAACAAAGCCTGCCTGGCTCAGTCGTCTGTGGCCATATTGAGAGCCAGGCTCCTCTGTGCTGGGAGACCTTTTGCTTCCTAATGACCACACGCATTAACAATCACAACCAAGCCGGGTTGATTCCATGCTTCTATTACGCAAACAAAACCGATTTCTTCTGGGAGGTTTTATCCATTGAAAGGATTTCCAGGGCTTCTCAAAATATAGAAGAGTAAAACTCTGTTGAGCACCGAGGCCATATTTCCTAAGTATTGATAGATTAATTTGTAATAAACTTAAAACAACCACATCCCTCCTTGACTTGGATGAATCTTTAAAATGAAACCTTACAGCAGCTTTTATGAGGACTTTCCTTTCATTTTTCTGCCAAGTCTTGTTGACGTAAGCTTCTCAAGCAGGTGACGGCAAACTTACCAACGTAACCGCCCTGGGTGTGCATGCTTCATGCCCTCGGTTGACATGTCTACGTCATCGCTGTTTTGTGTCGGGCCTTTTGTGTATCCACTGCAGCAAGTTTACCACCATGGGAAAAGTCGCGTGGGAGAAAACTAGTAAACTATCCTGAAGAGTTTGCCTTACATATTTGGCATGACAGTACTCAACACTGCTTTTTACTCTGGAATTTCTCAGTGATCAGTAAACAAAAGGACACATAGCTTAATTTTGATGAGTTCATCAGCAGAAGTGGAAGGTATTTTATAATTATATAGCCATTCTTAAGTTGCATTATCTTGTAAAGTGATGAGCTTGAGGCCACATCTACCCCTCTGGTTGGTAGTCACTATTTTGAAAGTTTTAGTAACTTAGGATGACTCTGAATCCAAGTCCCGGTCATTCCTAAAGCGTTTAATCAAAGGAAACATAGACTTTGTACAGTGTATTGTGTTTTCCCATCAAAGTTCAAAAACAAGAATAATTCTTTAAATTCACCTTAAAAATACCGGTAAATGTGTGCATGTCATTGTCACTGTGTGCAACCTCTCAATAGATCCATTCAGTTTGTTTACTTTAGTGGAATAGGACATGCTCTACAATTTCGATCAAACTCAGGGAATATTAATGAAAAAATATCATTAAACAAGTGTACTCAGAGAGCACAAACCTCCACCAAGCACCATATCTCCTCTTTGCCAGATATTGGAAGTTATCTGGATCAGTAATCCTGATCATGGTACCATGATCATTCACACTTTAAAGACTTGGAAGAAACTTATATCTCCATTAAAAACAATACAGATGTATGGGAAACTTCAATTTTTTTCTCAAAAATTTGTGATAAATTGTGCAATTTGCATCCGAACTGGATGAAACTCAGTAGGAGAATTGAGGAACCAAACAGACTTAACTGATTCCAATCTCATAAAGATTGGTCAATTTAAAAACCAAGATATGACTTGAAATGAAACTTCGCCCCTAAACAAAAGATAGATTTTGTTTGGATTCAAAATCAGTATATTGATCTGAATATTCTCTAAAGTTTAATGAAAACTTCCATAGTGTAAGGTCTATCTTTGGTTAAAATTTTGTCAAAATCTGTGAAGTACTTTTGACTTAATTCTGCTAACAAACAAACAAATAAATAAGCTATTGTAAAAGTATTACCTACTTGGAGGTAAATATCATTTAAACAGCACATATATACAACAGCAATACTAGGTAAGGATATGCTTGCATACTTTACATACCATAATTTGTGGAGTACAAGTCAGATTTTTCTTTTTAAAATAAAGGATCCTACTAATACAACCATGCAACTTGTTTGACTTTTTTCCACCATCAGTTTCATTCGGCAAATAAAACGTGAATTGACTGGTTTCAATTTAGATGTTTGTTGGCCGCGAAATATTTTTTAAAGGAATATATTCTATATATCACACCTATGATGTCTCTGGTCCAGATGTTGACATGCAGGAAAAGACAATAATAGCCAGACTGTAATACCTGAAAATAAAGAACAAAGTATATAAACCACCATGTTAGCTTTCGGACATGGGACCTATACCGAGGTGGGTGAGAAAAAAAGTAAATTCCATGGAAAGTGACCTATATTACATTGTGACATATACACTAGAAATTACGGTAGCCTACTTACATTGTCGAAGAGAAAATGTTTTTTAAAAATGCCAGTAACTCAGTGTGCGTTTAATGAACTCTTCTTTGTTTCCATTCTTTAATTACAGTGCTGCTTGGTTACGGAAAGCACAGAAGTAAACACAATCTGTTCGCCTTTGTGGAATGTGTTGTTTTCATTGTTGTCTTTAGCTCCCCCAGTCAGCACACACCTTTCACGGCTGGGTGTATCTACTAGTATGCAAGGTGTGTTTACATTTGGCTGTGATGCAACCTGACAGGTCAAACTGCATTGTCCACGCTGTTGATGTAGCTGACTGAAAAGTCACAGAGTAGAATAAAAACCAAAACAAGTTCCCATTTTGTAGCCAGTAGGCAAGGCGAGGCAAGGCAAGGCAAATTTCATACACAAGGCAACTCAATATGCTTTACATGATCAAAAAGTGCAACAGAAAACATTCAACAGCTTAAAATCTATAAGAACATGAAAGTTGGCAACAACAAAAAAAGTCTCACTTTCTTTACATGCCCCCCAGACAAATGATTCATGAAAAGCGTTCATGTATTGGTGGATTATCATTGTGCTGCTATTGTTGTTTTGCCAGGGAGATACAAATGCTAGCAGTGGATGGGTGACAGTTGGGGCTAAGGCTGTGTAATTAATCAAAAATCAATTTCAATTATTACACATAACGATTACATAAACAACAAAAGAGAGAAAAAAATTTTATTTGTTAAAAATATATATATATTAGTATTTTTTTTAATTATACGTGTGTTTTTTTTTTTGCTAAATAAAACAAACTTCCACGATGTATGATATCTACAAAGAATAAAGCTTGGCACACACAAGAAAAAAACTATTATTGATACTAACTTTGAGTTTTTTAATGCATACACAATGCATGTAAGCTCCTCCGCCCCGCCCCTCTCAAAGCTAAAGCTAAAGCTAGCCTTCAGGCTAACATGAGTAAAGTTGTTGCTAGCAGACTTGAATCATGGCAGAAAAAAGGCAGCAAAAATGCTTGGTAAACCTACAAGAATGGCAAGTCACATTCTCTTATATGGAAACACTTTGGGTTTGATGATGAAGACCTAAAGCAGACATAGGCAACTGATGGCCCGGGGGCCACATGCGGCCCTCGGTCTGTGCAGCCCCCAAGACAAATCCACCAAAAATTGTAATTCAAGAAATTGGAAGTCATATGAAGCCCAAAATAATTCACAAAATAACTTAAAAAACACACAAAACAACAGCAAAATGCACAGAACGTCAACAAAAATACGCGAAGCAACAACAACTTAAACACAAAAGGACATCAGACACACAAAACAATCATCTAAACTCACAGAACAACAAAAACAATTACACAAATTGACGGAAAAAATTACCCAACACTACAAAATGACAGAAAAAATTTAAAAAAAGGCACAGATTGACAATCAACAAAATGCAAATATAACACAAGAAATAACACATATAATGACTCAAATACACAAAAATCCAGCAGAAATTCCCAAAATGACCAAAAAGCCCTTTGTCCTTTCCTGTGTTAATGCTCAGATAGGTCGTTATTCTTAATACTGGCATGAATGTTGATTATGTGGCCGTCGTATCAGACGATCACATTTTTGTGGCCTTGCTGTGATAACAGTTGCCCATCTCTCACCTAGAGCAAAGGCACATCACGTGCAAGAAGTGTTTTGTTTTTACATTGTTTTGTACAAAAAATAAATAACTTTTGTCGACAAATAATCATTTCAATAATCGTTTTCAATCATTTCAATCGTTTCAATTATAATAATCGTGATTATAATTTTTTATATAATCGAGTAGCCGTAGTTGGGGCATCCCGTGTGTGTGTGTGTGTGTGTGTGTGTGTGTGTGTGTGTGTGTGTGTGTGTGTGTGTGTGTGTGTGTGTGTGTGTGTGTGTGTGTGTGTGTGTGTGTGTGTGTGTGTGTGTGTGTGTGTGTGTGATTGGTAGTTGGAGTGCTCATGCACAGGCACACTGCAGTATTGACATTGCGGGTGTGATTCACGAGCCAAGAGACACAGATCTCTTTACCGTCCCTATCCCATCCCATCCCCCCCCCCAAAACTACCAGCAACCACTTCAGAAGTGCTGCCCTTGCACTGCATCAGCCCTCCTCACTCCCCCACGGTTGGTTAGGAGGAGAAGGGGGAAAGGGGGGATATCATATTCAACTGCCAGGGTTGGCAGCGTGGACGCTCAGGCACAATCACAATCGTAAGCCAAGCTTCAGATATAATGCCAGCAGGTCTCTCCTTCATCTCCCTCCGCCTCTTTTTTTGACCGCGCTCCAATCCACCTGCTGATGCTGCTACCTCACAGGCAGTATTGGATTTAGGTGGATACTGCGAAGAAGCGTTTGAGGTGACCTGAAGCCGGAGTGTGTCTGGAGCCCCCGTCCAATGGTTGCCCAGAAACATGAGCAACAGGCTGTAAATATCACACAGCTGGTGCTGGCAGAACACCCTCAAGGTTGGGCTTCATTGCAAGCCTCACCGGGTAAGATAAGGGATTTCAGTGATCGAGTTACACACCCTTGACTTTCAATCCCGTCTGCAGCTCTGTTTGTGTCCCAATGTGGAAACGTCTTTCTTTTCTATTCCCTCACAAAAGTTCACTCCCACAATGCTTTAATCCCCACAGTGACACAACAATAATTAACTTCTTTTTCATTGAACAATTGATCTTTCAATGTTGGCTCACTCTGAATCATTAAGAGTCAACAATTTGGGACATGTTTTTACGTTTTTCAAAAAATCTTTTCATTAAAAGAAGCTGTAAAGATGACACAAGTGCACTTACCAAACGAGCTGAAATGCTCTGCTGAATGATGCAGATGAAGTTGTTGTTGAAGCAGCTTTAAAAAGTGAAAGAAAAGTGTTTCCTTTAATTACAAAAACCCTGTTGAAAATGTTTTCTTAACTGTTTTTATTCCTATTAGGTCATTGCCACTTCATTTTTTTCAAAAAGTAATATATGTCCAATATGAAAATATTTTGAAAAAAAATCCAAAATAATTTGAGTTTATGGAAATATAATGAAGAATAATTTATCGACATACTTTTCAAAGAATATTGGAACACATTTTCACAAATGTTAGTGTTTAATATTTCATTTTTATTGCATATGAGCATATTTTGGCATCTCTGCCTGGTTCTTCTGTAATAAAAGTTCTGATGTGATATGTGAACAGTGGCCATGTGTCGCTGACGAGCGATCATCTTTGAGTCAGAAAAAATTTCCATTATATTTAGGAAAAATGTACATTTAAAATGCTGACTGGCAGCAAAAAATACAATAAAAGTAAAAAAAATGTTTTTTTTACACATTATTGTTTATACTAAATTACTATGTAGTTAGTTATTATTGCTGTCATGGTGTTTTACATACAATATTTACCTTCCAGAGCAAAAAAATAAAATAATTAGTAGCAGTTTATGTGATCTTTGCTACTGGTTAGGCTCTTTAACCTTACATTTCTAAAATAAGCCATATTATATTAGGGCTGGGTGAAAAAAAAATTGCGTTTCTATTTTTTTTTTTTTCAATGCACCTTGAAATGACTACAGACATCAGATATATTGTGAATTTTTTTATTTTTTTTAAAACTTGAATTAGCAAATGCATTGTGAATAAAATAGCCTATAATATAATACAAATAATATTAATTAATCACAAGAATGGATAAAAAGTGCCTGTACATTTTGTTTCTTAGGTTGAGCTTTCATTTATTTTGAACAAGATATTTTTAAAGTGATTATTGTGACAGTCGTAAGTCTTTAATGAAATATGTTAATCGAGTAATTAAAATTGTAAAAACACTGTAGAATGACTTACCTGTGAGTAGGGATGTAACGATTAATTGTAAGGCAGTTAAAAATCGATTCATAGGTATCACGGTTGATATCGATTTTCTGAAAATTGAATCGCAGTACTTTTTTTAACCAGCTGAGGGGGCTATACATAAGTGTAGGCAGCGGGTGGAGTCTGCTAATAGTTTCTTTCTGGCCGCCTTCTACTCTTAAATATGTTAATAAATGATTCATTACCCCTTTAGCACCAAAAGAAAATCTGTAATATTACTTGAATATCTGTAAAAGTCACGTTTTTCTATTAGCTCTGTCTGCTAGCATAGCTTCTCTTCTTCACTGCAAGATATCTGCATGCCAACCGACCACTGTATTACCAGTGCCCTCTGCTGGTCCAAACAAATACAACGTAAATCATTGCAATCACGGTTTTTTTTTTTTTTTTAAAGTCTAATTGTTAAGGCACAAAATACATTTTCAGTTGCACTTTTAAAAAGAAAAATAACTATTATGCAGTTTTGCATTGTTTATTATAGAACCAGAATTTAAATTAATCGGCTTCATTTTCATTTGTATTATTCCTTTATTTATTTAATTCAAGATTTATTTTTAGTTAAATTGCATTGTTTTGAATAGTTTATCAAGGAATTCTTTTGACAATGAAAAATAAAAAGAAAATAGTACCGTATTTTCTGGTTTTTTTCCCAAAAAAAAAAATTTGTCTACAGTCCCATTTTGTAAAATAAATCGTGAGAGAATCGTATCGTGAACCCAGTATCGTGAATCGAATCATATCGGGAGTTGAGTGAATCGTTACATCCCTACCTGTGAGTCATGCGCACTCACAAAGGGGTGTGGCTGTAGAAGAAGGTCAAATGAAGTGCAGACAGGCAAACTTGGCCATGTACTCTTACTCTTATCTTGCTTCTGCATCACTTATAAAAATCCCCAACCACAGCTTGAAGCTGTAGCTTTGATTTGTGTAATCATTATTGGACTCCTATGGGCAGTGTGCACTGTGCGTCTGCACACAGATTGGCTCTAATGGTGGTAATGTTTGTGCTCGCTTGAAAGTTTGTTTTTATTTCCACCCTCAACACGCTGTTTATTAACAGAAAAGTTTTGCCGTATTGCATTGTGGGATGTGGAGTCCCATAAACAGATGGATAGAAGTGTTTATACTTAATTCTTATCATCATTTCTGGTGTTTCTTTGCCAGACAAGGAGGACAGTGATTCGCTTGACAGCATTTTTGTAGTTTGTTCCCGGTATTCCCCTCGTGATATCATCTCACTCCAAGACATTCAATTTTGGTCCGTTTTGGGTTTTTCCATGTAACCTGAAACATAAACATAAACAGCTTTCAGTCTGTGAAAGCAAAAGGAACGTGTTGGGAAGTTACTTTGTTAGAGTTTTTGGGGGCAAACATAAAAAATCACAGTAAGAATGAACACTTTTATGCACCTGCATAAAAAAACAAAGTTTTTAGAGTGGAGATCAAAACAAACTTTCGAGCAGCAAAACAAACTTTAGAGCAGCAATTTCAACCTTTTCATCTTTCTTTTTTCAAACAAATTATATTTGATCTATCCTAAACTATGAATTTATTCTATTAAAAAAAATGTCTTAAGCTTCATGGAAAATGTCATTTGTAGCGGGACAGTCATGTTTTTCTCTGATGGTTTTAACAGGGTATTTTTGGCCAAAAACAACCAATATTCCAACAAAAACCCAACCCTGCATTTATGCCTTTTATGTTTTATGGTTTTATTTCCCATAAAATGAACCTACCTTGTTATTTGATTGATATTTCAGTGCCAACCCATCGTCTCTCTGTTACATCACTTCTTTCCATGTCAAAGCACACAGCGGAGCCTATTGATTGTTCTAACTCAAGCACCCTTTTCTCCTGCTGTTTACTGTGGCCTACAAGTGGCTTGTTTTGGTTGTGTTTGTGTACGTGATGACTCAGCCCCAGCCCTGTGCGCTCCCACCCTGCAGGTTGTGACACACTCAGCCTGTAGCAGAAACATTGGTGCCCCATGTATCAGAAATATCAAGGGCAGCATCAGCCAGAGGGAAAAATGGGCACTAGGTTTTCCATTGGATGGTCACTAGTTCACAAACCACGACTGGCTGGGAAAATCTGGGTGACGTGACCTTTCGCAAGTCACTTAACCCCTGACTGCTCAAAGCTAGCGTCTTATTGTGAAGCTGCGGATGGTTGTGTGGATGTAGCTGAGAAGCTTCTGGCACATCTGTGTGTAACAGTGAAGCCTGTTATCAGAGCAAAGGAACAACGCTCATGAATAAGGATTAAACTCATGATATTGCCTGTAGAGCTCGTGGCTTTCCACCCACATCTTTGGAATAGATGAGTGAAGCTTTGAAATGCTTTAGTGCTACAGCAACAGATGTCAGGGATAATGATGCAAGCCATGTTTTCTAACTATTCTTTTATGGGTAAATCTTTGATGCCAGCAGCGCAAAGGCTACGACCTGATGGGCCCTCTCCAAAGCTTAGCCAACGCTTCACTCTACTGGCATTCGTGTTCATACTCAACGCAGCCCTATTGGCGAGCAAACGTATTTACAATATTTTCAAGTAGTTGTGTTTGTCAGAGTGTCTTTGGTTTGGGGGAAGCTACAGTATCTTCTCTGATGTTTAGAAGGTGTGGATGTTCTTCTATTACAAAGGCTGCTTTTTCCAACAGGCACATGTTCAGGTGATTTTCCCCCGCCATTTGTGATAGCGTTCCATTATTTCTACACTGTATGTACTGTTGTTGTTTTTTTTCTTAAATAATTATTTTTGATTGCACTTCTAGATGACTATTGTTGTAATTTGCGCTATATGAATAAAGTTGAATTAAGTCTAATAAATGGTGGTCCTGCAATTTCCATGCTGTCTTCATTTAGTCCAGTATTTGTAAATAAATATCACAAAATGGTGATTTCTAAGGAAATTCATATGGTGATATAAATATGTTAGTCAGGTGACCATTTTTACCCTGCTGTTCATGTCTCAAGGAGCTCCAAATACCACAGAAATGGGTGGACTGAAGATCAAGTTTCCAGTTTCATTTTTTTTTCTTTCTAATAATTGTTTTGTTCTTAAATTCCTAATTCTTCATTAATTTTAGTTAATATTTTTAGAGTCCACCCATGGTAGTTTTTTTTTCATTTTGAAAGGCATGGCATAGTTGAAAATAAAAGAACACAACTCCAAATTGACACGTATTGTCATATTTTGATATATTTTGATGATAATTACTTTTTATTGGTTATATTATATCGGGTAAAAATCACCTGCCGATAATGATGGTGTTACTAACTGTAGCAATAATAGCTACGTTTCCATTACCCTTGCAAATGCACAAAAACCTAATAGCTCAATAAAAAATGGTAATGGAAACACCTAAATTTCGAGAAAGAACTCAAAAATTGCAAAAAAGTTTTTAAGTGGTCATGAAGAGGAATTTCAGACATTTCAATATTGAATTGTGTTGCAAAAACGTTATTGAAACACCTTTTCCGCCAATATATGTCAGAAAATGTGACGTACTTGGTCACATGACCACTTCTCTCCGAGTAAACATGACACGCTACATGTTAACAGAAAAGGAGATCTGGACATTTCTTAGCATTATACTTGGAAATTATTACTGTCACATTAGGCGTGAAACAACAAAGGAATACGGAGTGTTATAAGGAGGTGTGGGGCGTCCATCTTCCTGTAGCAAAGTTTTGCAGGATGAGATTTCATGGGCGTTACGAGGCTCATGCCCAATACAGCCTTCAATGGAAACGCGTTCAAATCGCAATTATACTTTGTTGACATTTAGAAATATCGCTTTTATTTTGCTAAAATCTGTTATGGAAACCCAGCTAGTGTTCTAGGTTTAAAGTAATTTTATGCATTTTCACTTTTTCCCTATTTCCTAATAATGTATCTTTGAAATTGACTTTGAATATGTTAATGCTGGTTGTCAAAGTACTGTGGATTCCCAACAACTCAAGCCAAGAACATTTTGGTCACATTTTATTTTCGTTATTTAAAGCCATTTAGACAAAAATTGCCGGAGAACATTGCACATTAAAAAGAGACGAGGCTTCACAGAGTTTTATCCACATCAAATTGCACAGCTCCTCCACAGGGAGAATTAATATTTCATTGTATATCTTGACGGCACATAATACTCCTGCTTCAGTAAACTGCAGAGACGTTGTAGACTTTGTGGGTTTTGTTGAAAAAAATTATTCCCTGTTAAAAAAAACCCCTTTTATCATAATTGGGCTATTGCAACTTAAGCTCCCGAGTCCTGTTTTACTGTCGATTTTAAATTATCAGCATTTATCTTCTCATTGTCCAAAGTCTGGCTATCACCGCGTCCTGCTCGACAGTGGCAGCAGACACACTCCAGGCCTCCTGCTTCCTCTGTGAGAGCAAAGATTCTGCCTGACATCAGACATGGGAAGCGAGCTGCAGCAGCAGCATGAAGGGTAAAAGGTCGAGACTTGACCACCGCAGGCAGATAAAGCAGCCTTTTCATGTGTGATCAGACCACAGCCTGCAGACAAATCCCTCAGTTTGCTGCTTTTGAACTTCACCTCAACTGGAGCGAGTCTCTGACGATGACTCGCTCTGTGCTAAAACACACAAACACACAAACACACACCTTTTTCCATCGGTCACACCTTTAGAATGTACCATTGTTAGCGTAATTCCTCATTAATTCAGAATAAACGATTAAAAAAAATCACCTTGTAAACACCTAATTCTGAATGAAAATTGCCATTCCGAATTAAACTTAAATCTGAATTAAGTAGCTGCTTTATTCTGATTTCATTTCTGAATTGAATAAGTCCTCGTTTTTTTCTATACGTTTAATTGTGCTTTAAATTAATTCTGGTTGTTCTGCGCATGCTCGTCCTGTCCCGATGTTGCACTGGTGACGACATAATTCAAGATGGCCGCCCGAAGCTACTGCTTTAAAACTACAATCAAAATAAAAGTGTAAATAGTACTTATTATGTGGTTTTCTATGTTGGGCAGCACTTTACTTGAAGTTTTATACATAAGGCTGATATCACGCCATTGTTATGACACGTCATTATCTGTCATTAGCATGAATAATGTGTCACAAAGGCTGTCATTAAGTTCGTTTGTTACCCAAACCCCTAACCTTGACCCTAACCAAAAACCTAAACCTAACTAACCCCACCAGATCCCTATACCTAACCCAAAAAATGCCGACATAGCTCCAAAGGTGTCATCATTTAGCAAACACTTAATGACAGCCTTCATGACACATTATTCCTGCTAATGACAGATAATGACATTGTAATGTCAGCCTTATGTACAAAATTTCAAGTAAAGTGTTACCCTATGTTGTAGCCGAAAAGAACGTTGTTTTGTGTGGGGTTTTTTTTCTGGCAGATTTGAATACGTCACGTTCGCCAATTGTCATATCATAAAACTTCCCTACCCCCAGACCTAAAGTGGTATTGAATAAAGGCGAATATACGTACATATAATTCCGATTTTAAAAACCTTATGTAACTGTGGCCAATGTCATGGAATAAAACCTTGAGAAGGAAGTTGTGACTGTGGCTCAGTTACTACAAAGTATTTGAACAGTGATGTCAATATTGGACGTTCTGTTCCTCCAGCTGACATTTCATCTAAAAACCAAGCTCAGCCAGCCTCTAGTGTGCCATCAAACCATGTTTACAAAGCAATCATGACAGTCATAGCACCTCCTTCTTCTTCTTCTACTCCCCACCGCACCTCCACCACCCCTCCCAACGCTCTTACATCAGTGCATTATTTATAAGCAACTCATTGCCAAAGCTAGGCCAAGTCCATACTCGCTAAACGAGCATGCGGCACAAAGGAAATGTCATCCTCAAGATGGACTGCTAAATGCTTTTGTTTGATAACAATTGATGCTAATGGAGGATGTTTTTCTCCTAATGCTTGCCCAGGTAGAGCAAAGGCTAAAAATGCTGTGAAGCTGCAGTAATCGGGGCCTATTCAGATTCAACGCAGAAATGCCACCACTTGGCTGCTACTGTTTGTGTTTGCCCGCATTCTGGGCTCTGTGTACACACAGTCTGTATATACAGTATATATATAGAGTGCTATTTTTAAGCTGATCCACAAATAGTAGTTGGAGAGCTTAAAAAAGTTCTTCTCTCTGTTTCCATTTCTGGGCTCCTGCCGTCTCATTCATGAGTTTGCAGTATCACTCGGGGATTTTTCTTCTGTTATTTTATTAGCACATTTTAATTGGAAATGTATAATGTTTCCATTCGTCCCAATTGCTCATCACAGGCACTGAAGTATTTTAGAGACCAACCCTTATTTTATGGTTTGTAAAGGTACAGTAGATGCTTGTGTTAGACCGAATGTGGCAAACTCAAGCCACGGGGACCAAAACCGGCCCTTTAGAGCATCCATTTTGGCCCGCAGTAGCAAGTAAAAATGTGACATTTAGAATAATCAGTTACAATCAGTAATTTGAGGATTAGTACAGGAAACAAACAAAAAAGGGTGTGTTTTTTCTGTCATTAGTATTTTTTTTTCTCATTTTGTTGTTTTTGAGTATTTTGTGTGTTTGTCTTGACCCATATTTTGGTGGGTTTTTTCTTCCGAATTTGTGATTTTTGTGCAATTTTTTTGTGTTTTTGTTCTCAATTTTTTTTGTAATTTTGTGTTTTTTCTGAGTCACTTTGTGCATTTACTTTGCGGGCGGCCAGTTGTCCATGTCTGAAATACGCTCATTCAGTGAAACTTGTTGCCTGAGCTCACAGTTTTCCCATTTTTATCGTTATATCTCATGATGTCATTGTTGCAAGAACTCTCTCTTTATTTCAAGATACTGCAATTTCCCAAAATTGAATAAAAACTGGTCACAAAACCAAGGAAATTTAAAGTGGTGATCCAGCATGGAATGATATCTGTCACTTGGATGTTGCCTTATATACTTACTATATACCTTTAATACGTGGAACTGCAAACGAGGGCACATTAATGTTGAAATTCCTTTTTCCTGCCTTTATCCTGCAGCCCTTTTCACCTCAAACTGGTCCGTATTTGGCCTCTGAACCAAAAGGAGTTTGGCACTCCAATCTTAGTCACACAATTTGACCCCTTTCATTCATGTCTGATAGAATTAGGTCAGCATTCATTTTTGTTAAAGCATTGCTATATCACTGAAAAAAATACTCAGCCATTAAATGCAGGGTATAATTTTTGCACATTGAATATCTGGCAAGTTTTAAACTCCACAAGGTGTAATTTCTAATCATGCTGTGCTGTTTGTCCCAGTGTAATGTAATGATTAATTGTGCAGAGCATTTAGTTATCTTTGCAGGTCAGAGCGTGATGATGATGATGATGATGTTGATGTGAAAGTGGAGAATATGTAGCGCTCAAAGACTTAGCGGCTTGTCTCTGTTGTGCTTCCAATCGAGGGAAATCACATTCGGCGTGTCAGGCGGCCTGGGCAGAGCTGCCGGTTGCCGTGGGCGACCAGCAGATCAGTGATGTGGCGGTGATGCCTCTAATGAAGCTGACACAGCACAGCCTCCCTCCCTCCATGCAGGGCCCCTGAGGGCCTCTTGCCCTGCTTGTAGCACCTCAAACACCCCCACAACACACATCCCATCAACACACTTCCTCTTCGGTTCAGCCGAACGTGCTTCCCATTTGACGAATGCACCACTGTATCATTTATTCCAGGGTACATGTTGGGTCAAGGCAGGCATGGTGTTTGTAGTCGGTAAATTGGGTCACGGTACACAAACAAAGCCTCTCTACTCTTTTCAGACTCCCTCTAATGAATGCTTCTGTGTTGTTTTCCAGGAGCTGCCCAGCTGAGGTGAAGGGGAGGGCAGAGGATCCGGGTTCACTATCAACGTGGATCACCTGCAACCAAAGAAAACCAGGGCCATGATCTGAGGAGAGTCCTGCTCACAAATACCCACTTATTCCTCTTCTCCTTCTCCCTCTTTTTCTGTGATTTTTTTATTTTTTATGTTTTGCAATCCTCCTTGCTAAAAGCCTCCCAGCGTGTGTGTGCTTTATACTGAACATAATCAGGAGAGGAAGAATCACAACAACCGCCATCCGTGACCTTGGACCCCGCCACTCCTCCCCTGCTCATTCCACGACGCCACCAGAACCATGGGGAGGAAAAAGATTCAGATTCAGAGGATCACAGATGAACGCAACAGACAGGTCTGCACCACTGACACAAGCATACAACATTTATACATCCGTCATCAGTAACCGGTTCTTTCCAACAATGCCTATATCCCATTTTTCAATTTTTTTTTAAATTTTTTATTCTTTGTCAGGTTTTAATGATGGAAAGCACTTTGAATGATATGTTATATGTGAAAAGCACTCTATAAATAGTTTGATTTGATTTGATAGAACAAATGTGTCAAACTCAAGGCCCGCTAGCCAAATTTGGCCCGCCAGAGCATCTCGTCTGACCCAATCAAATATTTTGTCCAAAAGTTAAAATTACAGCAAAACAATGACTCTTTATAAGATATATAAACAGTAAAATTGAATCATAATGTTTTAGTAAAGCCTGGAAAATTCTGGAATATTATTCATAGAATTCTGTCAAATTACATTGCAGATTTTTTTTTTCTTTTTTTTTTTTTTTAAGGAATTTTGACCAATTGCTTATTCATATTGGGGTCTATTCTCCCATGACTGTAAGTCAAAAAAGACGTGCAGTGGCGCTGTTTTTGGCTGAGGGACTTCATCCCAGTCTGGGTGGAGCAACCCTGGAATGTGGGTGTTCCCATTCAAATCTGGTCTTGCACGTATTCTCCCGTTTGCTTAAGTTATTTTCTTCTTCTGAACCTGGAATAAGTGCAGCACCTCGATAAGGTGAAACATTATAGTGCACTTGAAGTTTGTACTTAATTACATTTTAAGCTACACGGACAGTTTGTAGAAGAGACTCCAGGAAATAATCTATTCAAACTGACACTGTCATGCTGTCACAGGGGTGGTGGGAGTCACACAAGCACGCCAAAGGATTGACCATCAGCATTTTCTAATATATGTTCATATTTACCAGTTTTAGACGGGACAAAATGTGTTACATTTTATTATAATTTATTCGTGCCGTCCACTCCTTTTTCTGCAGAGACGGTAGGTCATGTGTTGTAGAGCTGATAACCTGTGCGCACCCGAGTTGTGCCTCAGCTGCTGTCTGCTCGATTAATTAAAACTCTGACAGACACAGACTTCTGTCCACGTTGCCACAGTGATGTCCAACTGTTTTCATTCTATGTCCAACGTAAAGCCACAGTTTGATCTACTACAGAGTAAATAATAAGTGAAGCTGTCATATGCAGAGGTTGGTGAAATGCGCATGAGACGATGGATACCAGAAACAATGAGGCTCATCTTTAGTTCGGACTTGCTCACATCAGCTCCATAAGGCATTAAACAATTGATATTTAAAACTGCGTATTATGTAGGAAGCCAATGGTTCTGTTTCACTGCAAATATCTGTGTCTCCTCTGGATTAAAGCAGGACGCTCTGCAAGGTTATTTCCTCAAACCTCCAGCGCATCACACTAGGTCACGCTTTGGAGCAGGATCCATAGTGATGACAGATGATGATGAATAGAAGAACGTAATGAAATCTGGCTTTTCACACAAACAAACGTTAATCTGTTGTTAGTATGAGGGGGAAAAAGGAGAGATTTTAACTGTGACTCGGACAGAAGAATGCGGCCGATCCTCTCATACTGCAATAATCTGTTCAATAAACTTATATCAACCTGTTACATTGTTTATCAACAAAGGCGTTTCAAATTAAAAGTGTACTTTATCATTTTCACAGATTTCAATGACATTTACAAGCGTTGGGAAAACTCCATGTTCCGTGATTTCTAGACAGCCCCAAGTAAATTACATCATGCACCAGTCCGCCTCCTTGGCTTCAGACCGCCTTCATTCACAGACTACGCGCTTTTGGTCTGCTTACGCGTGGAGGGCGTGTTAGGAACCTGGACCGGAAAATACCCACAGGAGAGAGGTGCGTAACTGCAGGCGCGCAAAACAGCTCTTTAGTCGAGAAGGGAGAATAGACCCCCCAACTTACATTATTTCTTACAAGTTAAATATGCAAACTGGGGCACCGCAATTTTAAATTTGTGCTTTTTTCTTCACAAAGAGGAGTTATTTCTAGTCTGGCCCACTTGAGATCAAACTGGGTCGTGCCCTTTGAACTAAGAAGTTTGACACTCCTGTTAAAAAGGCTTTAAAAACTCTCTGAGCATCAAATTCAGCCAGCAGGACCAGGGAAAAAGTCAAAATGACAAAGACAAAATGAATCATGTGGAATTTTCTTCAAATTATTCCACTGAAGGAAATTTAAGTGAAGATACCGCAGGGACTAATATCTGTCACATATTGTCATTGGCTTACATACATTCCATATCATTTATATGTAGAAGTGAAAACTAGGGCATATTAATGTTGATATTGCTCATTTTCCTCGCCTATAATCTGCGGCCCACTTGAGATTAAAACTGCTTTTTATCTGGCACCTAAACTAAAATGAGTTTGACACCTCTGCCATAGAGGAATAACAAAATCCTAAAATCACAGGGAAAGTTTGACATTGGGACACTGCAATTTAAATTTTTTTTAAAACTAAAAACTTTGGCAGTAAAAAGGGTTGGAAACCTCTCAGCACCTGCACTTAAAATCACACACTGATATAAGGAATGATTCCAGTTCAACTTGTTTCCAGGTTGCGTTAGTGAGATGTTTTGCAGAAACAGGCACAATGTGAATCACAATTTCAATTGTATTTCCACTTTAAGTGTGCAAAATCATAACCAAAATTAACACCTGAACAAAGAGGTGAATACAAATGAGATTGTGTGATGTCTTTTTTTTCTCTCACAGCCAAAAGCAAGATTTTCTTTAAACACAAATATTCACCTCCTGAGCAAAACCTTCAATCCCAGTCCTGATCCGCTCTAATGCACAAAATGACACATAAATAGCGGCTTTGATGTGAGGTTTAGCCTCTTTGATCTCTCAGAATTCCTCTTTCTCCATCCTGCTCACATTTGTCATTCTCACTCCTTACCCTTTGTGGTGATAGAAAACTTTAACACAGGCGATAAATTCCCACAGGGATCTTTTGGATGCGCCCCTACTGACGCATTGCCGTTCCTTCAACATTGCCACAACAATAATAGTGTAATAACATTATGTTTTATGAGGCTCATATGACTCCTGAGGGCCATCATAGGTTTTCTCATTCACCTCCCCCACACTGCCTACAGTCAAATAAGAGCAAGAATGTATGATATCCCCCTCCTAAATAAAAAACTGCCTCAATCCCTCTGGTTACATCAGTGCCATTGTCAGAAAGAATGAAAGGGTAAATGATCCATCTTAAATGAGTCAGCTGGTAAATGGGCTTTGCTCTATTGAACAGATCGGGTAATGGATTTGACGTTTCCCACCTTCATAAACAGAAAGACGGGAAAAAAACAAGACAGAAAGATGCAAAAGGAGTGGAAACATACGAGTGGATAAGACCTGAGCAGCGAGAGCGAGGTGGCTGCAGGGTTTGAAAAATCAGCTTCAGTTTTCTCCTCATCAATCTTAGCAGGTTGCGTTTCTATAGAGGAGAGGAAGCGTCGCCTGCAGGGGGGTGCCGATGTATCATGGTTAGTTATTCTTCAGCTCGTATGTGAACACAAAGGAGGACAAGGGGTTGTGGCTGATGCTGCTCCACGTGCTCTGGTTATTGGAGCCTCCTCGGCTTGTGTATCAGGTGTTGGACAGATTGTCAATAAAGTGAAGCCCTCTGGGTTGATTCATGGGCAGAATGTCAGAGAAAAAATATTCAGTCAGTGTGAAGTAGGGGTGTAAGGATACACTCAACCAACGATTCGATACGAATCCCGATTTAAAAAAAAAAGAAAAAAAAACTCAAATCAAAATTGGGGTGTAATGATGCACGTAACTCCTTTCAATTTGACTACATAGATACTATTTTTTAGTCAAGATATAGATTCTTCTTCTCTTTATTTAAATTATTTAATATATTTTATTCTTATAACCTTCTTACAAACTGAACTGTTTAAACTGCTTATTTCTTTGTTTGTTTTTTAAATTTTACATTTCTTTGTGTGAAAAGAAGTAAGAAAAGTTCCTGGCTTGGAATTTACATATTTTCCTTAAGGTGTGTGCGTTGCTTGTCGCGGACGGTTCAGGCTTCATTTTGATCGTTATACCACGAGCTTGGATGTTGTGCGGTAAATCCGGTGATATGTTTCGCGGGAAAGATGCACAAATGGATGCTGACTCAGCTCTACATGCACAGACATAAATAGTGTCTGGTTGAAACATGTTCTGGCTTAAAGAGACATCGGCTTCATTCAGGTCGGACTGGTTTGGGACGTGTTCTGTCAGGCTCGGGTCTGGTCTTCTTTTATTGGCCTGAATAAAGCTTTTCTCCCACCGCTGCTCTTGGTACAGTCGAGTGTGAACGTCTAAACAAGTAGCACTAAAAAAGTCACAGCACCCCTATTGTTTAAGCAGTATATCGAAGCACATACTGTGCTGTATCAATTTTATTTACATAGATTTTTAGGCAATTTAGTGTAATGCAGTTTTTTTTTTTAATCAGTTTTTCAAATCCATAGTGTTAGATTTCCCTGCATTAGACTAAACTTTATCCACGGAAGCTGATTAGGACTAATTTTGATGGAGAAAATAATTTTGGGTAAATCAAGAATAAAGTTGAAATGTTTAGAATAAAGTTGAAATAAAATGTCAAGATTAAAGTCGAAAAGATGAGATTAAAGTCAAAATTTTGAAAATGAACTACATTTTTTGCTAATTAAGTCAGATCTACGGAAGCTGACGAGGGCCAATTTACCATATGACAAGTGACAACCAACAGCAAATTGTGACCGTCTACAAAATGCCGTATATCGATGAATGCGTTAAACTATACTTTAATAACAAAGATATTCTTTCTCTTTTAGCTCATGAACATGACGTAATACCTTTAGGGATTTTGAAGAGATATTGCAAAAACTTAATCTGTTCAGAAGGAAAAAAACAGTCAAGTTGTTGTACAGTATATGGTGAATTGTCCCTAGTAAGCTTCTGTAGATTTGACTTCATTAGCAAACCTACAACTTTTATTTTGATATTGTATTTTCAGTTTATTTTTGCAATTTCCCCTTTAATCTTGACATTTTGACTTTATTTTTTTACATTTCGACTTTATTCTCGAGGTTTTGACGTTATTCTTGATTTGCCTAAAATTATTTTCTTCATAATAATTGGCCCTAATCTGCTTCCGTATCTATCAGAACAGAGTATGTTGCTGGTTAAAAAGAAGGAAAGAAATCCCCCTTTTTTTTTTTTTTTTACACGCTTGCTCAGTGTTGCTTCATCAAACCAACAGTGCAATCTCTGAAAGGAAACCAAATGAATTTTGAGGAGCGCTCACAGCCCGCCACCCTCCTACATGTTGATTCAGGGATGCTGCCATAAGCTCCACAGAATAAACAGCGTCGATAGTGTGGGCCTCAGCTGACAGCATGAGAGCATCTCTAATACCACAATTACACAGAGACAAAGAAGACAGCACTGGTAACGTTGCAAGTCTTTGATGAGCGTTTTCTTTATTAAAAAAATTCTGGATAGCATTTTGTTACATCAAAGATTATGAGGAAAACATTTCATTACCAGTGTGTCCTATTTTAGCGTGAAAAAAGGAAATATATCCTTCTTGAAATCACAGATACCTGAATTAATTTTATTCATATGAATGCCAACAATCGGTTCAGCTTCATGAAATGTTGTGTTGTTCTGGAAGAGAAACATGTTTCTGCAGAAAATGCACATCAATATTATAAAAAAATGTGTAGGCCTCATAGATCGATAATTTAAAGATCTTTTGCTCAAAAAACAAGATGTAAAAGGCTGAAATTGACGCTTGAAAAGTTTGTTTTGATCTCAACGTAAACACTCTTATTGACCTTATCGGTAAGGTTTTGCGCATTGCATTGTGGGGTGTGTAGTAGTGTAAACGGATGCATAGAAGTGTTTTTACTTCAGTCTTACTGTGCTATTTTTGTCAGGATGAAATGAGCTGCTGTCTATTGTTGGTTCAAATTCATTTGGTTTGAAACTGACCCACAGTCCTCAAGGCAGGATGCACCTTGGTCTGAACACCAGTCCATCACAGAGCTATCATAGAGTGACAGATACTGTACTTACTGAATGAAAGGAATACATGCAGGCTTTAAAGAATGGGTCTCCAACAAAGGATTTTATTGTTTAAAGACAGTCAAGTCACTATTTCTGGATAACATTATTTTAATGTCTAAGTACACCCTAAAATTACTTTTTTGTAATGTAGCTTATTGATCCTTGTCCCACTCTTCACATTTTAGTCTTAAGTATTTAAATGTAGTGTTTTTAGTTGTACAATGTCAGAGTGACTGCCCTCTATGGGTTAAACACTGGCTGTTGCAATTTAATTTAGCTATTGGCTGAGATTAGATCAGTGACGTCACTAACCATGACTGTGGCACCCCCTCTTTCATAAAAGATGGGAGGAGGGACGAGGTTTCCTCCTCCTCACAGTCCTCAGTATTGATTGACAGCTCCATGCCAAACTGTGCAGCTCTGTGGGGGCGGGGCTGCTGTGACTAGGCGTGTCTTAACTAATCTGAGAACAGCGCCTATAATCAAGGCATTGTTTTAAATTTCCCCCTAGTGGCAGGTCAGCAAAAATCTGGGGGTGTACTAACACAGTCAAGTCACTTTTTCAGGATAACCCAAGTCTAAAATATGAACTATTATACTCTTTAAAAAAAAAAAAGTGCAATTAACTCATTATATGGATTTTATTTCAATATTCCTTTTCCCCTTTTTTTCCCAAAAATGTCAAAATGGTCACTCTTTTTGGTCACAATTATCTACTATCTATTATCTATGATCAGTGGCGATTGTAGATAGACTTTCTTACATATACTTACATCCACCATCAGGTAGTTTCTAAGTGCTTTACATTGTAATAACCACTGCGTCACTACGGCATCAACTTGAGCAAAATTCAGGCTTTATCTATTACCACTAACAAACTTGCATTATCATTCTAGTGTTAGTAATGTGGTGAAGAAGTGGTTAATCAGCCCAATTTCTCGATTCGATTTGGAGTCTCGATTCGATTACAAACTGATTTTCATTTATGAGCGATTATCGATTCGATTTTTTTTTTGATTATTGTTGATTATTGATCTTCCAATTAACATCAGTCAGTTGAGCAACACCTCACAGCACCTTCAATATTGTATAGTGTAATTGAAATATCGAAATTAGCAGGAATCATCTGGTTTTTATAACAATTTGAAAAACTGTTGTAATCATATTTTTTTTTTTTTATTTAAGAATTGATTCATAACCGTTAATAATTAATCAGTCAATTAATCGATTTTCGCCACCCCTTCTGTGGTGATTACAGCCCACTGTCACATTGGATCTCAGTGCGCTTTCCATACAGCACTGTCTGCGTTCTCCGGCTTGGGTGAACTCGAGACGATGCAAGTATTTTTCAAAGTAAAATACCCAAAATACTCAGGCAGCCTGGGACCAAACAGTCAACGGAATGGTGGTTGGGGACCAATGAAGTAGGGGTTGTTTGCTTGAAGATACTTTGGACATAAGATAAGTAAAAAAGTCAAAGAAGTCCTATGAGAAGCTTATTTATATTCACCTGATATTCTATATCCTGATTTGGACATGCAGTATTCTCCATGATAAAGTCTATTATCTAGTATTTTAATTTCTTACATCCTTACACATCCTAAAACTTTAACCTTTAGTTTGGAATTAATTGTCTTTAAAGTAAGATTCTTCTGTTGATAAGACTCCCAGGTTGAAATGTTACAACCATTGATGCATTAAACTGGTGCAGAATACCTTTTGACCACATATTTTTAAAGTTAGAATTAACTTTATCTGAGCAAACTGGCCTGAAGTCATATTACTTTTGTATTAGATCTTTTTGTTCAGACTTTCCTCAGTCCCATGCATGAGCCCTGTACTTATGTGACTACTTTATTTCCCTTGGATGGGTTTGAAACACTGACCAAAAGCAGATGAGAAACAGCTTGCAAGTGCTGCAATTTTAGAGACACTCTGACCCAGCCGTCTAACCATGATTTTGGCTCTTGACATACTTTCTATAATTGATATACTTGCCCTTTCATTGGGTCATTAGCGCACATTTTTCACTTGCTGCCAATTCCACCCTCTAACAGGTGCTGTAACTACTCACTTACCTAACCTGTCAACGGTAATAATGATGGGGCTGATAACATTTAAAAATAAAATGTATTATTATGATATTCCTGTTGTGGAAAAACAAATTAATGCAGTTTCAGCTGCTTTGTGACATGTTAAAAAGAAAAAAACAAAACAAACCAAAAAAACAGGATGAAGAGCAGCTTTGTTTGCAATAAAAAAAAAAAAGGAAAAAGATCCCCATCCTCACTCAGAGCAGTGTAGTAACACTCCTTATCTTGATTTAACTGTTCTGACCCGATTGTGTGAGCGAGACACTAAGTAAGCAAATGACAAAGACAGGTTTTGGCTACAGGAAGCAGCAAGAGGAGGTTGCGGTTGTCAGTGGCGGTTTCCTCATCCATCTGCCACACAACCACAACCTCGCCAAGACACACACACACACACACACACACACACACACACACACACACACACACACACACACACACACACACACACACACACACACACACACACACACACACACACACACACACACACACACACACAGAGATGAAACCACTCGCCCCCTTTCTTTCTTTCTTTCTTTCTTTCTTTCTTTCTTTCTTTCTTTCTTTCTTTCTTTCTTTCTTTCTTTCTTTCTTTTCTCCTCTCATCGTTCAGGATGTCTTCTTCTTCGTCAGTTGCCATTGGTTACCTGGCATCTCAACTCCCAGTGTCAGTTACTTCCAGCCTGTTTATTTTTCATGGCGCGCTCAGATCTAAAGTCCCTGACACTTTGTTAAAAAAGAAAACTAAACAGAGCAGACGCCGGCTGTTCCCTGGGATGTTTGGGCTCATTTCTAACTGTGTAAGTTGTTAGCGAAGCAGTCATTGTCTGCAGTGGTTCACGACGTCTTCATCACCAACCGGCGTTGTCATCTCACACTCTGGTAATTTCCTTTTTCCAACACCGCCACATAATTGATCAGCTCTTCCTGTTAAAGGGAGAGAGGAGGGAGGGTAAGGTACATACTGTAGATAGGCAGACAGATATAGACTGGGCGGCGGTGATGGGTGTGTGGTTGTGGGGGTGTTGAGGGAGTGAGGTAAGATGATGGTCGCAGTGTGTGATGAGGTGGGAAATGGGGGGCGGAGGGGAGCGGTTGCCCATGGATACGACCCCAATATAATTTGATTTGTGGCAGCAGGAAGCAATGAGTGAGAGAGTGTGAAAGGAGGGAGGACGAGGAATAAAGCGGGTGAGAGAGAAAAGAGGGAAAAGCATTGGGTGAGATCATGATGAAGAATAAGAGGGTGTATGAGAAATGAGGAATCGTTAAACATGCCCTGTGTTAAATGAAAAAACAAATGGAGAGGGAGGGAGAACAGGAGATTGAACATTATTGTCAATTTTGAAAAATCTTATCGCCACCTCTTTATCTTTTCTTCCTTTCCTTATTTAATTTATGATTACTATTACAATTACATTTTCTTTTCAAACTGCTCAGTTCGAATAGCAGAAAATTTATCTCAACTCTGTACATCAATTAAACAGTTCTTATGTTTTCAAGTATTCATCTAATAAAGAAACCTATTAGTAAACAGCAGCACAACTATCGATCATTTACAATACATGTGTCAAACTCGAGGCCCAGGAGCCAAATCCGGCCCTTTAAACCATCCAATTCGGCCTGCAGGAGAAAGTAAAAAAAGACAGAAAAAACATTCATTATTGTGTAAATGACCAAATAATTCAGTTGTAGATATCTCGGCACTACTAAATACACAAATTCAATCAAACTGCACAATATTTGGAGAATCTCAACTTTTCTATGCTTTTATCATATGATTGCAGTCATTTTAAATCTCAAATTGATCAATTTAAAATAGAAAATCATGCAGGGAGTGATATCTGTCACTTATTGCTTGGGTGTTGTTGGCGCCTTACGTTACTTTATGTATCATTTATACGTCGGAAGTGCAAACTTGGGAAAAGCATTGTTGAAATGGCTCATTTACCTGCCGAAAATCTCCGACTTATTAAAGTACTTAAGTACTTTATATTTGGCCCCTGAACTAAATGAGTTTGACACCCCTGATTCACAACATGACCGTATTTCTTTCAGTTTGAAATAAAAGCTTTTAGGTGTGTTAGGCTGTAGATCTGGGGTGTTAAATTCATTAGAGTTCAGGGGCCCAACACGGACCCATTTGATCTCAAGTCTACCACAGATTTTAGGCAGAAAAAACAAGTAATCTCAACAATAATGTGCCCTAGTTTACACTTCCACATATAGATAATATGTAAAGTATGCAAAGCATCAACTATATCCAAGCAATAAGTGATAGTTTTTTTTCTCTGCAGGAGCTGTACTCACATTTCCTTGATTTTGTGACCAATTTATATTTAATCTGGGGAAATTGTATCAAATAATATGAGGACAATTTGCAGGATTTTAAAAAAAATTGAGCATTTTTTAAACAACTTGCCGTCATGTAATATAAGTTGGGGGAAACTGCTAGTCCTGGCAACTATTTTGGAGTTTCATTGAATTTGTGTATTTGGAGGGGTGAAGATATCTACAAATGAATTATTATTATCCATAATGCTGTTTTTGTCTATTCACAAAGAAACAGTTTTTAGACATTTCCACCCATTCTGGCCTTTTCCAGAAACTGGGTCACCAACTATTTAGAGCCACTGAGATTACTTCAAGGACGCTGTCTTTTATCCTCACCCAATTAGGTGACGATCGAAAAAAATATACATAACACCCTTATTGGCCTGCACGACACTCCATACGAGTGGAAGATGAGTTGATGATGCAGAGTACCATTTATATTAGCTGGATATTGTATATAAAAGCACGAGTCTGGACAATAGTTAAAAAAAATTGCAACCCCAGTGTTTGGTTTTGGCTTTAGTTTGGTTCTTAAGTCTCAGAAAGTTTGTAAAGTTTTTTTTCTAGTATATGAAAATTAATGAAACTGAAATCAAACCATTGTTTTTTTTTCAACCAAAAAGAATCAAGTGCTTCAAATATTTGAAACACTTTTGTCAAAAGCACACGTTATTTGTCCGGTACTTTACATATTGCAATTTAGCTACTGCTTTCTATATAGAAAAATGTGCTAATGCTACTTGTGGCTGTGGCCCAAAAATGATTCATCCTTTAGAAAACAAAAATACTTTGACCTTGTTCATGTTTTACTTTTACTCCTCCCATAGAAAACAGCAGTGATTTTATCAACACCTGCAGCCTCTTCCTTTTTTTTCTGAGCCAAATGCTCTTTTTTTTATTCCTAGTGACTGTGTGTGTGTTTGTGTTTGTGAAATCCTGTGTGTTTAATCCAAACAAAGCCAAATCTCCCTGGATTGTAAATAACAGTTGGTTATAGCAGGGAAGCGCTTCTAAAGCCAACCAACAGGGGACCCTGTGCTTCACCAACACTCCCAGTTCTGTTTGGCTTGTTCACGACTGCGGAGGCTTGTATAAGTGTGCGTGTGTGTGTGTGTGTGTGTGTGTGTGTGTGTGCGTGTGTGTGTGTGTGTAGAGAGAGAGAAAAAAAATGTGTGACAGAAGGAGAGTGTGGAGAAGAGCTGAAGAGAGTGTGCGACAGTGAAAGAGAGCATAGAAAAGAGCATAAGTAAGTGTGAAAACAACAGGGAGATTGGTGTGTAGAGCAAATCAAATGCCTGTGTGTGTTCAAAACACGATCTGATCACTTGAGACGGAGCATGTTAAGACACAACGCCTGAAACTCTTTCTTTGTTCCTGTACATGGAGCTGTAAGTGCCTCTATTAGCTGCGCTTAGGCTCAAATAGCCAAAATTTGAACCTCAACGTTTCACCTCAAGAGAGAGAAATTACACGAAGAAGCTCCGATTTGTTTCCACTTTTACAGTAGTTAAATCAGCAAATGTGAAGCCTCAAGGAAAGTTTAAGGCCTTTGAGATTTATTTGTTTATCTTCCTAAATTTTTTCTTTCCTAAGAGTAATAAACCTAACGTTTAGGACTGAGATGAGGTCAGATAACTTAACATAAAACTCAACAAAGCACAACATATAAAGCTTTGGTTGGAGGTTGGCCTCTTTTAGAATCCTAGCCCATTTTATTCTGAAGTGCCTGGCAGGCGTGGAAGTCTGGGTTCATATTTCTCTTCCTCCACATGAATCAAATGATTTGATGAACTAATTGCATGATTTAACTTGCATTTACCGTTTTTTGATGGTTTGTCCTTTGTTCATTAAAGGTGTATGATCATCATTAAATTACCAAAAAAAACTATTTTTCCTTCACGCTTCTGCTCTTTTTTGTGCTTAATTTGACTGTGGCTAGCACAGCTGTCAGGAAGCTATAGGGCATGTTGTCAGTGATCCTGTCTACACACAGCAGCCCTGGGGATCATTATCCAGTGTGGGACTTTGACATTCTCCGGGAGAAAAACTGGCTCTGAGACGAAGATGAAGAAAATAAAAAAAAGGAAAAAGCCTCACAAAGTCACAGAATGGGTTCTTCTCAGGCCTCATTCTGACCTTAGGGAAAGAAATTGTCTTACTGAAAAGTTTTTCCAGAGCTCTTTCTCCTGCTCATGTGGAAGAAATTGTATTGTTTTCAGCAGGATTTGAGTCACCCAAGCATCAGCAGACATTGTTTTTTTTTTTTTTTTTTTTACATCAATACACCTATTGTATTTTTTTTCCATTCTTCTTTTTCTTTAAACAATTTTCTATGTTTTTTCTGACAAAGTAGACAATTATAATAGTTACACTTCACACATCAATCATCCATCTATCTTTTTTTTTTTTTACCTAAAAGTTATAAAGTGTGTAAGATTTATGGATTAACTCGTCATGCAAAATAATAAGATGAATAAATACAATAGATAATAAATAGAATTTATTCTGCACAAATATCTAGTGTATATATATATATATACACACACACACACATCTATCACAGCGATGCTCAACGCGTCGATAGCGGAGACATTTTGTGCCGATCGCGCTCGTGGGCCGCAAGACTTCATAAATGAATGAGAACGACATGGTCACGTATACCAGAAATGAAACCTAACGATTCAGCTTCTGACCTCAATTTGAGGGGGCGCTAGTGCACTAATCTGTTCATTTACAACCTCTAATAATAAGTGGAAGAAGAACTTTCTCCAGCCCCAAATCTGCTCACAGACGATCACAGTCACACCGTCCCAAACAGGTACAGCATTGTTAGACAAACTACATGTGTGGAAGCCATTGAAGTTCTTCTAAAGAACAAAGTCAGCTACACATACTGAAACGCTGTGTGTTACTGACTGGCGCCGCTAAATGTGCTTTTTTATTGTGGTTTCATCCATAATAAATCATGTAGTCCGTCACCATCATGAGTTTGTCAATTCCTCCATTTCCTCCTTTACTGGATCATTTGATTCCTTCCTGTTTTCTAATCAATATACCAACTGATATCAGCAATAACCCAAGTGTTTTTTTTTTGTTTAATTCGGCTTTTTGTGAGTTTTCCTGTCTTTACTTCTTTACTTCACTGTTGTATAAACATCAGCCTCTCAGAGAACTAGAACAAGATTTAGGTTAATACAGACGAGGCATTAGTGCGTGTTCTGATTCAGTGCAAAGATAAAATTCTTTAACCTGGGTCTTTATGAAGTGAGCAGCTGTGTTTGGTGAGATAAACAAACTGCAGACCATCACACTTTCGCAGGGTTTTGGTTCTTGCCACGATGAAATGATAACGCTTCATTTTTACTCTTAAACTTTATTGATTGTATTTACATTTTTAAAATACTGTGTTACTACTTGAATATTATCATTGTGTTGTAATATTATACAAATATGTAATAATTGTAATAGTTAAAATATTACAATCTGATTAGTTACAGTTATAACCCCCCAACAAAGTAGATTGTGAAGAGCTCTCTGTGGTTGAAGTAGCTTGCTAGCCGAAAAAGGTTGGGCACCCCCGTTCATCTTCTTTGCAGAAACTGCCGAAAAAAAATAATTTGTGGCTATCATCTGCTTTATTTCTACCTTTGATATGCTTTTTATTTTCCTTTGACTTCAATTTTCTCATCTCAGTTTTAAGATGATCTTCATGTCTAGTTTAAAAATACAGTAGTTGTTTTCTAATTCATGTTGATGCGTTACAAAAACAGTTTCTGGGAAATACAGATTTTAAATTTAGATTTATCAGTGTGATGTTTTGCTATTTCTATTTATTGACCTCTGTTAATTTTTCTCTGCTTTTTCGATACCAGGTGACGTTCACCAAGCGGAAGTTTGGCTTGATGAAGAAGGCGTACGAGCTGAGCGTCTTGTGCGACTGCGAGATCGCCCTCATCATCTTCAACCACTCCAACAAGCTGTTTCAGTACGCCAGCACCGACATGGACAAGGTCCTCCTGAAGTACACCGAGTACAACGAGCCCCACGAGAGTCGGACAAATGCAGATATCATCGAGGTAAAGCGTGGAGCGGGAAGGAGGGAAAGGGGGAGTAACTGCATCGTTACAAACCCTAAAATGGTTGAGAAAATTGATTAGATTGATTCGACCAAAAGTCAATTCTAATCTCATTTAACTCTCTCTGAACTCCTACTTAATTAAGTTCAGTTCAAACCAGTTCAATAGAGTGACTGTAACGTTCTGTCCTCAGGGTTGGATTCCTGCAACACTTTGTTTTGTGGGATTTTTTTGGAGATAAACTCCAAAATTGAGGCCTGGAATAGATTCCTCCGGTAACTTCACCAAATGTGATAGGATTTCAATTCACATGGCTGCTCTCTCAGATTTAAGAGTGATAAGTTGCTGATTACAGCAACAAAAAACGTGCAAAGGTCATAGTTTACTGCAGAAAATATGAAAAGAAGAGTCTGGAGTTATTATTTACTTCTTTTTTCACCAGTGTGTCATCACATCAATATTTTTTCTTTACCTTTGGAAAATTTTAACTAGTTTTACACTTTAATCTTCGTATGGGTTGTCTTTCCGCAATGTTTTTCTGCGTAAATATTTTCACTCAACTCTACTTGGCTAATGGATACACCCTGAAATGTGTGCGTTCTCAGTTAAATATGCCATTTACGCATATACTGCCTTGTCATCCTTTGCACTTCTTCGCCTGGAATAAGTCGAGTGACCCAAGAAGGTGAAATATTAAATTGCTCTTGCATGTTTGGATGCAGTTACAATCCACGCCACACATGCCAAAAATATTCCAAAAGAGATTCAGAGAAAGCTTAAAATCTATTCAAACTGTCTCTGTCACAGAGGTTTTTCCAATATATTTTCCCTCTTTCTTTCTTTTATCCTTATTTGTTCGACAATAATGTAAAACTTCAACATTTTCCTTTTTCCACAACACCATTCACTGATCTGAAACAAACACAAACGGTTCATTGATGATTATCAGTTATTAGCTGTGTTTCCATTACATTTGAAAATGTGCAAAATCTAAATAACACAATAAAAATGGGTAATTTCAATGCTCAAATATTGATAAAAAGTTTTTACGCTTGCATGAGGAGGTTTTTCAGACGTTTTGATATTGAAATATATCGCAAAAGCTCAATGGAAACACTTTTTCCGCAATTACACGTCACAGAACGTGACATACCAGGTCACATGTCACTAGTCACTTCTCTCCAAGAAAACATGTCAATTTAAATTGTTACGTTGTCCTTCACCCGATAAGGACTTTTCAAATAAAAAAGGGACTTGATTTTTCTTAATGAATTTCAATAAGTGTTAGAAAAACTCCACGTTTTGTGATTAAAAAACAAACAAAAACTGCTTAAGCGCTAGCTGGAGAATAAGGCCCTAAGTGAGGAGTGCACATTTGAATCAAACCAGAACACAAACCCTTAACTTTGAATGTCTGTTAAGTTTTGCAGCAGAACAGTTCACCAACAGTTCAGTCAAGTGTGACCCAACGAGGTGAACTTCCAAAATATGTGGATACCACTTTGATCGATCGCAGCTGAAACTTGGTGAAGTTTGTGTGCTGAATGCAAACAAAGCAAAGAAAGTTGAACTCAGACATAACTGTGTCTGTGTGACCACTGCAGCCTTAACCACAAGTTATCATTGTCAGGCCTATTCTCGTCTACACTGATGCAATAGTCCTTTGGCCTAAGCAACCGTGTTTATAGTGCTGCATTAAGGGTCCAATCTTAACTTGGCAACACTTTTTAACAAGACAATAAAGCATTGAGCTGTTAACAGAAGTAATCACAGCAGGTGTTAAGGGCAATTTAATGCAAATGCAAATATAGTATATTCTTTAGTCAACACTGCTTCTGTTAACAGCTGTGTGGTATTACTTAGGTAGTTTGGTCTGTTTGCAAAGGTCCAATATGAATGTGAAGTTTTTTTTTTTAGCATTTCCTGTTCAATCTAATCAGTTTAACAAACTATCCTGTGTGAATGCAGCCTGAGTGTGACAGTGTTTAAATATGAACATTGTTTCTCTTTTAATGGTCTCGCATTTTTCCCGTTTACTTTCTTATTACTTTTATCACTTTAAAAGCCTCCTGTGGACAGGTGCTGCAAATTAGCACGTGCTAACACACTTAAAACAGTACATCTGGGTCATAACCAATGTACTGTAGTTGGGATCTCCACATCAAATGAACAAATGCATAAAAAATAAGCATATTTGCTGTTAAGCTATGCATGTAGCAATTAAATACTTTGGATTGTTTGGGTTTTTGCTATCTGATGTAAATCTTGACCCTTTTTCACCCCTGTTTACTGAGATCCCCTATATTTTTGGGTAACATCTGTATTCTTGAGTCCTGTTATTGGTAAAGAGTGGATTGTTAGTTTGTGAGAACAGCATCTGGAACAAAGTGGGAAAGTCCCAGCTCAAACTAGCCACCAGTCAAAGGAAGTAGCTGGAAAATAACATTCCTTCATTAGCATACTGATGAGCTGAGAGGTCAGAGCTGATGTTAAAAGGAGAAGGTGTGAGTGCAATCATTGAGTTTGGTTTTCATGTTTGTCTAGTAAAAATCATTTGTTTCCTAACGTCTTTGGTCCCCTGGGGGGGAAGAAGCTGCGCTGGAGTTTGTCAAGCGAACGCGGCACACATTCACATGCCTTGCTGACCCTTTTATACATAATGGTCCTCTCATGAATTGAACAAGAGATGGTTAGATATGATTCAGTGAGCCGTGCACGCTGCAGCGCAGCACTTATGCTTCATATGGGGCGTTGACTTGAAGCTTCTCGCTTTGGTGAACCCTCGAGCCAAAAGTCACGTTGGACACTCAGGCCAATATATCGATCGGATCACACTTATCATAAAGGCTGTGTTCGAAATCGCATACTAGTGCACTACTCATACTAAGTCTCACATCAAAATGAGTATGTGGTTCAAAAATACATTGTATTTATTGAGAACGCGAGAAATACACAGATGTACTATATCGTGACATTTTTGAAGTATGCACAGTGAGCACTAGTCATATTCAACCGCCCCATGATGAATTGCGAGCGGAATGTAAAATCGTCCTGGGACCGGTTTCAAGCTAAAAGTCAAACATCCCCTTTTCAAAACAAAATTACCTCTTCTTGTCTTCCATTAGTTTTTTTGACGCTTTTGTAAATAGGGCTCTTATTTTGAAGTTCACCAGAAGTTTAGTCAGTAGCACAATGGAGGGTCTCCGAAAATTTCCAAAATGTCGGAATGAAATGTGTTTCCATGAGTTTTATGGATCAAATGACCACATGTTGATGTTCTACTTTGTCACTTTCTCGCTTAAAGTGTTTTCAGAACTTTGAAAGGTGGATAATTAACAGAGATAATTAGCCTCAGTGTGATTTTAGTCGTGGTTTTAGTCGTTGTAGGTTCAAAATTAATCTTGGGGAAACTTGAAATTATACTTCAATGGGAACGCACATCATCGGTCATAATCCTAATCATGCTAATAGTATATAGTAGAAGGTATATACTCATTGAGTGTGTAGTTTGTAGTACGTTCGTATGCGATTTCGAACACAGGAAGATACTTTTCTTTACCGTAAATGAAACAGACGAATACACACAGATTGTGGTGTGATTAAAGTTTTACATGTAACATATAGAGTATTTTTAATATTGTTTAGTCACCATTAAAGAAGTTTGGTTGGAGTATTGAGTGGGATAATGAGGGTACACTTGGAACTCAGAATAAACAATCAATCAAATCAAAATCAAATCAATCATATTTCCTGGCTCTGATTGAGGCAAAACCTTAGCTATTTCTCTTCAACTAGTTGAGTGGTCTGCTCATAGCTGAATGACAGCTGGAAGAACTGGAAATCCCAGAAAAAGCCTGACTTTTTAGTTATTTTGTAGTGCTCAAATTCTTAGCTTTTTCTCTGTCAGCGATGCCCACTGGACACTCAGGCCAATATAATGTCGATCTCCCTAGTCATAGAGGCTGTGTTTGAAATGGCATACCAAATTAGTATGTAGTGCGTTCACATTAGATAGTATGAAAAGATTGAGTACAGTAGTTTCCGAATATCTCTGAAATGTCGGCATGTTTTTGCGAGTTTTATAGATCCAATGACCACCTGTTGATATTGTACTTGGTCACTTTCTCATTTAAAATGCTTTCAGAACTTTCAAAGGTGGCGAATCAATGGACATATTTGGCCTCAGTGTACTTCAGGTTTTTGTTGTTATAAGTTGGACTGGCAATTTCAAACACAACCAGAGACTTTTCTTTACCCTATATGAAACGGACGGACAAACACACGGATTGCGGTGTGCTTTAAATTAAACAAATAGAGTATTTTAAGCCTATCTTGTTTAGTTACCATGTAAAGAACTTTGGTAGGGGTGTTAAGTGGGATAATGAGGGTACAGGGTGTTTCCTGGCTCTGATTGAGGCAAAAATGAAGTTGTGAGTGGTCTGCTCACTACAGAGCTGAATGACAGCTGGAAAAACTGGAGATCTCAGAAAAAAGCCTGACTTTTTAGTTATTTCAGTGCTCAATTCTTAGCTTTTACTCTGTAAAGTCAGCGATGCCCACCAGGTTCCCAGTTGAGGTGACCTTTGACAGGAAGTGATGAGTTTTATTTATTTATTTATTTTTTTTATCAAACTGTCTGATTAATCTCATGGTCTTTCAAGAGAATCATATGACCTCCAAATACTGCTGGAAGGCATCCTCTTTCTCTCCAAAGCTAGCGGATGCATTTCAGTCCATCTCCAAATATGATTGGGTGGTTTCAAACTATGTTTTTGCAGAAACTCTTTGAAGACACATTTGGTTCCCAGTATCTATTAAAGTTTTTTGCCTTTAACCAAATGTTTCCACTTAAAAGCTGAATATTATTGTAACTAATCAAAAAAATGCAAAATTCATGTGAAACAAAAGCACTGAACTTTGAGAAGAAATACAGGACTGAATTATTTCTGTTGGCCATGCTCTTTAAAAGCTAATAAATGCCATCATGCATTAGTGTTAAAAACAAGTCTAAAGTAATAGAATGTGCAAAAGGGAGACTTTTCTGAGAGCATGGTACTCCCATAGTTGTACAGTTTAGTGCATTTAGTGCATGAGGCTGAGAGATTATAGATGAATAAGGGCACAAGGACTTTGGGGCCAAAGCTGAATGCTCGAAGGGGAATATTACCCAGTAATTGCTGGAAAATTGGTGAAAGCGTTAGTGAAGCAGATTAATCTTTGGAGTGGGTTGAAGGTAGGATTTTTTTTTTTCCTTTTTTTTCTGTCACTTTCTTTGCTTTTCCCTTCGTCCTAATCTCCCGATTGACTCGGTCATGATAGTTTTTCCTCCTCATCCTCGTCCTTTTCTTTCCGCTCCGTTCTGTGTCAGCAGTAAAGCTTTTCTGTAGGCTGTCTCTGCAGCTGCAGATGGCTCTATGTGTGTGTCCGTGTCTGTGTGCGTGTGCGGGTGCGTGTGCGTGTGCGTGTGTGTGTGTGTGTGTGTGTGTCATGGCAGGGCGTTGGGCTGCTTCGGGGCACATCAGCTCAAGCTCCACTGGCTCCGTTTGTGTGCATGCATGTGCTTGTGTTTTCAAGTGTGTCTTTCTGTGTCGCTCTCTCTTTAGGTGTGTTCACCAGTGTGTGTGTGTGTGTGTGTCCACCTTTCTCTGTTTGCATGCTTTGTAGTGGCCCATGAGAACTCCTCATACAATATTCAGACTTGGTGAGCCTCTTGGCCGGACGTGCGTGTGTTTGTGCCAGTGTGTATGTGTCCTAGATGGGAGCATCCCTCTTCTTCTTCTGCGCTTTATGTTGCCCTCCCACCGCCTCATCGTCTCCACCATCCTCTCACTGGGGCCAGGAGGCATTTACCGGCACTCTCCAACATTTGTCCTTAGACGTCCCCTTCTCCAGATGTGCTGCTGCGGTCCCCACACCACCTTGTTAGGCGGGTGTCAGCGTCGTCATCCCCCTGCCATTTCCCATTAATCTTTGTTATTATTTTGCATTTGCGATACAGCGACGTCAACACAATCATTCGTTGCAAAAGTAGAAACAACCACTAAATGCATTTCAGCACAAACAGCCAAAGTGGAGTGTAAATAGCGTCTCAAAATGCTATTCAAACAATTTTTGGCATATCTGTGTTGCCCATGTCTTGAAGCTTAAAATTTTTTGCCTTCACATACACATAAAAATAAACAGGACACCAAAGCACTCTTGTTTCAGTAAACATTATTTTGCTGGAGACTTTTATAACTCAAGACTTACTTTTATTTGTGTAAGTTGTGTAGAACAAAAGCCATTTCAAATAGTATCTGTGTTTATGTGTTTTTTTATGTTTGTACTTTAGGACCCACAGATTTTCATATTCTTGTCTTCAGAGGTGAAAGTAATAAATTACAAGTACTCACGTTACTGTAATTGAGTTGCTTTTATGGGAACTTGTACTTTTTTGAGTATATTTCTAAATCAATAATTTTACTGAAGTAAAGTAATTTGTTACATTTCTACACCCAATCGTTACTGTATAAATTATTATTTTTTTTGTGATAATTTCTTTAATGGCACATTGAACATAATCCATATGTTCTTAGTTGTGCCATTTCTGATCAACGCCCAGCCACTTTATTCGGTTCAGGTTGGGGTTTCTACTTGGGCTGCACAAGTAATCGAATTTTAATCTTGATCACAATTTTGGTTGCCACGACTATATTAACCTGATCATCAGCAATATTTAGATTAGTTTTTAAATTCTTGGGTCAATTTTTTTTAAAAGCTTGATTTTGCTCTGTTGTTTGTTTAAAAGTAGTGCATTAAAAAACACAGATGTTTCCCTAGTATGATAAGTAATGGTGTTTTTATAATTGTGATTGCAATTTTGATCAAATATAATCGTAATTATCATTTTGGCCATAATCATGCAGCCGTAGTTTCTACCTATAATGTTATTTCTTTAAAGCCTTGGAGTTTTTTTTGTTTTGAATTAAATTAATTGGTGTTATTTTGTTTAAAAAATAATTGCACATTTTGACAAACCTTTCATTTTTTACAGATGCCTTTGTGGAAAATAAATGAAGTTCCAATTGTGCAAGATTTCATCTCTTCCTTTTTAAGTTTATGCATGAGATGTTTACTGTATGCAAGGGAAAGTAGAACGCTTTATTACCAAAAATATACGTGGGGGGTGAAATTAACTAGTAACTTTTACTTAAAGTACTATTTCATTGAGCTACTTTTTACTTGTGTTTGAGTTTTTTATGTATGACTTTGTTATACTTGTACTTAAGTACATTTTCAATCAAGTCTCAGTACTTCTTCTTGAGTAGGAAATACACATCTGCTTGTCTTCTACAATTTCTCATTAAACATCTTCCTTTTTAGTCTTCTTTCACTTCCATCCATCCATCCATCTTCTCCCGCTTAGCCGTTTCCAGGCCAGAGAGACATAGTCTCTCCAGCGTGTCCTGGGTCTTCCCCGGGGCCTCCTTCCGGAGGGACGTGCCCTGAACGCCTCACTAGGGAGGCGTTCAGGGGGCATCCTAATTAGGTGCCCGAGCCACCTCATCTGGCTCTTCTCGATGCGGAGGAGCAGCGACTCTACTTTGAGCCCCTCCTGAATGACTGAGCTTCTCACCCTATCTCTAAGGGAGAGCCCAGCCACCCTACGGAGGAAACTCATTTCGGCCGCTTGTACCCGTGATCTTGTTCTTTCGGTCATGACCCAAAGTTCATGACCATAGGTGAGGGTTGGAACGTAGACCGACCTGTAAATCGAGAGCTTCGCTTTTTGGCTCAGCTCCCTTTTTACAATGACGGACCGGTGCAGACTCCGCATCACTGCAGACGCCGCACCAATCCGCCTGTCGATCTCTCATCTTTCACTTCCTACCAAGGCTTTTTAAAGAAAAACACAATTGGAAAAACTTTTGTTTTAACTCACAGATGGAATTGGAATGTTGTTTTTTCCACCTCACATTTATTTACTTATTTCTTTTGAGTTCGCGTTTGTTAAGGACCAACTCCTTTATGTCATATCCTTTGTAATCTTCCTTGCCTCCTCCCACAGCTCTGACGCTGTCCCAGTCCAGGCCAACCAGTGGGTCCTCCGCTGTAGCATTTCTTCTTGTAATGGGCTTTTATTTTGATGTTGCACATTTACATTTCATTTTTGTTCAATAAATCTTTTTTTTTGGACCACCCGCTCCCGTCTTGCGTTCCCCGCCTGGTTTGAGCCGTTTTCCTAGACCTATACCATCCTATAGCTCGTAACATCCTTCAACTGAAGCGTATGGCCTGTGATAGATGGAAGAGCTTTACAGGAGATAATTTCTTGCTTTCAGTACTTGTTTAAAATTAAAGGCATAGACCCATGATCGGCTTCAAGGTACAAAACACTCTGTACACACGTGGATTTGAATGCAACTTGATTAAAAAAGGCAGGTATCAAAAAAGATGTTGAAATGTACAGCGCTCACAAAAGAGTACAGCTACAGCAGCATCCTTGGAGGGACATTGTTGGTGGAGGACACAGCTGAGAAAAGATGGGAGTATAATTGGACAGTCATAACGTGCCCGTTTGCTGCTCTGCCCCTGTGAGTCTCTTCATGCAAGTGCTTTTGAGTATAAATTATGAAGTGTAGATATATTCACAGGCGCACACACACAAACGCACGCACGCACGCACGCAGGCGAGCGAGTACACGTGCATGCACACACACTTTCATAGTTTGTCACACTGCATGTCCTGTGAAAGCATGCAGCAATGTTCCAGATTGCCTTAGAAGCACTTAAGTGTGCACGGAAGCATGTGCACGCTCGTGCGTGCGTGTGTGTGTGTGTGTGTGCAGACCGAGGACTTATCACAATGTTGGACATTCCTTCACTGTGGTGCAAAAGCTGAGAGGCAACGCATCTGTACACACAGCCTTTCTCTGAGATGCACGTGCTGCTCAAAAATGTGTGTCTGTGGTCCTATGTGTGCATGCGTGTGTGTGTGGTGTCGGGGGGGGGGGGGGGGGGGGGGTAGCTTGCTTGCTTCTCCTGTCAAAATGTGTTAATCCACTTGACTGCAGATCCCAATCAGGGCAAAGAAAGGAGGAGAGCAAAGAGGAGTGAAATGCTGAAAGTCACTGATGAATAGCAAACAGAGAAAGCCGGATGGGAAAAAAAGAGGGAATGCCCTTTTTTTTTTTTTTTCCTTTTTTTTTCCTTTTAGCGGCTCAAGGATGGCCCCGTCTTTCTATTAGCCTTGCTGCAGGAGATTTAGAACTCCAGGCACTACCACGATCCTTTCTGGTTGCACAAGATCCTCACAGAATGTAGAATATAGCATTCAGCAGTGAGCGTTTGATTGGGATAGTTGTTCAACATAGTATGCAACCACCACAAACTCATAGAGATCATCTATTTACTCGTTTTGTGATTGATTCTTTATGAATGATAATCTGTCATTTCCTGACAACCTCATTTTTACTACACGAGGTCACCGGTAGGCCTGTCCACACAGGTCAGTGGGTCATTTTTCATTTCAGGGATGAACAATTTTGATCACAGTCGGGGCCACAAAACAGTGATTTCCTGATTCCAGGGCCACAATACCAGAATGTCATCTCAGCATTTAGAATAATGAACACTTTGAAGATGAATAAGTCGGCTTTTGTCGTTTTGTATGTTTTTGTTTATGTTTCTTGTATGTTTGTTGTCATTTCATTTTGTATGTTTTGTGTTTTAATGAAGTCATGTGCATTTTTTAGTAGTTGTGTGTTTTTTAAGTAATTTTGTGTATTGTTGTGATTTTGGTTTTGGTGTCTTTTTTGTTCTCATTTAATTTTCAATTATTTTTCCTGTACATTTGTACTCTTTGTATCTTCTTTAATAAATGGATAAAATGCTGCTGATCTGATCAGGACATTCCCTTTTAACACCATGGCTATGTAATATGTCCACAACCGTAATCTAAACATTTAGTTCGAGATGTAATGCCCCAGAACCCTATCTTATTCATAATGATAGACAGTGTCATGACAAAGCAAATGTCAAGGTGGGGCATTTATTAGCAAATTAAGTACTATCTACAATATATTGGATTACAGACTCCTACTGTGTACAGCATTTCATTAAAATCAGGCAGATTCAAGTAGTTTCCAATGTTGGTCCTTGAGGACCTCTGTCCTGCAGGCATTGAATGTCTCTCACATCCTGATGTTAATATTATCAGGCTTTTTACAGTGCTGTGAGACACATACTTATATCCAGGTGTGTGTTGGAGGTAGATATACTGTATGGTCAATATCTAAAGATTTAGGGTTTGATTTCATGTTTAAGTGTTTCTGTGTGACAGAATTGGCTTCTTCCTCATGCTGAATAAACGTAATATGTATTTTTTTGGTGGTCAAAGGTTAACTGCCACATAAATTCTTTTAAAAATCCATCAAAGAACTGATAATGTAAGATAATATTAAAAAAAAGCTTATGCTGACCCACTTGGGTTGATTCATGTTAACATAAGGTGGTTAAGCAGGGATCTATTATCATTTAGGTTGTTTTTTTTTTTCTTTTTATTGCAACCACATCATTGAAAAAGTGTTAATGTGTAAAAGGTGGAATTAGTTTTCCTCGCTCCGTTGAGTATCATTATAAAACTTAGCTATGCAGCACATTAGTTGCAAGTAATACCAAAAAGATTAGAGATAACGAGTGAGAAAAGTGAAATTAAAAGTGTTCACAGAGGTTTCCTGTCCACTCCTACATAGGAGCGATGGGTTAACAGCATGGTGGGCCGACAGATGAGAGGAGAGCAGGAGAGGCTTCATATCACAGAGGGCGGGCGGGCGGACAGGCGGGTGGGTGAGAGAGCGAGGAATTGAGAGAGCGTGCACGAGGGGAAAAAAAAGGAAGAAACGGAAGGAAGGGGCGGGGCTTTTGAGCTGCCATAGCCAGTTAGAGGCTGCATAATGTTCAGCACGGTGAATCCTACCCTGGCAACACAATGGAGGGAGAGAGAAAGAGAGAGAGAGACATGGAAACGGTGGACAGATGGACAGATGGTGACTGTGAGACAAGCTGATCAGTGCACTACAGAGAGAGAAAGTCAGTGCTCACATATTTTCACTTTCAAAGAGTTGGAGGGGAAACAATAAAATGAGTGGAATTATGCCTCTGTTTGCAAAATGTCAGGTGAGTTTAGATGAGAGCAATAAGACTTGTCACACTCTGGAACTGCGCATGCGCGACCTGGGGGGCGTCATAGGTCAAGAGGGATAAAAAAACGTCAACAAACTTGTTAACTTTGTTGATATTTCCAACCTAACAGTATTTGTAACTTTAGTCCAGAGATCTTCAGTGTTTTAATAGTGTTTATATGATTAATATTACAATATTCAGACTCGAGGCAGGGGACCAGGGTTTTTCGGCCAATCCGAGCACTTTAAAAACCGATGGGAACAGATCAGCAGCAGTATTGAAGCGAGGGTAGTCCCCTTGCTTCAATACTGCATTTATCTTTATTATATAGGTTTGAGCTCCGGTCGTCCGTGCGTCCGTATGTGCATTTGTCCTTGCATTCGTCCGTGCATCCGTCCGTCCGAGGTAAAGGGGCCAGCTTTTCTCCGAAACTGTTTAAGAAAGGATAGCCAAATTTGGTGTGTGGTTTCAGAGTATCAATACCTGATGGAGAAGTGCATTATCGGAGTTATTGTCCATGTTCCGTTTTTTTTTTATTTGGCGGGGGATGTTGATCACTGTCTTCTTGTTGTTGTTAGTTTCTTTTTTGACTTGTTGTTTTGTCAACTATAAAGTGTCTGAGTTTTTGAAAAGCGCTTATGAATAAAATGTATTATTATCATTGATGGGACAAGAGAGATTTCCGAGTGTGAAAAGGACAGTATGAGTTCTCACTTTGAAAAGGTACACCATTCACTAACCAGGTCTATGATTATTTTTATTAAGCTATTATTTTATTTTAATTTACAAATTTGAAGGAAGTGCACATGATGGAGAGGTCGATAAGTGAAACAGTTTGAAAAGTCATTAAAAACCTGAATCTTTAGCTCGTGTGGAGCATTAGCTTTAGCAGATAACTCGGTCTTTCTGCCTTAGAGACCGATACCACTTTTACTCAAAAAATATTTCAAGGAATCAAAGCTCTAACAGTTAAAATAATCTAAATCTCTGACAGACTCGCTGTGAGCTGTGGCGAGTTTATCCCTCTTAACCTTTGACCTCATGCCCGAGTTGAACGAGAGCGAGATTTCCGAGAGTGTGAAAAGGCTTATTACAGAAGAAGAAAGTGTTGTGTTACTTTACAATAGTAAGACTATACAAAATGTCTCTTTATATGTAATCCAAAGAAGTGCTGTAAATTGATTTCAAATGTCAGATGGAGAATATGAAAGACGTACCTTTTCTCCGCCTGAATGCATTATTATTTTTCAACAGAAAAAAAACAAGGACAAATTGCTCTAGTGTTTTTCAACCTTGCAGTCGGGACCCCATGTGGGGTCGCCTGAAATGTCTAGTAATAATCAAGTCGCCTGGGACAAACTTACTTTATGTTCCGAGAGCAAAAACAAAACACGGAGAAGCAGCGTTTAGTTTCTCAAATCAAAACAACACACGATCTTAAAGAATAGAATAGAGTTGTAGAGTATCTACAAGTTAAAAAAAGGAATTCTTGTGCATGTTCCTGAGTCAGATGGAAAAATTACGTATATAATAATAAATAAACAACAAATAAGCCAAGACAGTTAAACAGTACAAGGTGCAAAACATTGAAAAAACAGAAGTATACTCTACAAAAAGATAAATGAATAAATATAACCTGAGTTGGAGATACATATTGCATATTGAAACAATTGTATTCTATACTTTCACATTGTAAAATATACATTTATTATTAATAATAATAATAATAATAATAATAATAATGAAATGCAGTTAAAAATGATCTGAGCTGCTACAGTTGGTTACTAATCCTGGCTACTCTGTTGGTCCATGACCGCATGATAGTTCATAAAAAGGGCCTCATTGGGCAAGGTTTGCATGAATATCATGATGTAAATAAAAATAGAAATACTAATACTCTAATAAATTAGAGAAGTATTTTATTTAGTAACATCTAAAAAATGAAAACATTTCTACAAAATCTAATTCAAGCTCTTGTTTTGAAACAAGAATCCTTATTGAGTTACCTTTCTGTCATTATAAATGACTGCACTGCACATATTAATTATAAACAATGTGAAATACACAGGCAGGAAATTAATATTCAAGTTGTCAGTTGCTTCATAAAGCCTTAAAGTAGTTGTGAATCAAAGGGATGCACCAACGTGTCAAAGACATTTAATTAATACCTACAATAATTTATATTGAAAGCTTTAATAACCATAGTCCACTTTGTTATACCTTGGAGAAAATACTGTTCCTTTCCTAGCTACTCCTACACATGGACTTTATTGCCTTAAGTGAACATAGCGGCAAATAATAATAACCGGGTCAATAAAGTTTTGCCCCCAAACAACGGATCAATAAAAAGGATGTTTTCTCTCATTGCTTTTTTTCTGTTGGTAAATAACTAGGTAACGCTGTTATATAGGAAAGTGTAGCATCTATCTAATAAATCATAGATCGTGTGTGTGTGTTAGGGGTGAGAACCTCTGGGTACCTCACGATACGATACGCGATACAAGGCTCACGATAACGACTATTGCACAATATGACGATACTGTGATTATCAATATACTGGTCAGAAATCAATCTACGATAATCTATGACATTAAAAAAAATAGTGAAAGTGAAAAAATATAATTTTTATTTTATATCTTTGAAAGACAATAAATTGAAAAAGTGTCCTATGAACTGTCTGTAAATAAGTGTCAACATACCAATGTAAACGAATAAGTATCTCTACTAGTGCTTTCTGTAAACAAAAATAGGGTCTTTCTTACCAGTGACACCAGTATAGTGCAATATTCCAGTAAGTAATATATTGGTTCCTTCAACAAACAGTGACAACATTTCTGTGAAGGCGTACCTGCACATTTTAGTGAAAAAGCAGAAAAGGTTTTGGGGGAAAAAAAAAAAAAATTGATACTTTGCGGGAGCATATCGATACTCGATTGTGCTGAAAAATATCGCGATAAATCGCCGTATTGAGATATTGTCACACTCCTAGTGTGTGTGTGTGTGTGTGTGTGTGTGGCAAATATCTCCCTGACACAGTGTCTGTTCGACCTGAATTATTCTGACCAGCTTGCGCTTGGCCCCATGGTGTGCATTCGTTATTTTGGAATTATTTGGTGATTACATTTCAAAACCTTTATTTTCGTTTTATTTTGAAATCAACGCGGGTTACACCGGGCGGATGGTTAGACCGGAGAGGGGGGAGGGGCATCTGATTAATCACACACTCACTGATATACTACCAAAGCTCTCAAGTCTCATGTATTTGACGTTAAATGTTAAATAAATAGTTTTATTTGTACAAATTTATGTCTGTTATCAGATTCCATCTAAACCGCCGCATTGGTACAAACTTTATCAATTCATCCTGCGCATGTCCCATAGAATTAAACCAATGAAAATGCACACGCTATTTTACTTTGCACTCGCAAATATACCCCTTTATAACTGTGCAGAGTATGTACACCTCTTTGTACATCCAACCTTCAAACACATACTCATTTGGCCATAATTGACAACTCTACTTAAGCTCCCACTATATGAATACATACTTCCGATGGGCACTGTACTCGTTTTGAAAATTCAGAACAGTTAAACCATATGAACTACAGATTTGCAACTTTCACCAAAACGTAACTCCAATACTGAAGAAACTTTTGTGAGTTTAAAGCTGTTGCAAAATATGAAATCCATCTTGTTTTTTTGTTTCAAAAACTTTCAAACTTATTAAACCTATTTCCTACTCACAATTTTTGCTCAATTGACACCAAACTTGCTGCAGCACAGCTTCAGACTTTTTATTCATCAAAAATGTAGCCAGCAGTGCATCAAAATATTTTAACTGTAAACATATACTTGAAAATTCTCTCAAAAAAAATATCAATGTTCATTGAAAAAATAACAAAATTATGAAGTCATTGTAGATAAAAAAAAAAACTGAATTACAGCATTTTGAATTTCGCTCTTATGCGAACTATTGAAGTCAATGCAAAAATGGCATTTCTAAACATCAGTCATTTTTGTATTTTCAGATTTTTGTCTTATTAACTGATTTTATTTTCTATTTTATTTTAAATGAACAAATCCGGCCCGCAGCAGAAAGTACAAATGACGGAGAAAACATGAATTATTGTGTAAATTACAAACTAATTCAGTTGTAGTTATCTTAGTCCATCCAAATACACAAATTTAAACAAAAGTCCACCATTTTTAAGTGCTCACAGTTTTTCCATGCTTACGTATATCACATGGCAGTCATTTGTAATCTGAAATTGACAAGACAAGTACTCTCAATTTTTTTGAAAATGCAGCAATTTTCCTCAAATTATACCACAAACTTTCCGGAAATGAATCAAAATTGGACACAAAATCAAGACCCTAAGCAGAAGAAGGTGGGTCGGATGATGAATGAACAAACAAATGAATGAATGAATTATAAATAATTTGATTTGCTGATGTCAACTTTGGAATATCAAAACAAAATTGCCTGAATTTGATGTCACAGCAATTTTTGCAATCTTTCTTTTTTTTGCCTTTGTGAATACAAGGCACCGTGGTTAATAGGTTGTAAAGAAGAACCTAGGGTGAATAAACAGCTACAGCTGGTACTTATCCCTGTTGTTGTGGTGATGCATGCATGTGTAATAATAACAGGCACAGAAAATGCCAGATTTGTTATTGTCTGTGTATATAAGAGTCTAAATGTGTGTTTGAGGGTGTTAACAATACAACAACACTGTGTTTAATGGCTGTGCTATTTTATTTTGCACTGGCAGTTGGGGAGCAAGACGTCCATGCCCGGATCATGCCCTACCCATGTCCCTCTGTCAGGCACTGTGCATTGTCATGTTGCAGTCGTTCTATTTTCCTTTGGTACCTTTATGTACCCATTTTCTGCAACGCCACCAAACTTGCCATATTTTCATCACTTTTTCTTCTTATATTATTGCTTCTTTTAATGCATTTTTAAATGGTAAATGGACTTGATTTATATAGCGCTTTATAACCACACTGAAGCAGTCCCAAAGCGCTTTACATATCAGCTCATTCACCCAATCACTCTCGCATTCACACACCAGTGGGACAGGACTGCCATGCAAGGCGCTAGTCAATCACTGGGAGCAACTTAGGGTTCAATGTCAAGGACACTTTGACACATAGTCAGGTACTGGGATCGAACCCCCAACCTCTCGATCAGAAGACGACCCTCTACCACCTGAGCCACGGTCGCCCCCATTTTTAATACATTACTTCCATTTCTGCTACTTCTCCATCAAATTTCAATTCTTTTTCTGCAAATGTTTTCAACTTTCAAGATATTCTCAGCACTTTCCACCACTTTTTTCACTTAATTTCACATATGTTGTCCCATTATTGTCACTTTTAACCTCTTTTCATGCTTATTTTTGCCAATTTAACCACATTCACAATTTGTCATGCCAATTATTTGCCAGTTTAAATAATTGTTCCTACTTTTATACAATATTGACACTTTGAACCCTTTGTACCACTTTTTCTGTCTTAACCAATTTCTGTGGTTTTTAAAATCCAATTACACCACCCTTACCACCATTTTTGGTCACTTTTAACCCATTTTATTTCTGATTAAAACAAGGATTTACATCTTTAAGATGACTATATACTGTTGTGGCAGTTTTGAATGGAATGAGACAGAGTCAAGTTGTAGGGTTACTGGTCAGATGCGGACACAATGTTTATTTGGTCAAAGGGTTTTTGAGTCTGAGATTCAGAGGTTTCCATGCGTGTGTCCCAATGAATCTGTAGTTGTTCTGTGCTCTCAGGGTTTTGTATGCTGCTGATAGCGCTAAGCATAACAATGACAGAGTCTCTGAGAAGAGACCTTGGCAAATATTATCAGTGTACGATGGTGTCTGGCCTGCTTAGGGCAGTGTGACCAGGAGAGATTCTGTAATCACATATCATATACCGGTACTATGGTACAAATAATAATGACAAACTTCCTGATAACAGTGGATATTATTCAGATAAATGTGTTTATCGCAGATTCATAGAACAATGGACTATCATTTTGCTGACTTTATGGATGGACCCCTTTATTCCCCCAGTTTCCACATGACTGTTCTTCAATGTTCATGTCTGTGTTCAACCACCTTCACGTACAATGGGGGTCCCCGGTCTCTACCACTAAGCTGAGGCATGTTGTACCCACGTCTACTATATTTGCATCATACTGCAGATCTGAGGGCTGAATAACAGCTGATTCAGGGAACCAGTCTGTCTCCTCGTTGGAACAAATCTTTCTATTAACCCGTTTCTGTGGGTAGATAAAAACACAGCTTTGACACAGATATAGTAATAATTGAGGCCTTGAGTTTTAATGAGATCCATATCAAAGGGCGCTTTTGTTATTAATACTGAAAGTCTTTTCAGCCTTTCATCCAAATGGTATCATTAGCCTCTTGCCCTGGCCTGTTTTAAGGGTTTAAGTCTGGTTCATCAATTAAAAAAAAGAAGCTCCGTCTCTGCCTCCTCGGGGTTCACTGTGCAGCCCTTGCAGGTATGACTTATTGCTTCTCTTGCATGGCTGAATTGCACACAGTTGAATCACTTTCACGCACAATTCAGTGATCATGCACAGTGGGAGTAATTTGTTCTTTATTTTTAATCACACTGCAACTACGACGCTGCACTCACACCAGAAACAGCTGTTAATTAAAGAGAGTACGGTGTTGCTTTGTAATATTGCTTCGTAACTGATTGGTGTTATTAGAGAGTATACGCTGCTTTTATTTCGAGCTCTGTGTGAGAACGAGAGCGGAGGAATTACATTAGTGGCTTTACTGTTTTTGAGTGACATAATATTTACACAATTTGTCATATTAACTATAACACTATTAGCCAAGAAATTAGTGATGTGTAGATCCAAAATATAAAAGGAGAACTACCATTGACTCATCTTCTCTTAAACTCTGACCTAGGACTAGAAAAATGGTTGATTTTTTTCATTGTATTTATTTTTTTTTTTTTTGTCTCAAACTTATGACAAAATCAACATCAAAAACAAACATTGTTTCTTTCAGAAGACGCAGAATTAAGCAAAAAGCCTATCTAGTTTTGACCCTCCTACCATCAATGACCATTGGTCAACATGTCCATTCAGCCAAATGCATTTTAGCACATACAGTGAACAATATTGTGACACATACACAGAAAACAGCAATAAGATAGTGATCTCCTTACTTGGTATGTATACAGTATATGAATCAATTAGAATCAGGTTGTATTGTATAGATTCCACCTCATTAAAGCTATTCATTCTGTTTGGTTCTACTTAACAATGGTCCTGTACTAAAGTTATCTAACATTTAGTATAGTTTAACTAATTTATTAGTCCCATACAGTGAAACTGGAGTTAAACTGTGGGTTAAGTGTGTCCCTAATGGACCAACAGTGGTGCTAATCAGCTCGATCTCTACTGGTTTAGAACCTAGACTTACCATCACTACCACACTTTTCACAACTAACTTTCATTTTTGACAGCACAGCTGTGGGTAGTTAAACTTTCCAATTTCCACTGGATGCGTAACTGCTGGGTAACAGCAACAGAGTTGATACATTTTCATTAAAGTTAATGTGTCAATTTCCACGGCATTCATATGTGGTCCAGCACTGCTGCGTAACTGTTCCATCATGCCGGAGCCCACCGCAACAGATATGCAGACCTTTTATTTTTGCTGGACGCAAAGACAAGCCCGTGCCGGACAGGAAGTAGTGCATAGACACAAAATAAAACATCCGGTTTATATACAAAATAAAAATCACCGCGTTCAAGGTAGATCATATTTCCATCCATTTTTTGACCCGCTTGCTCCTTTTCAGGGTGGCGGGGGTCTGTTGGTGCCTAACTCCAGCTAGGCGGGGCTACACCTTAGGCAGAGCGGCAGTGGATCATATTTCACATATAAATATTGACCATATCCATAGTTGAATCATTGAATCACAATAATCTCCACAAAAGCAGAAGATCTACAGGGCAGGACTGAGTCGATTTCATTCTGCTACTCTCGAAGGACGCAATTAACTGTTTGTGTGGTTTTCTTTGCATGCACTACAACTCGCCATATTGTGCGATTACGCATTAATTATGAGGATCTCTTCAGTACTCGCCGCAACAGATACGCATCACAGAAGGAGGCGTTGGAGATTGACCGACAGCGGATTACGGAGCAGTTATGTAGCTAAGACGTTAGGGAGCAGTTACACATCCAGTGGATATCCGGTATTAGCATTGGGCTTAGTTTATTGGGCTTTTAGACAGTGCACATATACCCTAAATAGTCAGTGTTGCACATGTCTATAGACTAGTGATTTGAGGCAACAAAAAGACCATTTGTTATACGTCAAAGTTGAGGAGATAAATATCCTTAACTGGTTCCTCTGACATAAAGTATTATGGATTTTTTTTTTTTTAAAGCATGATTATTTTGATTCTTCCTTGCCAGATTAGAACGCTACTCTTTCTAACTGCTATGAAATTAGCTTGTCTTTAAAGGTGAAGCTGCAGGAAGCATCTAATTCTCCTTCTCTGGGCTTTAGATGTAGTTCCATTAACAATACTTGCCTATCAACAAATTGTGGGGGGATCTGGTGGCAGTGATGGTAATTGCTCAAACTGAGACAATCCACTGGAGTAGAAGACAGATCCTCAGGCTGAACTAATGCCGAACATGATACGTATTTTCAAACTGCATGACTTGCCAAATTAAATGATTCGACCAACAGAGGCGTGATCGACATGCACGGCTTAAGTAATGAGCAAAAAATGGGCAATTTGTCTGACTCAAGTCACATTGCATATTGCAGCCTAATACTGTATGTTAGTCATATTTACCCAGTCACGCACACCGACAGCAATATAAGTGGCATGCAAAGCACTGGATCTTCATTGGGAAGGACTTTGAGTTCAATGCTGAGAAGTTAAGTGCCAGGCTTCTTTAAATGCTCTAGTTTCTATTTTGTAAAGTTTTGACAATATGCCAAAATATTTTATACATTTTATTCCCTCTATAAGAATGATTGGATGGATGATGGATGGATGGATGGCTTGTTGGTTAGGTAGGTAGGTTTTATAGTCCGTTGCACAAAGATGACCAAAACTCCTTTTTGGCACTCTTAAAAGGACACTGAAGATGTGACACACCAATACTACATGCATGTACTTTGTTTGAACAGTACATTAAAATTTAGTCAACAGTGTGTACTGCTCAGTGTTTCCTGTCGTGGTTTGCCAATAATATGCGGAGGGATTGAGGGATTTCTTGTATAGAAAGTAGTAGTAAAATTAATCTGAAGTTCTCTACAAAAATGCAAGAAGTTCACTACAAGTGCTCAAAATATGAGATGTGTTTAACAAGTTCTTTATCTAGTCAATCATTTAACAGGCAAGGCAATGATTTTCATCTGAAATTAAGTTAAAAAGGAAACTTCTGCACTTCCACACTCAAAACGAGCCCCCAACTGTTGTGGCAGTTTTGGATGAATCAAGTTTTAGGGTTGCTGGTCAGATGCAGACACAGGGTTTATTTGTCAAAGGATTTTGGGGAACAGACCTGTCTGGGATTCAAAGGTAAACAGGCTTTCATTGTGTGTGCCTCAGTGAATCTGATGTTGATGTGGCCTCTCAGCTTTTTGTTTCTGATAGCAGTAGTCATAACAATGACAGAGTCTCTTATGGAAGAGTCTTTGGTGAATGCTATCAGTATACAATGGTATCTGGCCTGCTTAGGGCAGTCTGACCAGAAATCACGATTAGAGATTTCAAATCACATATCAGAGTAGTCGTAGATAATCTGGTAATCTGAAGTTCTCTACATAAATGCAAGAAGTTCATTACATGTTCTCAGAATCTAAAATGGTGTTTCAAAACTGTGCATGGAAAATGAAATGTAAATGAGCCTCCCTCCTTCTCCTCCTCTACCCCTCTGTGACTGCATCAGACGTTGCGAAAGAAGGGCTTTAACGGGTGCAACAGTCCTGAGCCTGACGGCGATGACTCCATCGACCAAAGCCCGTTAAACGATCGCAAGACAGAGGACCTGGACAGTCTCTTCAAACGCTACGGCGTGAGTACCATCGTATTTATGTCACCTTATCTAACATTCCCTTTTCTTCTTCTTCTTCTTCTTCTTCTCTTCTTCTTCTACTTCTTCTTTTCTACCTTCCTTCCTCTTTGTCTTTCTGTCCGTCGGCCTCCTGTTTTTTGTTCGGGGGAACCAAGGCTCTGAACAAGAAAGAGCACCGGGACTCTGAGAGCCCTGACCCCGAGGAGCCCTTCTCCCTCACTCCCCGCACAGAAGAGAAATACAAAAAAATTGACGAGGAGTTTGATAAAATGATGCAGAACTATAGGCTGTCAGTGAGTACCTCCCAGCACTCTGTTGTAACCCCGCCCCTCCCCTCATGTTGGTACCCTGCTGCTGCCGCTGACCGGACAACCAGACGTTTTCCGGCTGCCGATGGTGGCCCGACTACTCACAGAGCACTCGCCTTCACCATGCCCTGCCCCTTTTACTTTCTTCATTTCACCTGTTACCAACACCAACCATGCCTATCCATTAAGTTAACCTCCCAAACCTTCTGTCTTTGTGGGTGTGTATCTCAGCTGAAATGGAAGCAAATAAGTTAAATTACAATCACAACTATATTCTCTAGCTTTAATTATCTAACAAAAAGCCAAATACCAAAAAGTAGACTCTTAGGTCAAAAACAGAATTTTACCACTTTTAAATGAGTCAAAACTCAAAAGGTTAGTTGCTTTATTGCCTTATTTTATTCAACAGTTAATCCAAAAATGAAAGTCCCACTAATCATCAGGTTGTTAATGTGCCAGTAGTAATGTTATTTGTTTTCAAAGGTTTTTAAGCCAAATAACTTTTTTAATTGGGTTTCTAAAAAGAAAAAACCAAGTGTCATTTGAATAAAACTAGAAAGTGTTTTTAGGTAAACAAATGTGAAAAATGCAATCCTTCCATTTCCAATATGTGCTTATCATCATTACGATCACAATGTGCTGGATCACATTGCATTTGTTTGTCTTGTTTATTAAGTTTATTTCCAATCCAATCCAACTTTATTTATAAAGCACTTTAAATTGAAATAGTAGTGTACATAAAATCAACGCAATTTAACAACCGTCAAAGTGACAATGTGCGTTTTTACAAGAGACTTAAAGACAGACGGGGGCCGTAAACAAATAAACTAATACATCAGTCCCACAAGGGGTGAAGATGCTTTGCTACGGATGTGGTTAAGATACTTTCTATCTGAAATGTACAGGAAAACATAGGTACAAAAGCAGGCAAGACAAGCAGGAAAACTCTGGAAATACGATGCAAGACAAATGAAGGACAAACAGACAGACAAACAAAAACAGGCGGACAGACAAAACATGCAGAGACAGACAGGCGGACAAGCAGAGACAAGTAAACAAACGCAGGAAACAAATGAGGAGAATTTAATTAAGTGCAGAAGCAGCTTTATACATATACAGTGAAGGCACAATCTCTTACATTACAGAGTGTTTACCCTTTTACAATAACAATATAACAATAAAATCTGAAGGTATGAAAATGGGTTTCAACAGCATACCATACCATAGTCATTGTTGACAACTCTGATTTCAAAGTAACCATTGTTTGGCTTCACAGTAAAAGCTGTTGTAGTGTGTAGTGTTTTTAATCTCAGTGGGCATGGGCAGCTTTTCAGCTTTTTCCACACTATGTTGGCTTTAATGGTGAAGGAAATCAGAGCAAAAGCTGACTTTTCGTGCTGATTGGATTTAGTGCAGACAGTGCATGGCCCGCCAAACACATGGCAAGAGAGGCAAAATAATGAGTACAGTGCATTTCATACAAAATGTGCTCTACGTGATTAAAAGTGCAACAGAAAACATTAAACAGAGTTAAAAAATCAAAAATAATTACATCAAATACAGTAATTAGAGTTTGAAATAACTATAAAAAAAACTGTTGAAAACATGAAGTCATCATTCATGCTTCTGAAGAACAAACAAACTGAACAGATACAGTAGAGCCGCTATAGGGCTAGAACCATGTTCATTCTGTTTTAAAGCTAAGCTAGTTAGAACAGAAAACAATAGAAGCTTTATTGTCATTTCAAGGAGTACAGTGACATTTTGTTTAATAAAATTTCTTATATCAGCTACCAGGGTTGCGGTCAATTACATTTTTCAGTTACAATTACGTTTCAATTACCCATGTTTGATTATAATTCAGTTACAATTACAGTGACCAGCATTTTTCCCAATTACAGTTAAATTTAAAAAAAAAAAAATTTTATCCTCAGAAAGTCAATTCCTCTTGTGTTAGCTTTTTCTTATAATAACAGGTCCTAAATCAGCTGTAAAATACACTAAAAACAATGATCTATCATCTAATTTCTTTCCTATCTATTGGTTACCTTGTTAGACTTCCTAATCAATGAAAATAAAGCTTTTAATATTTTTGGTGTGGACGTCTGAGCCTTATTTGTGTCAGTATACCCCTAGATTAAAAAAAAAATTAATGGTAAAATGTGGGAAAGCTTGGTAAAAAACATGTTTTAATAATTGTTAACTACATATTTGTAGAACTGTACATAGAACTGTAACATGGTTCCTCAGTTTTGCGTTAAATGATATATTATTGACAATTTTATAGAATTTTCATGGCAATTATAATTACAAAGTCAATTTTCTAAACTCAATTACAATTTCATTATAATTATTACAGCAACAGATTTTTGAAATGACAATTACAATTGTAATTACACCATAATTGTAAATAATTATCAATTAATTGAACCCAACCCTGGCAGTTACAATGTCCTCGTCATTGTTAGCCAGGTTGATTGTAAACTCTTGTAAACGTTGGTGTCTAATTAGCAGTAGATTCTCCTTAAAACTTAGTTTCAAAAATACCATTTTGGACAAAGGATTTTTGATCATAAGCTCATTATCTAGTGCGACTTTTAATTAGCTCTGTCGAGAAAGTGATGATAAATAGGTTTTGTGAATTTGGCTAAGGGAAGTGAAATTAAACCATTTATTATAATGGCAATTTGAAAAATGTCTTTGAAGGATGAGATTAGGCTTTCTTGCATATTATATGACAACATGTTAAAACATAATGTTTTATCTGTACAGCAATCTTAAATTTTACAATCACAACAAATTTCAGTCCTGTCAATCAAAACCTGCTCCTTTTGTTTGATACTAACATTTCTATTTCCAGACCATTTCAGGAGAGGGTTATTAAATTATTCATGTGCCAGACGTACAGGGTTGCTTGATCACACTCGCAGATTAGATGTAAATTCCTGCATAACTTGGTGATTAAGGGAAAACCGTCCCTTTAAAAAAAGCTGCACAACACCAAATAGTGTGTGTCTCCTTGTGATTATTCATGTAAAGTTATCACTGAGTATCCTCGGGAGGACTCGGGCTGCATTGCACAGTTTCTGTTGCCTCTGCAAGTTCATTAATGTTCAAGAATAAACAAGAGCGGGAGAGACGAGAACTAGGTCCCAAGGTTTTTATATAGAAAAGTAGAGTGAAATCATGTTTTATGGTTATAATCAACACTTTTTGAAGAGTGGCTTAAAGCGATTGGATGGCTTGGTCTTCATTGTTTAAAAAACATGTGAAAAGCTGTAGTGTCCAGGTTCTTGTCCTACGTCTGGCCCTCAGCCAGGGATCTTTTACTGCTCCACTCCTCTGCCAGGTTCTCAGTGATTCATTTTTTTCCCTAGGCATTCAATAATGCCATTAACGTCACCATAATGAGTAACACTTAATTTACAGCTCCGCTTCCTGTTTGCCAGTCTCTGTTTGTTCGCTGGAAGTTGGGATTAGTCATGACCAGTGGCAGTAATCAAGATACACAGCAATTAATCAAAGAACGTCATCGTAAAGGTGATTTCTTTTTGTAACGTTAAATAAATGTACAAATAAATTATAAATAAATAGACTTGTACTATAGTGATTTTATTCATTTACATGTTTGTAATGTCAATGTCAATAGTTATAATTTAAAAAAAACAATACCAAAACAATAGAATATTTCTTTGACATTAAATATGAATTTGAATTAGAATTTTGCATGCTTTTACAGTAAGTTTAAGAGTGCTATAACACGTTTCTTGTATTGTATTAGCATGGCAGTTGCCGTGTGTCTTAAAATGCATAAATCAATTATGATTATTAAAATGAAAATGGTGCTTGTGCTTCCCCAACAGTGTATATAAATAAAATAATAGTAATTACTGATTCATTTTATTTAAAAAGCACCTTTCAGGCCACCCAAGGACACTTTACAATAAAACAGAATAATAACTAACAAATATTCCAGTTGTTTTACCAAAAGTCTTTACCTTGGCACTGATTCAATGCCATTTATTTTCAAATGTAAGTGGTTCTTTAGATGTTAATTTTTAAATGTTGGTTGATAAATAGAATAATAAAATGAAGTAAGCATGTTATAAAGTAATGTTGAACCTGCATCTGTTCCACTATACGAATAATTAGACACAACATTAACAAATGGACAACTTCAACTTCCCCAGAAACGTGAAAAAGACATTTTAAATATAGCCAGGAAACGAATGCAGACCACGCCGCCCACCTCTCCTCCCCTCAGCATCATAATCCTTAGCATGACAGCTAGGAAGCGGGATGTACATGCCTAATCCCACTTGTAATAAAATACTCCTGAGGTAGAGAGAAACCGGTGGGAAAAGTGAGCAGGACACAGGGCACGATGAGTGCTGAGCTATTATACGCGACTTAAAGTGACAGTGTGGTATAGGCAAATCCAAAAAAGTTCTTTTTTTAATGGAGGACCCTGCTTTTGTCTTTGGTTTGGAAATTGAATAATAAATAGATTTAAATGATCCCTTCTGAGGTGACCTTGAGCGATGGTCTGAATGTGTGCGCTCTTGTGGAGGTGTGTAATTTAAAAACTTTTAAAAGAAAGATGTTTTATTGCCACTATTGCGTGATACTTATATACTCTAAGAACAAATATTAAGACTTTTAACTTAAAAACTACTCTATATTTCAAACTAGGGAGCTACGTTATATAGTATGTGACATTAACCCTCCTATAATCCTCAGATAAACACATTTTACCATTGTGGTCAATCTGACCCCAGGGGTATTTGCCTCCAGAAAATATCAACATGATAATGTTATGCTTAATCAATTGTACCCATCAAACTAGGAAAAGTCATGAACATTTTTTTGAATGATAAACATCGAATGGGGTTAAATTGACCCCAAGGATAATATGAGGATTAATTAAATTAAACAGAAAAACTAAGTAGAATGTCTTCAGAACTTTCAAAATAAGAGCATAATAGGGTGTAAAACTTAACTGAGATATTAATTCACTTCAATTTACCCGCACATGCAGGAAATGCATCCTAATAAAGAGATAGAGCTCCATGTGAGGGGAAAATAGGTTAACTTTCTTGTTCCATCTTTGTGTTCCCTTCACACTGAAGAGGTCTTAAGCTTCTTCACAAGAGCCTCTGGAAAGCTGCTAGTCAATTATTTACTGAACAGCTTCCTATCATGGTTTTTTTTTTCCACCCTGTCCTCAATGTGAAAGTAGAAGAATGAAGGGCAGGCCTATGTAACCTTTTTTCACTACAATTAAGGGCATCAGTGTGAAATAAAAGCAGAGGGAATAGATTTAAATTTGCATTTGATTCGGCAAAGACACGTTTTAATTCTCAGTGTAGCACTAAACAAGTGGCAGCAGAAGCAATTAAAATTCACATTTAAAAGAAACAGTGAAGAGGTGATGGTTCAAATTAGAAGTGGAATCTAATAAAATTTATAGTCACAGAAGTTTATTTAAGACTCCCATTGAGAACTCTGGTCATTTTACTTTTGGTGAGGCTTCAGGAAACATTTGAGATTGTCCTCGTCTAACAAGCAAATATTCTTTGAAAAATATTTATCCACTTTTCAAATATATGATACGTACATAAATAAAAGTTGGATTTTGTAGAAAACTGCAGAAGCAAGCTAATGTTAAAAATAAATGGCTGACTTTGCCCAACCTTTAAATTGTGAAATGTAAGAAGCTGTAACATAAGCAGTCAAAATATGAATAAAGAGCGCACACCCCACACCCCCGACCCCCACCCCTCTCACCATCCCCTCCCTTTTACTTTCTGCTTGGCCAGTGTGCAGTGCTTTTAACTGCTGTCCTTTCGCTCCCTGGTCAACACCTGCAGCTCTCTCTATACACTCTCCTCTACAAAACCTCGTCCTTGCTATTTGATGGGAGATGTTGGATGTAGATGAAATGTTGTAAGATGATACATTACGGTACTACAGTAAACTTAATACAAGTCTTTTCCTGCCAAAATATATGTTGATACATATGACATATACAGATACAAAAGTCTCCTTCGCTTACCCTTAATGTGCTGGAGGAGTTTGAGTGCTCTAATGGTACCCAAGGAAAATTGGTCCTAGGTGAACGATCAGACAAAGGATGGCATGAAGACCCTGATGTTTGACAAACTCAAGAATTTTTTAACTGGCCCAGTGGGTTACTGGTGCCAGGCCTCTAGCAGGGCCCATAGGTGAGCACCTGGTAGTTGGACCTTCACTCATGGGGTCCGACCAGGCCTAGCCCGAACTGGTGACATGGGCTCATCACCCAGTGGATTCAGCACTGATGGCCGATGCTTTGTGGTTTTGGCGAGCCAAGGCATGGACCTCAGCAGCCTAATCTTCTATCCTGGAAATTGGCTTTTGGGGCATGGAAGGTCACTCTCTGGCAGGAAAACAACTGAAGCTAGAGGAGGAGTGTGAGCTTTACCGACTAGATATGCCGTAGTCAGTCTCACCTCCAAACACATTATCGGCTCTGGAACAAAAGTCCTTCAGAGTGGCTGGACCTACTCCTTTTCTGTGCAAGTGGCTGAATGAGTTTTTTCCCATGGTGTCTTGGCTTGACCTTATAGATTATCTGGGAGAAACTCAGAGTAGAGCCACTGCTCCTTCACGTTGACAGGAGTTAGCTGAAGGGTTTCTAAAATGCATGTCCCCTGAATGGCGGGCGTGCTAAGCATGTCCAGCTGGGAGGTCACCCCAATGACGCTTTAAGACATGCTTAAAGGATCGTATCTCTCTGCTGGACTGGAAACGCCTAGTGGAGCTTTTGGAAGTGGCTGGGCAGAGGACCGTCTAGGCTTCTCTGCTGAGGATCTTGCCCCCACCACCCCGATACCAGATGAGTGGCAAGGAACGGAACGAAAGCCTTTTTGCACCCATGGACCAGTAAACATAAGGCCCATTGGTCAAAACATTTTAAACACACCTCTGTTCAAGAAGCTACCAGAAATTAGCTTTATATTTATTTATTGTCATCTAAGTCAACTACTTTGTACACTAAATACCAACCCAATACTACATAGAAAAAAAATAACAGGGCAAAAGAAAAAGAAAAAAACACTTCAAAATCAGTGGGGATGCAACCCTGAGTATGCAAGCCAAAAACAATAACCACAGGGTGTCTTGTTATTCAAATGATGTCAAATCATCAAAGAAGCCACTGATAATTCTGTGGAGCAAAAACCCTAAACCTGACCCTGTCGTAGTCATCAAACTGGGTCCCTGGCAGTGTGAGTACTGCACAGTGCAGAGCTGTGCGGCCCATATTCCATATATAGAAGTCCTTATTTCTGATTGAGTTGGAACAGAGGTGAATTAGGTCAGATGGCTGGACAACCAGAAGTCATTGCCCGTCATTTTTCAGCAGCCTGGGCCTGCCAGGTCATCGAACTCAGGTGTCAACTCAGGTCGATCATCAAGACTTGCGTATCTAAATTAGTCATAAGTGGGGGGGGGATTAATCGGCGTGTCTCCTCTGGGTGATGTTCCTAACACTTGTGTATGGATGAAGTCAGAATGTGACATGCTCCCTGCAAAATGTTACAAATAACCTGATGCATTAACCTGCTGTTGTGAGAAGTTTAAACCTGGCATGAGACATGAAAGGCAGCACAGCCTTTTGCCCTCCACCAAGTCACTTTGCATGCCAGAACGTAGTGTGTGTACCTAAGTGTTTCACCCGCGGGCTTGTTTGCTGCTGATCACTAATTTTTTTTTTCACCTGTTGAGTTATGTATACCTGTGGAAGTGTAACCACCTACTTCTGCCTCACCTCCAGTCCACAGTTCAGCAGCCCACCTTCTCCATGCCCGTCACCGTGCCAGTAACCAACCAGAACGCAGCCACCCTTCAGTTCAGCAACAACCCAGCCAGCGCCCTGGTTACCACCACGTCCTTCGTCACCTCCACACTCACAGACCCACGCCTCCTGTCGCCACAGCAACCAGCTCTGCAACGCAACACCGTGTCGCCGGGGTTACCACAGCGACCAGCCAGTGCAGGTAGGAGAATAAGGAGATCGGGTGAAACACAGCAGGAGTGTCTTTGGTTCGTCTTCATCCTCAAAAACTCAGCGCAGTTGAATTAATCAGACACCCCTTAAGTTTTACAATAGTAGACATTCAGAATTTTTAGCCTAAAAAAATGTTTTGGTAATTGTCTGTAAGTCATAAAATGATTTTCTTTAAATCTGAATAAGATCAGCTGTCAAAAAAGGCAAGAAAATCATAGAAAACAAGAGCACTGAGAGAGTGCCAAATATCCTATTTCAGATATTGGCAGATTTGTGGATCAGTAATCCTGATCCACTTATCAGTATTACAAATGTCTTGTAAGACATTTCTATCCCCATTAATAACCATACAGTAGGTCCAAATGTATGGAAAGCCCCCATTTTATTTTTTTTGTTTTAAATTGCAATAAAATGTGCAATTCTGAGCCGATCAAGATAAAACTCATTGGGGTTTGGGCTTTTTCTTTTTCGTTTCTTTCTTCTTTCTTCTTTCTTCTTTCTTTTCTTCTTTCGTTCTTTCTTTTCTTTTTTCTTTCTTTTCTTTTCTTTTTCTTTCTTTCTTTCTTTCTTTCTTTCTTTCTTTCGTGTATATTCTTTTTATTTCTAATATTTTTCTGAGTGGCTGTAACACAAGTAATTTCCCCCTATGATAAATAAAGTACTTCTGATTCTGATTAGATGTGAATTTTTTAAATTTCACCAGTCCGTGAGAGATTTGGATTTTTGGAATCTTAAAACTGATCCAGAAATCATATTGATCTGTTCCCATTCAAAATTTAATCAATCTTTCATGGTGTAAGGTCTATTTTTTGGTTAATATTTGTCAAAATCTGTTGAGTTTTTTTATGTACAATCCTGCTAACAGCCAAACAATCCCAATAAATAAATGCCAAATAAATGCAAAAATATTACCTCCAAATCTATGAGTACCCACCACACAACTTGATTGATCTTTAAATCGTGCCAACATTTAGGGGAAAAATGTCCAATGATTATGCACCAGCATTTCTAGTGATGGTAGAGAAGTAAAAACCAAAGTGGTTAACATCCAATGATTATGGTTCCTGATAAATAAAGAGAGAAATTATGTTTGCCATTAACTGTGTTACAAAATAGAAAAATTCAGAGTGGAATGTTCATTCCAACTACATTAGGTTTAAATATGCAATCATTTACACTGCTGTGATTAAGGATTGAACTCCACTGACTCAAGTGACTGACTACCACCCAGCCCTTTGCAGTTTTCACTTTTCACACATTTCTGCTGCTAATGTAGGTCAAGTAGCGTTTATTGTAAATAATGTTTCTGTCTGCACTACGTTATGAAAAGGTGCTCCACTTACAGTTTAAAAACCAGAGTGATGGCTATTTGTTTGTTAGGCTAGGGCAGGGGTTCTTATATTTTTGAGTCGGGAGACACTGGGAGGGGGTCATTTACCTATTTTCATCACTTTTTCTTGCTATATTTTGTGCCTTCTAATGCATTTTGCTACATTACTCCCATTACAGCCAATTCAAATTCTAATGCCTGTCATTGCCCGATCCCGTTAGATCTCAGAAGCTAAGCAGGTCTGGGCCTGGTAGTAGTTGGATGGGAAACCACTGAGAATTCCAAGTGCCACAGTGGGGTGGCAGTCACCCCAGTGGTATCTGTCATTGTGTCCTTGGGCAAGGCACTTCACCCACATTGCCTAGTATGAATGTAGTGTGTGAGTTAGTGTTTGTGGTGGTCGGAGGGGCCGATGGTGCACTATGGAGCCTCTCTTCTCGTCAGTCTGCCCAGGGCAGCTGTGGCTACAATCGTAATTTACCACCACTAAGTGTGGAGTGAAAGAATAATCCCTTAATTCTGTAAAGTGCTTTGAGTGTCCATGAGAAAGCGCTGTATAAAATTGATGCATTATTATTAATATTATTGTTAAAATTTCATTACCTTTTCTGCACATTTTTTCTATTTTCAAGACATTTTCAGCACTTATAAACCCTTTCCACCTAATGTTGCATATGTTGACTCATTTTTGTCACTTTTAATTTCTTTTCACCATATTCATGCTTATTTTACCAATATAACCCAAATTCACGATTTGTCATGCCAATTTGCCCAGTTTAAACTAATTTTTCCTACTTTTTTCTGTCACTTTTATGTCAATATTTACACTTTCAACCTTTTTTAACACTTTTTCTGTACGTTTTTGGCCACTTTTTTGCAACTTTTAACCAATTTCTGTGCTTTTTAAAAATCCCATTTCACTAACTTTTTCCACAATTTTTGGTCACTTTTAACCCATTTTATCTTTGAATAAAACAAGGATTTTCATATTTAAGATGACTATATACTATGGCCCAAATAATAAGAAACTTCCTGGATAACTGTGGATATTATTCAGATAAGTAAATAATTAAATGTGGTCATCACAGATTCATAGAACAATGGACCATCATTTTGCTCATATTATGGATGGACCCCAAAAAGTTGTCCCCTTTATTTCCCCTTATAGATGGTCCTGTCTCCACATGACTGTTCTTCAATGTTCATGTCTGTGTTCAACCATCTTCAGGTACAGTGGGGGTCTGCGGTCTCGGGCAATTTTATTTTGGGGGTCGCGGGCTGAAAAGGTTGAGAACCACTGGGTCAGGGTTGTAGATAGATAGATAGATAGATAGATAGATAGATAGATAGATAAAAGTAAGTAAAGGGCACAAAAAATAGTCTGTACAATTTGCTTGTTATTAATTAAACTTTGTGATTTTTGATTGTAATTTATTCCTTTTCTAATCCCAAAGTATTCCACTCCAAAGATCTATTAAAAAATCCACGTGATGCACGTTATCTAAACCGACTGGATTGATACGGTTGTCATGGTAAAGCGGTTGCATGCAGACCTTATTTCATAAAGTGCAAGTCCTGAATGCGAAGCTCACTTTACGTAACAGCAGGATTTCATTGAATGCACATTGAGCAAGGTAAGCAGGGGAGTAAGCTAAGCGGCTGCCTATCAACTTCCTATCAAGGCTGCAGGCTCACTCAGTCTGGTTTCCTCATGCTCACTCAATTAAAAGCAGACCGCTAATGCCGACTCACATCCACTCTCCTTCTCCCACCGACGTGGGTACGCTCCCCGTGTGTGCGTATGCGTGCGTGTGCCCGCTGCCTTTATGTGGCAAAGCCATCCTTCAGGCTCTGACTAAACGGATTTGTGCCCCATTTTTTGCGTCTCCGACAGGTTAATTATCTAGCTTTGTTCCGACCGGCGTAATCTCATTGTAAGTCAGAATTAGGTGATGTAATGTTGCAACAAATGCATTCAGCAGTTTTAATAACATGTTCTCTGAAACCCCCCACCCCCAACTTTCTCTATAATCTCTCTTGAACACACACACACAATCAGGTATTCTGCTATGCATTACACATTATCAAATATATTGTCTTCATCACAGTGGTTTATGGCAGTGGTTCTCAAACTTTTTTTGGCCCAATTACCCCCTTTCTCTTACTTTTGACTCCAAGTACCACTTATGTCCGACTACAACATTTTGCTCAGAATTCTGTGGAAAAAAACAACTATAGAGCATAATGATGAATGAATTAGTGATGACACACATTCTAAAGAATCTCATTTTGTAAATGAGTAGAATGAAACAGTATTTAGTGCCTCCTGAATAGATTTATTTCTATAGTTTTTATCATTTCCGGTCATATTCCTTCTGATGTGGGACCAAGACTGACACTTGTATTTTCAGTTCATGTTTCTAATCTAGATTATTTCTATCTATTTTTTTGTGTCATTTTGTGTATTTGTAAATGTGTTTTGCACTTCTCAGCCACCGTAGCTTGGCTTGAGCCATTGCTGCTCTTCCTGGAGTCGACACCTAATACATTGCCATGTTAGTGCAGTATACAATTACATATAGCACATCACACAACAAAGCAACACAAACACCAACTAAAACAATTTACAAAACATAAACGACATTCATACAGTCGGACATTGTTTCATTTAACGATTTCTCCAAGTTGCGGCTTTTAACATCAGATCGGTTATTTAGCAATGTACACTTGCAATATATTAATATACATTTACAGTTATTTATCGACATTTATAGTTATTTATATATATATATATATATATATATATATATATATATATATATATATATATATATATATATATGTTTATAGATCACATAAAGCTAATTAACTAATCAAACTTACCCTAATTCATTTTATTCATTAGCTTTGATTATGCAAAATTTCTTTCAGTAGTTTTTTAAAATCTAAATTTGAATAAATGAAAATATCAAACATTTTGAATAAAAGCCTGACCAGGGGTTTGACACTTGTGCATTACATTCATACTGATATAAAATGATTATTTCTGAATTATTCTAAATAATAAATCATGTGCCAGCTAAGTTAATTAAAACACCGAGACAATTATATCAGATTTTACACATCATATTTTTCTCAATTTGACACCAGTGTTTTCTCCCAAACTACATCATTATAATGATTCAGAACTCGTTACCTCGGTGTATTAATAATGACTTAACGCTTTTTTCAGGAAGTAAATCGAGCGTGTAGCACTTTTTTTTTTTGACACTTGATTTAATGATACGTTTTAACAAGCAGATGCTTTTATGATGAAGTGTTTTGTGTGAGTTTTTAATGCTATTTAAATCATTCTTGTTCCAGGTGCTCTGTTAGGAGGAGATTTGGGGAATTCAAATGGAGCGTGCCCTAGTCCAGTCCGTGAGTAAATCTTTTTCCACCACACACACACACACACACACACACACAAACACGTCTGTCACTGTGCCTGCTGCTCCCAGTTCTCTTTATTTCAGCCGCGCTTCATCAAAGCCAAATGGTTTTTTAGTCTGACTTTCAGACGCAGCAATGCAGACTATGTAGTATGTGGCAGCAGGCACGACCACGTGTGTGCAGCTCACAGACGAGAAGGAAAACACCTGTTGACTGGTGACAGCTGAGGGTCACAGGACAAGCTGCTGTAAACACACCACAGGACAGGAACATGCTTCAGGTTTAGGGAGGAATGTAAAGGAACAACACACTTTGGAAAATAGAGAAAGAAACAACAAATATCCTTCAACTGGGTCGGGATTTGAGTCGAAAATGTGTGTCACACCAATTGATTCCTGCTCAAGGATAAGGCTGGGCGATATATATCATGTTTTTAATAAATAATAATATATTTATTTAGGAGATATAGCGTAGGACTATATTGTAATATTGATTTAATTCACATACCATTTAAAAGTTTCTTCTGTAGAGCCGCCAGTATGCCTTGTTCTCCTCTGTCTATCTTTACCCCGCCTCTTCGCTCTCCCGCTCTGTCCCTCTGCAACAACACACACATGCGTCAAACACCCCCCTCCTCCTCTCACTCACTTCTGCAGCCGCAGCGACAATAATGAGACAGAGCCGAACGAGGACTTAGTTCGTAAAAAAAAAATAATGGTTAAATTTATAAATGGTTTGGCTTCAGAGTGTCACTGTGTGCGAGTGAGTGAGTGTGTGTGCGTGCGCTGTAGAGATCCAGAGGTGTCCACGGGTTGATAACGTTGTAAACAGGACTCAAAACAACTCGTTATCATCACACTGCACGCTTATTGTATGCTCAAACACTGCTTCTATGTCGTTTCAGACGGGACGGTAACAGAAAAGTAACATTTAATTCTGTCCATGCGCTCAGTACAAATCAGGAAGAAGGCAGGTCTGACTCAACTCTGTAAATGCGACCGTTCACAGACGAGCCCATGTCCGCTTTAGCGGTTAGGTTGTTTTTATGATTCAGTCCTGTTTATGCAGACTGTAAATCATAACCAGCTACATCTGAGTTTGAATCTCTTGTCGTTTATTGAACCGGTAAATGCGACTGTTTACAGACGAGTCCATGTCCGCGAGTCATACTCAACCGGCCCATGATGCATTGCGAGCGAAACGTAACCTCTTCATGGGACCGGCTTCAAGCCAGAAATCAAACATCCCCTTTTCAAAATTAAAGCATCTCTTCTTGTCATCCATTAGTTTTTAAAGCTTTTGTAAATAGGGCTCTTGTTTCCGAAAATATCCGAGTTTTATGGATTAAATAACCACATGTTGATATTCTTTAGAACTTTCAAAGGTGGAGAATCATCAGAGTTATTTAGCCTCAGTGTGGTTCAGGTTTTTGTTGTAGGTTTGAAATTAATCTTGGGAAACTTGGAAGTATACTTCAGTGGGAACGCTCAGCATCCTAATCATACTTATAGTATATTGTAGACAGTATATACTCATTGAGTTTGTAGTGTACAGAGTGTGTCATAGATCAATAAATCATAATAATAAATGTTGGGAGTCTGTTGGCGGCAAACAGAGAAAATTACAGTTAAAATGAAGTGAAATCACCTCTATGGGACTCCACGTTCCCACAATGCAATGTGCAAAACTTTTTCAAAAAAGTCAATAAACAGAGAGAGATCAAAACAAACTTTTGGCAATTTAAACCTTATGCATCTTTTTTTCAAGGTAAATTGTTTTATGAGTTATGAATAAAGTGAACAAATACTCTCCTTGTTAATATTATTATGATTGTTAACAATTACCCAGCACAGTTGTTGAATGACTGTAGGAGTGATTATGTGTTTAAAGATGTAACTTCTGCTATGAAGGGGTATTCATCCATCGTGAAGCTTTTATTGGGCTTTTCAAAAACCAATGCTTAATAACAAAAATACATAAAAAGAGTGAGCTGTTAAAACAAGCTTCTTATTGCAATAGCTTTGGGCCATGGTCACACTTTTCTTAAATTATCCCAACGTGGAAAAGGCCATCCATCCAATTTTTTTCAGCCCAAGCCCGACTAATGGACTGAACTTAATGTTAAAGTCTTCTAATCCTTCATCAGCCAACTCCATCTGGTGCATAATGATGCTCGTCTTTTAACCAACACTCCTTGACCCAGCCGCATGTTTTATTCTGTCTCCACTGGCAGCTGGTCTGTTTTAAAAGATTTTAGACCTTTTTTGCTCGTCACAGCTCTATCTCGCCTCTCACTCTTGTCAGAACGGTTTCTGTTTTGTAAAAGTAGCAAATCCCTAAAATCATCAGCTCTTCCAAGAACTGTAAATTAAAATGCTGATGAAGAATATTTCAGTGAACTGTTCAGGGTTAAAGTAAGATGAGGTCACTGGGAGCAACGTGAGCTTTAGCAGGTGCTGAAGGTGACACGAGGAACGTTAGGAGTTAATGATGCATGAACGACGTACTGAAGTGAGTTATCTACAGTGAACATGTCTCCTCTATTCCTGCCTGGCTTGTTTTATATATTATTTTATTAGGCATAAAACTCCTGAGACAATGTGTTGGAAAGGCTGAACCCAAAATAAGTCATTTTAAAAGAATAGTCATTCATTGCCATTTAAACTAGAAATCACATTCAAAGGTTGAATTTAGAATTCCTCCAAATGCTGTAACAGTGTTTTATATTCATTAGACACTATTCATCCTTCCATCCATCCACTAACCAATGCATACACTCATTCATCCATCCAACCATCCATCCATTAACCAATGGATACACTCATTCATCCATCCAACCATCCATACGTTCACATATTCCTCCATCCATCCATACATTCACATAATCAACCATTCATACATCGCCCTTCCATTTATCCATACATCCATCCATACGTCCACCTATTCATCCACTCATTCATCAATCCATATACCCATCCATCCATCATTCATCCAGCAATACATCCATCCATACATCTACCTATTCATCCATCCATACATACATACATATGTACATCAATCTGTCCATCCGGCTATTCATCCACTCATCCACCTATCCATCCATCAATCTGTTCATCTATCATACATCAACCTATTCATCCACCTATCCATCCATCCATCCATCCATCCATCAATCTATCCATCCATCCATTCATCCACTTATCCATCCATCCACCCATGCATCCACCTATTCATCAATCATCCATCCATCAACTCATTTATCTGGTCATCCTATGATCCATCCATCCATCACTGATGGATGGATGTGGCAGATCACTAAAGTCGGGATAGATTTAGAAGGTTCCTTATTAAAATGTGTCAGTTTTACAGAATGAATAATAGTGATGCTTCTCATTGCAAGAATACTTTTGTGTAGTTAAATCGTTAAAGGAAGTATTTTATTTAATGATTTATCCGACTTCTTCCTGACGTTACCACCCTATTACTCCACTTCCCACCCCCTCCGCCTTTCTTTCTTCCTGTCTACCTCAGCTGCTCTTGCTCGTCTCTTCTCTTTAATAATCTCCTGCCCCACCCCTTGCCCCACTAACTCCACCAGAGCCCACCCCCGACCAACTGTCCCTTGTCTTGGCACAGAGATCTCCTCAGAGGTGACTTTGACACTGGCCAGAACGCTCCCCTTAAATCCCATTAGCCACTGAAACCTCTAACCAGCAGGAGATATGGGGGAAAGGTGTGCGTGAGCATGTGTGTGTGTGTGTGCACTTTTTCAGATAATTGTAATTTAGGTCTTACACACACCATCTATACACTGAACATGGTTTTGTTTTCAGTGGCTGATTCCAAGTAGAAATATCATCTTTTTACCTCTAACTCGCACTGGTTATTCTTAATGTGCCTAATCACATTCCAGTGTTGAGACAGGAGACCAGTAATTGGTGTACATTCCCTGTCCCAACACCTAAAATAAAAATGTTTATTTATTTTCTCCTTTTTATTTTGTTGTATTTTCTTATTTTTCTTTTTTTTTTGATCACTTGAAAATAATATTTATGAACCTTTTGAGAGTAGAGAAAAACAAATTAAAGCTGCTGGGGACATTGATCAAGACATAATGTAGGCCTGATAGATCAATAAATCAAAGATATTTCTTCTGAAAAATGGAAGAATTTACTCACAATGGTTAAAATTGCCACTAGAGTGTTTGTTTTTGACTCCGTTATAAACAATGAGCTTGTTGTCAAATGATCATGTGACTTGAATTTCGGAGAAGTTTTGCACATTGCATTGTGGGATTTCTAGTCCCGTAGTAGAATGTAAAGACTTTACCGAAGCACAAAAGTTTCTTTAAGATGTGTTTTTACTTAATTATTCCTGTGATTTCCTGTTTCTTTGCCAGACAAGAAACATGATGTAACTCGTGACTCTGATTATTGTCATAATTTGTGTGTTACTGTGAAAAGCAAAAACATCGACATCTGCCATTGTTTTCTCAACTACTTTCAATCCATGAAGACATCCTAAATGTTACGTTGGCACTCTAATATAAATACGGTTTAAAATATGTTATTTATCGTCCCCCGCAGCTTTAAAGTTTATGTCTACAAGCTGTTTAAAGTATTTTAAATATACCACACACAGTTTGAATGGTGGTTTAGTAGTTTGGAGAGTGGAGATGCTAACAAATGAAAGTCCACTGTTTTTTTTAAACTTTTATATCTTTGTCCTATATCATGGTTATGCCATCCTCTTTTAAATCTAATTATTATCACTTCAGGCCCTTCTTCTAATCATTAAGTTTTTTTGGTGTTCCACCTCCTAGAGCAGTGCTCATCGTCCATCCCTGTTTTAGTTTCCATCCGTTCTCCCGTCTTCATGTTATTCCTTCCGCCTGCACTTCTCCGTCCCCTGCCTGTCCTCCTCCTCCTCCTCTTCCTCCTTCTCTTGGGTCTGTAGTTCCCAGCTGTTGTCCAGGGAGTCAGGGCTCAGGAAATGTCACCATTTACGTCACCTAGCATTCCACACATTCCCACGCTCCATCCAGTGTAACAGTAGACGTTACACAAAACCACTCGCTCACACCCATGTTGAGCACACTTGCACTCATACACACTTATGCTAAGGAAAAACCTAAAATAAACACACTCGCTCAACATTTCTGAATGAATTTGCTGCGGCATCAGTATTTATGTTGATGTACACAATGTCACCTAAGATAATTACATAGCTAATGCATTACTGTCTGATAATACAAACACTTTTAGCTGGAATTAGTGGGTTGGTCAGTTGGTGACACACACAGAGACACCCAATAAAAACAACACACAACATTGCAGGGTTTCCAGGAAGCAGCCAACACATGACACAGGTCATCTCTCCAGTCAGACCACTGCTGGGAATGAGGATATTTATCTGCTACCAAACAACAACTTGCCGCATAAATCGTCTCTCTCTTCTTTACTTTCCTTCTTCCTCCATGTTTTACTGATATTTTTACCTGTCTAAAATGTGTTTAACACTTCCCTCTGACTCACTCCATTCTGCCTTTTGTTTTCTGATGTTTCACACATTGGTTTTACCTTTTTAATGTGATTGTTTATCTTTCTTTTATTTTATTTTTACATTTTTTATCTTAATTTTGTGAGAGCTTTAAAATATAGTGCGTCCTTTCAGACGACATACATTGGTACATCTTTTGCCACTCACAAATAAGATTTTTATGCTACAAAGCAAGAAACAAAATACAGAAGGTCAAGTGAATTAATTTTGAAAACTCAAGAAATGGAAAAGATATAAAAAAAAGTTCCCTATGGAGATTTGAAATACAATCATAAGTAATACAAACCAATCATTGGGCCCAATAGGACATCCAACAATAAAGTTTATACAGAATTACAGTCATCTATCCACTCCTTCTCTCTGTAACCATGTGTTCCACTTGGTCCATAACTTAACAATTGTGTATCCTTTCCATAAGATAAATGTAATTATTTTCTGTCTTTTAGTCACTTTTATTTCATATTAGCATTTAACCTTCTGTCCTTTATCTTTATTAGGGGACCAAGCCCACGAGGTGCTAGGGAACCTATTGTTTTTGGTCAGATTTTTATAGTTTTTTTTAAATTTTTTGTATTATTTTATTTTTTCCTGTTAAAGTGGTGCTGCAGGCTAAACCGTGCAAGGGAGGGTGGTGCAATATAGAGGGTTGTCCAGACCCCTGCACGTACCTCGAACGCAAAAACTCACATATATCCACCAGCAGGTCACGCTATAACCATGATTAACGAGTTTTGGGCTATCGTATGTTGCACATTCAAAACCTCATATCCACAGATTCCCTGAATAGCACTGAATCTCCTGGGCTAGGCCACGCCCATTTACGAATGTAATTGTTTTGTCACAAAATGGCGAAAACTGAAAAACCTACTTTTTCAAGCTACTCCTTTGAGTTTTGTCCAATCAGTGTGAAGCACGTATAGTCTTCAGTTGGACCTGATCTAAAGTTATGGCAAGGATTTTGTTTGGTCAAAATATTTGCAATTTATTAATGAGTAAAGTTTTCTAGCTAGCTTTAAAAACGTGAACTATTGCATATCTCGGTCAAAATAAATGCTAACAACACCAAATCTGAGATCCTTGGTTGGCATGTGACTGTAGGGGTATGAGCCATATTTTAATTATGTTGGCCACTAGGGGGCACTGCAAAAATCGGAAGTGTATATCTCTTAATACCGAATTTTAAGAAATTTGGTGGGTATGACCTTGGGTTGCTCTTGAGGCCATATTTCGAAGTTAATCACGATTGGTCAAAGTGGGTGTGGCTTTTTACAACATAAACAACAAACATTTATTTCAACTGAAGTATTATGTTGAGGACTGTGAAAATTCTAGGATTCATATAGAAGAGCACACAGACCACCCATACCAAAAATAATGAGTGCAAATATATTTTAACCTGTAACTTTCACATTTTAAATCACATCTTCATAAACTTTATACCACTTGTTCCCTCAATCGAGTCGCATCTTCTGACATAGGCCACGCCCACTCCTGATTAGCACTGAATCACCTGGGCTGGGCCACGCCCATTACTATTACAACACTGCAAATGACACGTTGGCCTGTGTCCTGACGCTCGCCCCTAGCCCGTCATCCTTCATGACGTACTACCATGGGCTCAGCAAAACCTGGGGGCCGAGTCGCGTGGGTAGGCTTGGCCAACTTTCATAACTGCTTACATTTCTAGTGTTTTTATGTTTTTGTTTTGTTTTTAGCAAAATCTGTTGTTCTCCTTTCCTTCTTTCACACTTGTTTTACTCATTGTTGCTGTTGCTTCCTAATGGCTTTATGCTCATTTTCTTTCCCCATTTTCTCCATCATTTTCCTTCTTCCCCTTACTTTTTTTTTAGAAAAGTTACACCGTGCCTAAAAAGAGTAGTTTGATAAGAAAGATGTCAGAAGAACTCTGAAAACATCTCTGCTGTGCAAGCTCGGAGGCATTTGTGGGAAGTTCACAAATGCAGATAAAGCAGCTACTGCGTTCTTAAGGCAGTAACAGCCCCTCAATCTGTTGGACATTGGACCAATGGCTATAAGTGCATGTGTTAGTTTGATGGTGTGAGAGCATAATGGAACGTCTGACTGGAAAGTAGCCAGGGTTGGGGTCAATTACATTGTTCAATTACAATTATGTCTTGAAATACCCATGTTCAATTACAACTCAGCTATGGTAACCGGCATGTCTTCCAATTACAATTAAAATTGCAACTATTATTTTCCCCCTGAAAGTCAATTACAGTTACATTTTCAATTCCTGAAGTTCAGTTGCAGTGAATCACAATTACTGAGTCTGAAATAAGTAAGCCCATAAAACGTAACCTTCCTCTTGTGTTAGCTTTCTGTTAGCATCTCTTTTGATAACAGGTCTGTTTTGACCCATGTCTTAAATCAGCTGTAAAATAAACGTAAGAAATGTTATCGATCATCTAATTTGTTTTCCATTTATTAGTTACCTAGTTAGGGTTCATAATCCATAAAAAATATTGGTATTAGTATTTTTGATGTGGGCATCTGAGCCATTTTGCGTTCAATATACCCCTCAATTTGATTTATTTATTGATTTTTATGGTAAAATCATCCTCAAGATAACTGACAGTGGGAAAACCCATACAACTGTAACATGGTTACCCAGGTTTGTGTTTTATTAAATTCTAATTGACAGGTTTTATAGAATTTCCATGCCAGTTACAATTACAAAGTCAATTATCTAAATTCAATTACAATTCAATTAGGCAACAGTAATTTTAAATTATGTGATTACAATTATAATTGCCTCCAACCCTGAAACTAGCCAATGTTTTAGACCAACTGTCAGTGCCCAAGCAATTTCCCCCTGGGATTAATAAAGGAATTCTGATTCTGATTCTGATTCTGATTCTGATTCTGATCCTGATCCTTTCGCTGGCCTAATCTTTTCAGATCCTTTCAACGCATGCGCCAAACGCATCTACATCCGTCGGCCTATTTTAAGGCAGTTGGTGTGCTATTTAAATAGTTGAAATCCTGCTATTTAAAAAGAATTAGTGCCAAGATTTCCCAAATTATTTTTTAATTTATGCTTTGATTGAATTCCGATTTATTGTGGTTTTTGATTTATTTTCTGTTTGGTTTTTCATTGTTGTGTATTGTGTTTTGATCCTTTTTTGTATGTATCGTCTTGCGGTGATTTTTCCTTTTTGTCTGTTTTTAAAATAAAATTACAACTAAAATACCTTAAAAACAGACATTACATATCACGTCCCAGGAGCTCTGTCCTAAGATTGCGTGTGAAGGAAGTGACGTAGTCTACGCGCCTGCGTTCAGAGGATCCGAAAGGGTCAAGCACTGACACCCAGGTGACCTTGGCAGTCTCTTAAATGTCTTAATACTAGGGATGTAACGATTCACTCAACTCCCGATTCGATTCACAATACTGGGTTCACGATACGATTCTCTCACGATTTATTTAAAAAAAATTAGACCGTAGACAAATGATGACTGAAAAATATTCAATTTTTTTCTTCAAAAATAAAAATACTGTACTATTTTCTTGTATCTTTCATTGTCAAAAGAATCCCTTGATAAACTATGCAAAATAATGCAATTTAATTAAAAAGAAATCCTTAATCAAATAAAGAAAGAAATAGTACAAACGAAGAAGAAACCTATTCATTTAAATTCTGGCTCTACAGTAAACTATGCAAAACTGCATAATAGTTCCTTTTCTTTGTAAAAGTGAAAATGTATTGTGTTCCTTAACATTTCGACTTTAAAACAAACCCCATATCAAAGAAATAATATAAATAAACAAACTATGGCTGTCATTCTCTCTTTCTTCCTTTCCTCTCTGTGCTCCTCTTACCTTGGATTTCACATGTTACTTTTTTCTCACCTCTTTCATTTTGTCTTGGGGAAGCCAAAATGCTTCCACACTTATCATTTAAAACATGGTGGTGCGTCCTGAATTTCGAATTCTAAATAAAAAATAAATAAATAAAGTTTTTAAAACGTAATGCGATTCAATTTCATACGATTTTTTACTGCCTCGCGATTCATCTTTACATCCCTATTGAACACATTTCTCTTAATTATTTTAAAATTTTCCCACATTTATAGACTTTGAGAATGTCTGGTTCACCCTCAGTATTTCCCTCCTCCCTATAGGTCTAGGTCTGGTTACCCTCTCACTGAGCTGATAACGGTTCCCCTGTTGTTGTTGTTGTTGTTGTTGTCAGGTCTCATTTATGAGCTGCAAGTGTGTTTGTGTGACTGAGATGAAGCAGAGTCACATGCCTCTGTCATTTGGAAGCAGCGTCATGGAGAACTGCTATCTGCTTTCACACACACACATACACACACACTCAGGCACACACTCTCATGCACACACACTCATGCACGTTGTGTGAGGACCAGTGCTGGGAAAGTCCCCACTGCAGAGTGAGTCTGTTTGAGTCGTTGTGTGTTTCAGCCTCAGCACTTTGGACAGGTTGTTGTCTGCAATAGTCCTGTGGGCATCATGACAGACAGTGAACACTCCACCAAGGACACACTCATACATTTCAAACAAACAGCTGTAAAGTGGATTCAAAGAGAAAAAAATGTCTCCGCAGTTGATCAATTCAGTACGAGTGTCCAGTGGCTAAGAGTACATTGGCGAGTTGTGAATAAAAACGTTAGAACTGGTTTTATGAGGTGAATGCACACACAAAAAGCCAAATGTCCTACTCCCAGCCGAAGTATGTCATTGATCAAGTTCTGTTGTTCTTTCTAGTAACTGTTGCGTGTCTGCGTAGGGGTGAGGAATGCAACCATTTCAAAAGAGGGGGTGTGGTCATTAAACATGTGTAACTGTGTTCATCGGGATGTCATGTTGCAGGAATGCCTTCAATTAATCACTAACAAAGGAACCAAACAATTATTAAGTTGTTATACGTGCATTCTGTGCATACAGTACTTGCTGCAGTGACGTTGAGTTTAAAACAACATTAAAATGTTTTATACTGTGATAATGTAGAGTCGTAAAATGACTGTTCTCTACTGTGATAGTTTTATTTTTGTTATTCTAAATACAGTAAGTACAGGACAATATATCTACCCTGTGAACCTGCGTAGGACAAAACTGCTATAAAAGAATGATGGAATATTTTATACAAACTTTAACCTCAGATATCTTGTATACGATTGTTAAAACCAATTCAAATACAAGCACACACTTTGTGCACGTGTTCTACAATCAAACGTGATAAGAGTTAAGATTTTCAAGATGCTGCCGCAACCTCTGTGTTCATGTTCAACTGGCGGCCTGGGGGCCACATGCGCCCTCCAAAGTAAAAAAAAAAAAACTTTAAAATCACAGAAAAAACAACAGTAAAAAACGCAAAGAAAAGAAAAAATCCACAAAAAGACTCTCAAAAGAACCATACAAAATTACAGAAATTACACAAAAAGGCCAACAAAAATACAAAACCATTACTCCAAAAACACACAAGATCATTACAAATAAATAACTGAAAACTTACTCCAAAAACACACAAAAATAACCAAAAAAACACTTAAAACCACAACAAATGTATGTAAAAAGACAAACAAAATAAAAACTATACAAAATGACTGAAGAGTTTACAAAGTGACAACAAAATACACAAAACAACAACAAAATGACAGAAAAACACACACAAAAAAATCACACAACACTACACTAAAAATACTCAAACCCATTGTTCTTTCCAGCAAGTTTATTTCTCAAAATAATATGTTTAGGTTTTTATTTATTCAGACAACTTTTTTTTTAGGCAATTTACTTGAAATGTACTTTAATCTCTTGACATGTTTCGACTGCAAGCTGTCAATCTTCCTCAAAGGCATCTGCTAATCGTTTTGGATTGTCCTTCTTCTGCCCAGAAAGAACTCATGAAGTAAATTTCAAAATACATTTCAAAATACATTTCAAAATACATTTCCTGAAAAAAATAGTTGCCTGAATAAATTAAACCTTAACATGTTATTTTAAATTCTGACATGATGATAATGCGACCCTTTTGTGGCCCTCGCTATGACAACAGAAGCCTATCTCTGATCTAAACTATAGTGAGATGTTGCAAGTTGTGTTTTATTATATCTCTGCTCACAGAGGGCACTAGTCAAGGTACGCCCTGCAGGTTGTTTTTTTATCTTATCATTGCCGTGTATCACACACGGACCACACACACATTCAGTAATACCATGATATGTATATATGTTGTATTAAAATGCACTTAAAAGTTATATATTCAGGTTTGACTTCAGGTGCTCATTAGAACAAGCAGTTCAAAAATGTATATAAGGCTAGAAAAGTTGTACAAATACAGTACCGGCACTTTAAGCACGACAATAAATAAATGAGAAAATAAAAGAATAAAAGGGGCCGTTGACAGTAAACATTGACTAAAAAAAGCCTAGTTAAGTGGTCGGAGTGAGACAATCCAAAAAAGCGAGTGTGTTTTGTCACTCGGCAAGAGAAACACAGTAGTGAAGATGTCGAAATAAGATATTGCTCTTGAGAGCGTGACACGTGTTTGATGTGAAGGAGCTGAGCCGAGTTTGAGCTGCAGAAATGATGAGGAGCATGTGGTGTGACAAAGCGATCCAACTCGCTAATGAGACACACAAAAGAAGCTCGATAAACACACACACACAGAGGCACGATGAGCACAGGCTGAGTTTGGCTCACAGGTAGACATCCACACCACAACCATTGAAACACACAACCTCCTCCTTCCTACTCTCAACCTCTTCTCTTCTTTTCTCCTCTTTCTCTACTGTTTCTCTGCAGCTAATGGCTACATCAGTGCCAGGGCCTCCCCAGGCCTCCTTTCTGTATCCAACGGCAACAGCCTGGGGAAAGTAGTGCCGGCTAAGTCTCCACCACCACAGAGTCCTCAGATGGTCAATAGTCGCAAGCCGGACTTAAGGGTCATCACTTCCCAGGGTGGCAAGAGCCTCATACAACTGGTGAGGAGAAAACAACAGGGAGACCATTTCAACAAAAGCCTGTTTCCTGTTTGTGTGTTTGAATATAATAGAGTCACACTGGCAGCAATATTTAGACATTGAGTGAAGATATTGGCTTTAAAGTGTGATGTGTTAAAAAGAGGGGAGTGGGCAGGTGTGAGGATGTGGACGAGTTGTGGTCTAGGACTTTATTAAAGCCAGTAGGTTTGGGTTTAACCATGGTTTAGGTCTTTTCCACAAAGATTCAATTACTTCTATTTACATTTATTATTATTTACTCGATATAGCATCAAGCAGGGTTGGGGTCACTTGTAATTGTAGTTGGTAATTAATTCAAATTATGACGTAATTATAATTTTAATCGTAATTTAAAAAATGATGTTGCTGTTGTTGTAATTGAGTTCAGATACTTGACTTTGTAATTGTAATGAGCATGAACATTTTATAAAACTGTCATTTTAATTTCATTAATTGCAAACCTGTGGAACTGTGTTACAGTTATATGGCTTACACATACATACACATACATACACACATACATACAGACAGACACACACACACATACAACATACACAGACAACATCACACACACACATACAACACACATACAGACATACATACAGACATACAACATACATACACAACACACACACACAGACAGACATACACACACACACACAGACAGACAGACACACAAGACAGACAGACAGACGAAGAACAGACACAAGGAACGCAGACACAAACACAGACCGACACACAGACACACAGAACATGACAGACAGACAGACACAGACAAGACAGACACACACACAGACAGACAAACAGACATACACACAGACAGACAGACAGACAGACAGACACACATACAACATACAGACAGACACACAGACAGGACAGACACACAGACAGACAGGACATACACACAGACAGACAGACAGACAACAGACAGAACAACAACACACAGACACACGACAGACAGACACACAACAGACCCAACACACAGACACAAGACAGACAGAGAGACACACAGACAGCTACACACAGACACACAGACAGACAGGCAGACACACAGACACACACACACACAGACAGACAGACACACAGACACACACACACACAAACAGACACACAGACACACACACAGACACACAGACAGACACAGACAGACAGACACACAGACACACAGACAGACACACAGACAGGCAGACAGACACACAGACAGACAGACAGACAGACAGACAGACAGACATGCATACACACAGACAGACAGACAGACAGACACATACAGACAACAGACAGACAGACAGACAGACAGGACAGACAGACGACAGACACACAGATAACACACACAGACAGGACAGACCTACACACACAGACATACACACAGACACACAGACAGACAGACACACAGACACACAGACAGACAGACACACAGACACACACACAGACACACAGACAGACAGAAACACAGACAGACAACAGCTACACCAAATGACACACACACAGACAGACAGACATACATACCACAACACACACACACACACACACACACATACACACATACACACATACACACATACATACATACACACATACACACACACATACACACATACATACATACACACATACACACACACATACACACACACATACATACACACATACATACATACACACATACACATACACACACACATACACACATACATACATACATACATACACACACACACACATACACACACACATACACACATACATACATACACACATACACACATACATACATACACACATACATGCACACATACATACATACATACATACATACAAAGTTAACAATCACTAAAATCTGTTTCATATCAACTTCAGTTCTCTTGGGGAACATTTTACCATTAAAAGACATAAATCTAGCAGTATACAGGCACAAAAAGGCTCACACGCCCACACCAAAAATAAAATAATATTTTTTATTGATTAGGAAGCCTAACAAGGTAACCAAGAGATGAGAAGCAAATTGGATGAAACATAATGTTGTTTTAGTGTATTTTACAGCTAACAGAAAGCTAACACAAGAGGAAGGTTAAGTTTTATGGGGTTATTTATTTCAGGCTGAGTAATTTTGATTAATTGTAATTGAATTTTAGTAATTGATAACATAATTATAATTGACTTACAGAGGGAAAAAAAATTATAATTTTATTTGTACTGTAATTGGAAAAAAATGTCGGCCACCATGATTGTAATTGAGTTGTAATTGAACGTGGATGATTAGAGATGTACAGTATTTGTATATGAAAAATGTAATTGACCCTAACTCTGGCATAAAGTAATCACTTCCTAGGTTATAGAATCACATTGACAGAAAAGCAGGTGCGCGTATCCTGTTTTAATGTATTTAATTTGTATTTTAAAATCACATTTTTGGGATGGGACGACAATTAAACTTGCTGTATGAAAGTTTGCTGTAGAGCTGCACTTATAGTTTTGTTTTTATTATTTTTAAAGCATTTTAAAAAAAACCTTTTCAGTATTTTACACATTTGATTTCTGTTTTTAAGCACGATGATGAACCTGATAAATTTGCCCTGGTCAGAGTAAAACTATTAAATGCTGTGCATTTTAATAACCTATTTATTTCCTGCAGTTATTTATATTCCTCTAATCCTTTAAAGTGTAAATACACCTTAAAACCATTTTTTTCCTTCTGAATACGTATATGATTAGGTATCAATTACTGTAGTTTATTGATCCTAGTCCCACTCTTCACATTTCAGTCCTAAGTATTTAAATTTAGCGTTTTTAGTTGTAAAATATCAGTGACTGCCCTTTATTGGTTGAATGCCGGCTATTGTAATTTAATTTTGCTATTGGCTGAGATTAGATCAGTGACATCACTAACCGTCACTGTTGTCCCCGCCCCTCCTATAAAAGATGGGAGGAGGAACTAGGTTTCCTCCTCAAGTCCCTCAGTGAGCATTCATTGCCAGCTCCATGTGGAACTGTGCAGCGCTGTGGGGGCGGGGCTGTTGTGACTGTCTTAACTACTTTAGGAGCAACGCCCATAATCAATGCAAATTTTCCTTTGTGGCAGGTCAGCAAAAACCTGGGGGTGTACTTTAACTTTAACAGTCAGGCATCCATCAGTATTGTTAAGTAGTTCAAATGTGTGCCTTAAAAGAGTGAAATAAAATAAACATCACTACTATTACTGTGATCATTTTAAAGCTCATTTGGAGAGCAGACCGTTAACAGCACCTGTGTTTTCTTCCTCGTCGCTGGCTATACAGACAGAGGAGGAGCTGGAGTTGGTGAGCGAGGTGAACAGAACCTTTTGAGTTTCAGCCTCATAGATGTGGTGTCCATCTCTGTGTGCACTAACCAAGCATGAACGTGGTGACGCCTTCAGAAAGCACGACTCTCATCAGCCGACTCAGGGCTGGGACGAGGGGAGACGTGAAGACACCCCAGCACTGCACTGTGTGCGCTGGTGGAAGCATCCAGCTGGTTGTTTCTGATCCTAACTGAGATGTTCAGACTCCATTGCAGCCTTGAATGCCATGGAAACTGAAGCCTAATGCATCAAATACAATTAGAACATTTGTTACTTAAGTAGAGTAACAATATAATATCAGCCACTGTTCATAAATACTTAAGAGTTTTAAGAAAAGTGTTGTACTATTTTCTCTTTTCCAAAGTACATGTCTTGGACAGGTGGTGTTATTACATATGCATTACATAATAATAATAATAATAATAATAATAAACCAACAATACACAAATATTAAAAACTCGGAACAACAAAGAAAAATCTCTTACCCAAACCTGCTAAAATAATGGTAATTATTAAGAAATATTTTATTTTAAAGGCACCATATATGTAACTGTCAGTTTATGGGCCACCTGGTGGCTGCAGGTACCTAATGCATCACCATCTACAGCACATGGACAGGCTGTGGTGAGTTCTGTTAAAAAGTTAAAAGTAATTGTCAAACACTCACTGAATTCCATGAGAATGCTGCATATTTGTGCAATAGGTAAAAAGAACACAATTTATCACTTGCAAAACACCTAATAGATGATTTTAAATAATTCAATTTTGAAATAACAAAATTATACATGCAGTATGAAGTCTCTATCACTAAAAGTAAAGTGCGCGTTACATTTAAATATTAGTGTAATTGTATGTTTTGTTTATGTACACATAAGTACTGTATATATAATACATTTTAAAAATATTTATATAACATTATTTATGGATCTATTTAATTCAAATACCCTTTTTATATATTTATGTATTTGAAATTTTAAATGTATATGTGGAAAGCTCCTTGAGATGCAACATCTCATTATCGAGGAGACCAAAAATGTATACTAAGGTGTTAAATAATTTAAAGTATACCAATACAATCAATAAGATGATCTATATAATAAATGTGTAATTATTTTTTTTACACTCCAAAATAACTGAGCGATCAATCTTGTGATAACCTTCACATAATTACTTTTCCACACTCTCTTATTTGGATTATCTGCAAAGCAAAGCAATGAAGAGGAAAAAAAAAATACATAATGCAAATTCAAACAAAAGAAATTAAATATCCATGATATGAGAGTACAGTCGAGCCTGATTCTGACGTGACATTTGTGCAGCACAAACAAACTGTGAGAGATAAAATGATTGAAGGAACCAGAGCAACCACCTGACTGCTGTGTGTGAAAGCTGCATGTGCATGTTTTAGGATCAGAATGGGAAAAGCTCCCAAAGTCTCCAACCTGGGACACAGATGGACTCTGATACGCTGACCCCTCCACTCTCCACACACTCGCATGCTGTCATCTTCATGCATATATTTCTTGTGCATAAATTTACACAACTCAGAATGTGAGTTTGTTTCATGCATACCGTTCTATGGGCGCACTTTTTTTTTGTTCTACACATTAGTGAACATTCGCATCCCCATCATCTCCTCTGTCTGACCGTGTGGATGCATGCGCTGCTGTCAGCATGGTTCTCAGGCACAGCGAGGCGTCTCCTAACGCCTTCCTCCATGACACCACACCACCACACAAGCGCCCAACCCTGGCGACAGTGTTGCCGTGCCAACGGCGCCGTAAGATGTGAGAAATTTCTCATCTTGCTGGAAGATGTTAAAGTGTCACGGAAAAGTTGAGCCCCCCCCCCCCCCCCCCGGGGAGTGTTTAGATTTTTATGCAGGAGGCTGAGATGCTTCTTGGCACGAGCATCATGAATAAAAATGTTTTAACTGTTCTGCATAAGCAAAGTGAAACGATTCAACACTTTTGATATACTGCAGCTCTCAGGTGCAAATCAAATGCAATTCGTCAACTCTGTATTCGAGTAATTGAACTTTGAGATGCCGATCAAAGTTTTTCTGCTACTGTCACTTCAAAGAGGAAAATTAGTCAGATAACGGAAAGCCTAGAAGTAGGAGAGCATGTTTTTAGACTACAGATTAGAAGTGGATTAGGGCCAATATATTTTAAAATTGAAATGTTGAGATTAAAGTCCAAAGGTCGAGAATAAAATCGAAATGTCTAGATTATAGTGAAAATGTCAATATTAAAGTGGAAATGTGGAGTTTAAAGTAAAAACGTTCGAGAATAAAGTCAAAATGCCGAGAATAAAGTCAAAATCCCGAGATTAAAGTCGAAATGTTGAGATTAAAGTCGAAATGTCGATAATAAAGTTGAAATGTCGAAAATAAAGTCAAAATGTTGAGATTAAAATTGAAATGTCAAGATTAAACTAAAAACGTTCGAGATTAAAGGAGAAATGTTGAGATTAAAGTTGAAATGTTGAGATTAAAGTTGAAATGTCAAGATTAAATTCGAAATGTCGAGAATAAAGTCAAAATGTTGAGAATAAAGTTGAAATGTCAAGATTAAAGTTGAAATGTCGAGAATAAAGTAAAAATGTTGAGAATAAAGTCAAAATGTTCGAGGTTAAAGTGAGAATGTCGAGATTAAAGTCGAAATGTCGAGATTAACGTTGAAATGTTTGATAATAAAGTTGAAATGTCAAGAATAAAGTCAAAATGTTGAGAATCAAGTTGAAATGTCAAGATTAAAGTCGAAATGTCGAGAATAAAGTCAAAATGTCGAGAATAAAGTCAAAATGTTCGAGATTAAAGTGAGAATGTCGAGAATAAAGTCAAAATGTCGAGATTAACGTTGAAATGTTTGATAATAAAGTGAAATGTCGAGAATAAAGTTAGAATGTCAAGAATAAAGTCAAAATGTCGAGATTAAAGTCAAAATGTCAAGATTAACGTTGAAATGTTTGATAATAAAGTTGAAATGTCGAGAATAAAGTCAAAATGTTGAGAATCAAGTTCAAATGTCAAGAATAAAGTCGATTTGGTGAGAATATAGTTGAAATGTGAAGAATAAAGTTGAAATGTCAAGATTAAAGTCGAAATGTCGAGAATAAAGTCATTCGCTCTAATCTGCTTCTATATGATAATGGATTTTCTTATAGTCATATGTTTTTTTTCTCTGGTCTTGAAGAAAAGTCCACTCCCCAGTGAAAGGCACATGTTAACTATTACAATTATTACTTTTGAATGCCGATGATGTCATGTATCTTTAGCTTCAGCATTCACTCCCTATAAGGAGAGAAAGACATGGTTCTCTGTGGAACCGAAACCAAGGTTTTCTCATGACAAGTAGCACAACAGTTAACATGTGGATTCAAGAAAGAATGTTAAATGAGAATTGATGTTGTTTTTGGCATAAAAAAAGGAAATATATATAATATATATATATATATATATCCTGTGATTCTAAAAGCACCGTGCCACAATAGGCAGTATGAAGGAACCACACTGATGTCCAACATCCTGTGCCTGTCTCTCTCCCAGAATGCTCGGCTTGGTGGTTCCCAGGTGGCCCAGACACTGACCACACCGGTGGTCTCCGTGGCAACCCCCAGTCTTCTGGCTCCGTTTTCCAGCATGCAGTCTGCGTACAACACCGGTAAGGCCCTGAAGGCAGCGTATGTGTGTAAGCGGCTGCTTATTTAGACTCCATGGTCATTTGTCCTAATTAGTAGTTAAACATATGTGCTGGTATCATTACTCCAGTCTCATACATGGCCTTATTATTAGGACCTCTGATATGCTTCCAATAGCCCATGTTATCAATCACTAATTAAACAGATGATCTTTGAAAATTGATCTGTTAAATGCAGGTACAGTTTGATTAAAGGCAAATAAATAGTGGTTGCTAGAGCAGTGATTCACAAACGCTGGGTACACATACTCCAAGGAATACATGAGCTCATTGCAATGGCTACATTAAAACTTTAATATTATGATTTCTAATATCAAAGGATAACTTTCCTCATCATTTTATAAGCAAACAAATATCCTCTTTGCAGGTATAAGTTATCTGGATCAGTGATCCTGGTCATAGTGCCATTATCTTTCACACTTTAAAGCCGGGGTGTCAAACTAATTTAGGTCCAGGGGCCAAATATGAAGTAGTTTGATCTTAAGTGGACAACAATTTAGCAATAAATGGACAAGCAATTTCCACAATAATTTCCCCAAGTTTTTACTCCACTTATAAATGATATATTAAGTATTTAAGGCGCCGACAATATCCAAGCATAAAGTCACAGATTTCAGTCCCTGCAGAATTTTCTCTATTCTTTCAGATTTCATTGATTTTGTAACTAATTTCAGGAAAATTAACTTCTTCCAACAATTTGAGATCTAAAAATATTGTGGCGTTTCATTGAATTAGTGCATTTAGAAGGATTGACATTTCTACAACTGAATTAGTTGCTAATTTACACAAAAAAATTTTGACATGTTTTTTCTGTCTTTTTTTTTTTTTACATCTCTCTTGCGGGCCGAATTGGACGGTCTAAAGGGCCAGATTTGACCCCTGGGCCTTGAGTTTGACACATGTGCTTTAAAGGCTTAGAAGAAAATTCTATTTCCATAAATAATGATGCATTAAGTCCAAATGTATGTGAATTACATTATATACATTGTAGTGCTTTGTTGTATTTGTTAGGCTAAAGTCTTTGTTCAATTACTTTATTAACTGTAACTTGACTATTCATTAATTTGTTTGTTTGAACAGGGACAATAAAGAAAAACAAAAAGAACAACAAAAAAAAAAATGCGATTTTGATGTGATTCCAGGCTGTTCCATAATTTCACTGCACATACAAACGGAGAAAAATCTCTTCCTGGTGCTTCCAACCTTTGGTATTAGGACATTTCCAAACCTCTTGTACCATAAGTGTTCGCTTTAAAAGATAAGGTACTGATTTTTTTAAGCTTTAAACGATATTGGATCATGGATTTTGAGCAACTTAGACTGAATAAAGAGATTATTAGTGTGTGCTAAATATTCAGTCTTATGTAGGATTCTTATTGCTCGTTTTCTTAATGGGAATAAACCATTAAATTAAAAACTCTACTACATATTATTCAGTATCTGACAGAAGGGAGTAAAATTTTAGGAAAAAGCTCAAAGTAAACTCCATTTTGTGACATTTTTTTTTAACTAAAAGCTGTAAAAAGGAGTAATCACGCCACATCTGATGTATATTACAGGAGGTAAAATACTGAATGTCATGTTGAAGAATCTTCACAGTGTGGTGCCACAAACCACCATGAATATTCACTTTGTTCATTGTGTGCGAGCTTTTGGAGCGATTCTACTTCAAAGGTCCACATTAATATGGATTAGCCTCCATTAAAATTGATGCAGGAAAAACTTGTATAATGTAAAACATCTCTTTCTCTCTCTCCCCCCCATTGTCTCTCTTCCCCTAATCCCAGAGTACTCGCTGTCCAGCGCAGACCTCACAGCGCTGCAGACGTTCACACCACCAGGGCTGGTGCCCGGCAACATGGCTGCCTGGCAACAGCAACAGCAACAGCAACCAGCAGTTTCTCAGCAGCAGCAACAACAACTGAGCTTGGCGTCGCTCAGTAACTTAGTGTAAGTGTTTCCTTCCTGTAGCGTTATTGATATTTTTTTAAAAAGCCATATAACACCGCCAGCTGTTTTTAGTGCACATTTGCTAACGTATGCACATCAAAGCACTGGAGGCGCTGCTCCCCATGCAATGGCTGCAGCATCACTCCAGCTGTGGTTGATTCATCTTAGTGCTGACCTAGTTACTCCTGTTCAGCTTCCATTTCCCACAACAGACTCACTCTGATCCAGCTCCTGGTAGCAAGGCCAAGCTGTAGTTTTTTTGTTCCACGGAGCTGGAAATGACACAGAGAACAAAACCCACTTCATCCTGTCTCTCGCCTGGAAGCAAATACTGCAAATACTGCCAGTGATAGGAAAGGTCAACCTGTCCATCAGTGGAGATAAAACAGACAGCATGACTGCTTTACATCATAAAGGTCACAAAATAAAACATTCACACAGCTTCAAAACGCTCCAGTACGACGGCGTATTAGGGCCACATTAAAATAAAAAGAAATTTTTACACTACGAGATTAAAGTTGTAATATTTTGAGAATAAAGTCCTAATTGTATGATAGTACAGTTGTAATTTTATGAAAATAAAGTCGTAAATGTATGAGATTCAAGTCGTAGTTTTATTAAAATGAAACCGTAATTTTATTAGATTAAAGTTGTAAATTTATTAGATTGAAATCTTCATTTTATGAGAATAAAGTTGTAATTTGATTACATTAAATCAAATATTTCAAGAATAAAGTCGTGAATAGTGTAGGACAGTCGTATATTTTAGACTTGAGCTAAGTGAGGCTCACCTGTGTGTGGAGGAGCAGCTTATAACGGCCTCTTGTTCTGTGTACCCCCCCCCCCCCTTTGTTTCCACAGCATGTGGGGAGCAGAGAAACAGAATGCGGAGATGGTTAACTGCATCTCCAATTTTGCTGCTAACCTCAGGTGAATGACATGATAGCATTTCTCACAACACAGCTCCACCATACCATTCACCAGTGTTGGGGTCAACTATAATTGTAATCGCATAATTGATAATTAACTATGATGTAATTATACTTATAAATGTAATGGAAAAATCTGTTTCTGTTGTATTAGTAATCGAATTGCTATTAAGTTCAGATAATTTACTTTGTAATTTTAATTGGCATGGAAATTCAATTAAAAATTAAAATTTTACATTTTATTTAAAAGCAAAATTAGATAACTATATTACAGTTTTATGGCTTCACACATACATAATTAACAATAAATAACATTGGTTTAATATCAAGTTTTCATACATCTGTCAGTTTTCTCAAGGATCATTTTACCATTTTTAAAATTATTGAAATCGAGGGGTATACTGACAGAAAAAATGCTACACACCAAAAATATTAATAACAATATTTGGTAACACTTTAGTTTATACAATAGAGGCTGGCATTACGCTGTCATTATCTGTCATTAGCATGAATAAGGTGTTGTGAAGGCTGGCATTAAGTGTCATTTGCTAAATTATGACACCTTTGGAGCTATGTTGGCATTTTTTGGGTACGGTGGAGGGATCTAGAGGGGTTAGGTAGGGTTAGGGTCAGTGTTGGGGTCAATTATAATTGTAATTGCGTAGTTGATAATCAGTTACAATTATTACATGTAATTATAATTGTAATTGTCATTTATGTAACCATGTTACAGTTCTATGTACAGTTCTACACATAAGTAGTTAGCAATTATTAAAAGAAGTTTTGTATCAAGCTTTCCCACATTTTACCATTAAAAAAAAACAACTAAATCTAAGGGTATACTGACACAAAAAAGGCTCAGACACCCACACTTGAAATATTAAAACCTATATTTTCATTGATTAGGAAGCCTAACAAGGTAACTCATAGATAGGAAAGAAATTAGATCATAGACATTTTTTTTTGTATTTTATATTTGATTTAGGACCCGTTATCATAAGATGCTAACAGGAAGTTGACACAAGATGGAAGGTTAACTTTTATTGGGTTATTTATTTCAGGATCAGTAATTGTAATTTAACTTCAGGAATTGAGAACGCAGTTGCAATTGACTTATCGAGAATAAAAATAAATACATTTAATTAAAATATTTTCATGAAAAAGGACGTAATTAAACTTTAGTGATTAAGAATGTCATTGTAATTCACTTTCAGAGGGGAAAAAAAAATTGTGATTTTAATTGTAATTGGGAAAAAATGTCGGTTATCATGATCATAATTAAGTTTTAATTGAATATGGATATTTGAAGGCGTAATTGTAATTGAAAAATAAAGTAATTGACCCTGTCATTTACCTGTCAAGACATTACAGTGCTCAGAGACTTATTTAAGTGTGACTTAAAATCCAAATGAATTACACCGAAAATGTAATTTCATAACAAACACATTATCAAATCATCGTTTCTTTTCATTCCTATGTTGGATGTGTTTCCTGTTGCTTTGCATTGACGCGCATTGTTGCGCCTTCAGCTCCGATAAAGAAGACAAAAAACATTCCTCCCAGATAACAGGTTTAATTCACGTGATTGTCAGAGGTTTCTTTCCATTAGAAGCTTAGATCTGAAGCTCTTTCGGAGGTGTGGAGAACAAAAAAAGGGGAGAAAACATCAGTGTGTCAACAGCAGAGCCCTGCTCGGTTCCCGGATGAAAGGCATCCCTGGTTGCTGCTTTTCACTTTCCATCAGATAAACCAGTGCACAGCTGTGTACTACCGACACGCTCGCTGCATTAAATTTTTACTTCTCCACCATTTAGCTGTCACTCTCAGCCAACTACTGAACACAAGATTTTACTCCTTAGATACAAGTTGGCCTCAAATTCCTCCAGCTGCACAACTAAAAGGATCATTTAGACATTTCCACAAAAATGAGACATTTATTTAAATATATATATTTTTACTACTATTTCAATCATAAAGAGTAAGCATTTGAAAAATCATGAGGAAAACTGGTCTAAAAATACCAGTAAAGTGTTAAAATCAACCCTATGATCATTGTCTTGCTGTCAGCAGGAAGACGGTTATTCATTCCTCCGTCTGACAAGCTGAAATATGATAATAAGTTGTTTGTTATTGTATACAACAGCTGTGATTCCACGAGGAGGGGGAGTTTAGCATCTTTGAAAATGTGGCATATAGTTAACAGTCACCAAAGGCTCACAGCAGAGCCCTCATATCGCCTGGTACTGTAAATGTTAGCAAATGGCAGTCCAGATTGTACCAAATCCCTCAGCAAACTGCTCAGTTCATCACTCAGAAAACCTGCAAACTAACCCTCAGACTCCCTGTATAAATAATGGGCATGACAAATACATTGTTAAAGTGGTTAAATTGGCAAAAATAAGCATGAAATATGGTGGAAAAGAGGTTAAAAGTGACAATAATGGGTCAACGTATGCAACATCGGGTGGGCAAAGTGGTGGTAAGGGTTTATAAGTGCCGAAAATGTCTTAAAAGTGGAAAATATGTGCAGAAAAGTTTTTGAAATTTGATGAAGTGGCAGAAATGGGAGTAATGCATTAAAAGAAGCAAAAATGTGGCAAGAAAAAGTGATGAAAATAGGTTAAAATATGGCAAGTTTGGTGTAGTTGCAGAAAAAGGGTAAAACTAAGCAAAAATTGGCTCAAATTGTTCAAAAAATATTCCATTTGTTAAAGGCATCTCGCGACCCCCTCCCAGTGTCTCCTGACCCCAAGGTTAAGAACTCCTGCATTAAGAAACACGTGTCAAACTCAAGGCGCAGGGGCCAAATCCAGCCATTTAGAGCACATGTCAAACTCATGGCCTGGGGACCAAATCCGGCCCTTTGAAGCAGTCATTTCGGTCCGCAGGAGAAATTAAAATTTACAGAGAAAACATAAACAGTTGTGTATATAAAACTGAACACTCCTGGTGCTTATATCACATGATTGCACCGTTACTCTAAATTCTTATAAAATCCTTAATTTTTCCTCAAATTATTACATAATTTTTCCCCTTATTAAATAGAAATTGGTGACAAAATCTAGTGAAGTTAAAGTTAAGATCCTGGTGGGACTGATATCTGTCACTTATTGCTTGGAAATGGTCGGTTTCTTATATATTTTGTATTTTATATATACGTAAAAGTGCAAACTAGGGCACAATACTGTTGAAATACTTGTTTTCCTGCATAAAATCTTTGGCACACTTTAGATCAAACTGCTACTCAACTAAAATGAGTTTGACATCACTGCTTTAGTGCATCCTATGTGGCCCGCAGGAGAAAGTAAAAATCACAGAGAAAACATGAATCATCATGTAAATCACCAAGTTATTAAGTTCTAATTTAAATAACTCAGCTATTCCAAATTTAACATTAATGGAATTGAGTTCATCACCCGTGCTGTGGTTTCTTTTACCTGTTCCTTTGTTTCCTTATGGGAATTCATCAATTACAGCAAATAGAAAACAGAAAGTTTTATTGAACATTTGATAAATTAAAAAATCCTGTGATCAGTGATAATGATGATGATACCAGCCAGTATATATCTGAATGAATATTGTAGAAGTTTGATTCTAATTTTGATTCATACATTTATTTTGAACATGTGCAAGTAGCACAATAAAGTAAACTGAAAAAAAAACCCAACAACAAATCAATAAGAATATCAAATCAACAATATTAATAAGACACAACATGTCCGACAAGGAGTAGGATGAAGCATAAGCTTATTTAAACCTACCCGTTCTCCTGGAGTTTCAGCACTTTTATGTTTGACAAGGACAGGCTGATCTCTTCTGTTTAGCTTGTGATCAGAATACAAGAAGTGTTCGTAAAAACAAGCAAATAGCACAGAAATATGCGAAGAGTTCCCAGCCCACCAAACTGTTCAGAAATACAGTTCAGGGGCCGACGTTGGCACTCGTGCAGCCCAGACGGCTTTGTTTTCACCTCAGCGTTGACTCTCAGTGAGCGAACCAGATCCTCCAATCAAACGCTGATTGACAGCTGCGCTGCACGCCTCGCCTTCACCGTCGACCACACTTCTTTCTTGCCGCGGGCTTCACCAGGAAATGATTTCCGTCGTCTCACCATCTCCTCCCCCGCCCCCTCCCCCATTTTTAATCATCCTTCATCCAATACTGCGCTTCTTCCCCGTATTTCCTGCTCTTATTGTCAGCCTTGGTTAATTTGGCGTACACCTGTTGACTCTCATCTCTTCCCTGACGCCCCAATCTAAATGTTAATGCCACAGCTGACTCCTGGAGCACCAGGATGCTCACACAGCCTTGTGCCTGGATTGTTTGTGTGTTTATAAAGGAGGACTCTCCGGATGCCGCTTGCTGCTGCAGGATGTGTTGTTGTTTTTTTTTTTTTTTTTCTGGTTTGCGCCGAGTTTGTGCGTTCTCAGCAGAAACAAACTCTATTTGGGACACTTTGTGAGGAAATGAGCCAAGCCACCTTTAGGGATGTTGTTTGCTTGTTTGATGGGCTTGCTTGTCCACCTAACACATCCACTTGTTGTCTAACACTATGGAGCCTCAAAGACGAGAGATCTGAGTTTGTCTTTCATTCATTGACTCTGGTTTAATCAAAAGAGGAAAGCGTTATCAAAAATTTATATAGTGTTAGCTGCAGGACTTAGAGTTTGTCCATAGGATACCAAGCACACACGGGAAGCACTGATGTTAAAAATGTAATTTAACCCTAAGAGAAGCCTCTAGTCAAACACTAACAACATAATATGTAAGTCCACGGGGGAAAAAGCTGCAAAAATACTCTTGCAAGCTATTGAACGGACAGTGTATGTTTCATATTAAAATGGGTTCAAACTTGTTGTTTCTCTTAATAAGGGTAAAAATGATAAACAGAACTTAAAAAACTGGTTGATTTTAAGTTTCTGTTTCTAAAAACAAAAAAAACTTAATGTTAGAAGACGGAAACAAACAAACAAACAAAAAATGTCTGGTTTTTCTTACAGTGTAACCAGAAGTTGCCGCTTTCAAAGTAAGAGCGCGTACGAGGAAGGTGCTTTGTTTCTGGCAAGAGCGCCAAAATACGAGTTTTTGGTTTGGTAGGTTTCTGTGGTTTCCCTCGTCAAATATAAAATATTTTTTAAACATTTTTCTGACATGATTATTGAAATGGAAAAACAAGGCATAGCGCTCCATAGTTTGGGGTGGAAGAGGTTTTTCTGCCCTCTTCACTGAGACACACACTTTTATTGTTTCGAAAAACATCAACTTCTGAATTTCTTTCTCTCGCCTACTTTGAAAACGGCAACTTCTGGTCGCACAATGTGAGAAAAAACCTAGTTTTCCTCGTTTGCTTTGTCTTACTAACATTTCGAAAATGTATTTTATTTGAGAAAGGGAAAGTACATAATACCGTTGTTTAAGATTGTTTGTTGTGTTTTAATTTTTAAAATAATTTAATAATAGGAACTTAATATTGAAAATTTTTTTAATCAGTAATTTTTTTTTTTTTTATCAATTTCTAGACATTTCAGGCAACCTCGATTTAAATTCCAGGCGGCCCAAAACGTGATCATGACCCCCAAGATTGAAAAACACTATAGAGGATTTTTGCCTATGTCATGTTCTGGGCAGTAACCCGGATGCGCGGCCATATTGGAGGCACTTGGTGGTAAACACTGCGATGGATAAATGTCCGAAACCACAGAAAAGCTCCTCAAAATGTGTTATAGATGCAAAGGCATACAGTACAGGGAAGGACTTGGTCCACAGGAAAGGGCACGATATTTGAAAAAGTTAGGGTTTATTGGTGGTGTAGACCCATATGAGTTGGCTCCCTCATCTTGGATCAATGACGATTGACTATTGCGTATCCTGATATCGTCAACTACCTGGTTTTAACCCTAACCCAATCTGGGTCATCTTTTTGATAAAGGTCAGACCTTTTACCTGGAATACAATGAGAAATACAGCATATTTTAGATCTACATTTTAAGAACTGTGTTGCTACTGTAGCAGGCTATTAAATGTGATTATATTGAGTCAATGATGCGACATGCTGTAGCTTGATATGAATTATATTATTATCATCACACTAGAGAATTAGTTAAGAACCGCTGCTATCAACAATTCACTTCCTCGACAAGAAATAGGCCAAACAAATGCGGTTGTTTTTCAGATTTTTGCCTCGTAGATCCTGGTTTAGCTTCGCTAACCACTAGCGCCTCCTTTCCTCTGATAACTTTTGACATTGTTCTCCCTGATTTGTTATAACTTTTGTCAGTCTATTAAACTCCAAATGCTTTTTCACAGTCTGACTGATTGGTGCAGCCAAAAACACGGCAATAATTCACCATTTGCTTTTGTTCAACGTCCGGGATCTGCTTTGTTTACCTGCTGAGTACCTCCAATTAGATCATCTCATGTTGACATGACTAGCAGAAACAAATAAAAGTCAGCACATTGATGTTCTGTTTAATCAGGTCCAGGTTTTCTTAAAAAGCACCAGATTTAAAAGGAATGAATTGTACGTAACTATCTTGCCGTCTGTGACTGTTGGTAGTCGTGCCCTCTGTGACTGACCCAGCTGTGTCTGTGTCTGTTTCTGTTGTGTGGTGTGGTTTGACCACGTGCAGCTTCTCTCCACCTGTTTTTCCTGCTGTTTCAGCTTTTTTTTTAAACCTGCTTATGTCTCTTTCCTCCTCCCTCCACAGCCTGGCCTCTCAGTCCAACTTGCTCTTTGGCAGGGAGGAGGGCCTCTGCTGGTATTGTACTCTTTACATTTGAGCCGCATGGCCTCCGCTCGCTGCTTTCCCAACATCTTTGCCTCACCAGGAACTTCAGGACAGTTTTTGAGAATGCAAAAAAAAAAAATTCCCAAAATCTGTTTGATGATTTTTAAATGTATTTTGAACCAATAAAAGTTCAAAAGATAAATTAAGAGTCAGAAAATGAAATTCTGAAACATTAAGCAGGTAAATCTGGCCAAACACCAAAAACTGGCTTGTCTTCTTTTGAGCATTTTGTTGTTTAACACGCTAATGCCAGATGTGCATCTTGATATACAATCCTCCTAAAATGTGAAGTTGATTATGACAAAGATCCAACACATGCATCTGAAAGTCTTTCTGCTTATATTTTTCTTTTTTATTGGTGTTTGGTTTCATTCATTTCATCGTGTTTTAGATCATACAGCACGTTGAGCATATCACAGCTCAACGAGACCAGAATGGGTCAGGCCATCGTCAGGGTTACAGAACCACTTTGAAAGTGGTACTTGGAAACATTTAGAAATATAATAATTACGGTTATGTCGATGCAACTTTTTCACTTTCGATAACGATATTGCATCTTTGATTATTGGCCGAATCCGAATTCAGGCCTATACTATTAGACATACTTTTATTACTTATTTTGTAGTGTTATAGAAAGAGAAAAGGCTTGATTGAGTGATGTTACTCAGAGAATAATAGTCAACAGTATAAACTGACCCATTTATTATTATTAACCAATGGGTTACATACATTCAACATTGCCACATTATATAATTGACTGAAATAGATTAAAGTACAAGACCCTGAAAAATAACATCCAATTTAAAAAAAAGTGCTTACATCTGCAATTTTAGATTCATGCTAATATAATCCAATACTGATTTTTTTTGCTGGTATTGGACCGATATCCAACACATTTAATAATAATATAATTCATTATGCTAATTTCTGGACAATGTCTCTACAAGCCAACAATAGGTTTTGCTCTGACTCTCTGAAAGTGGCCAAAATGTCATAAATCCATTAAACTAAGTGCTCAAAGTCCCATTGCTACCATTGATCTACACCAGAGGTTTTCAACTTCTCAACCCAAAACTGAGTCTTGGATCAAAAAATGTTCAGTCTTTTTTGTAATCTATTGAAACGGAATTAATATTATGCTGCAGAGTGCCATTTATTTGTAATTCTAACAACAGAAGGCAATCATTAATGATTTTTTTGTTTTTCAAAGCAGTCTGTTTGACAGTATTTACATACAAATAAAGTAATCTGATTAAAGTGGCCTTGGAAAAAAAAATCCTCTTTTATTCTTAATGTAGTTTTTAATACTTTGAGTTGGTTAATTGAGCAAGAACCTTTGGGGAAAGTATGTTGTAGACACAGGATGGCAGGATGGAGATTCTTTTGATATTACTCATGATATAAGAAGGGGGTGCACATGATTTGACAAAACAGCAAAAGGGCAGCATCGAATTAAAACATTTTGAAACCACTGATAAAACATTTTCGAGGCCAATAGACACCAACACTTAGTTTGTAACCATAGGTTTAACTGCTTTTATCTTCTTAAATATACTTTTTAAGGCATTAGACAGAAATGCAGCTTAGTCACCATGTCATTTCAACAAATTTTCAGACATCCCACGTTGTTTACTGAAGGCCCAAACATGTTTGAGTTCACCAGATAGGATGTATAGCAGATCTTTTTAGATATTCTGAGAGAGTAGATGGAGCTGTACTAGTCTACCATTTTTCATTTTCCCTATGTGGTGTTGTTCCTGAGAAGGTGAAAATGGAAAAAAAATAAGGATGAGCAAATATCAACACATACCCTTCCCTCACTAAATTGTTCATATCTCAAAAAATATTCATCTGATCAAACAAAAAATTTACAGTGTTCCAATTGAATAATCATGGAACAATTGGTAAAAATTTCAGAATTTTTTGAAACCGAAGGACTCGTGGTTGTCTGACCTCAGTGTATTTCATTGATTGAATTTTTGACAAAGAAGTCTGGCCCTAAAAGTACAATCAATCAATCAATCTTTATTCATGTAGTGCCGATTACAACAAAGGTAATCTGATAGCTCTATCAAAATATAAAATTCATAATAACAAAATCCACATGAACAAGCATTTAGCGACAGTGGGAAGAAACAACTGTCTTTTAACAGGAAGAATTCTCCAGCAGAACCAGGTTCAGAGGTGGCAGCCATCTGCGTTGACTGGTTGGGGTTAGTGGACAGAAGGACCAACAGAACAGGATAGAGAGATAGAACATCAGAGTGTCTCAGACTAGTGGAGCCGTGAACCACAGATCAGGAACTGCCATCATCAGCTTCACGACACCTGAAACAGAGCAGAGAGAGAAGAGCGAGGAGAAGACACTGACTGCAGAAAAACATGATACATTATTATCAAGTCAGCCTGTCTTGGACTTGGGCCTCACTCCCAGTGGCCTAGTCAGCACTTAGTATAAAGGTGACAAATCTCTTCTCGTTTATTGGTAAGCTAACAGCGACTCCAAGGTCTGTAAATGTGACCGTTTACAGAAGAGCCCATGTCCGTTAGGTTAGGTTATGTTATGATTCAGTCCTGTTTATGCAGACTGTAAATCATAATCAGCTACATCAGAATTTGAATCTCTTCCTGTTTATTGAACCAGTAAATGTGACCGTTTACAGACGAGCCCATGTCCGCTCTAGCGGTTAGATTATGTTATGATTCAGTCTGACTATAACTAGAGCTTAACACTATGTTAAGTTGAGGTTTCGTTTATTCAGACTAAAAATGTCCTGAAAACCCTTGTCTAGATAAACAATACCTCAACTTAATATACTATAACTAGAGCTTACCTGACTGCCATTTTTTTCAATTATGATCACAAACTACCAATTACACCAATGTTGAAAACTCCAGACTCTGACAGCCCGGATACGATTTTAATTGAAAGAGAAATGATGTTAAAGTTTGTTCACCTTCAGAGAACAGATTTTGGGGGAGAAGGCGGATTGCAGCGTACTTCATTGCTCTGTCGTCGAGCGTTTGCTTCTGGCTGTGCTTGCTGTGTTGTTTAGTGCTCGAGGCTGTAGCACGGCGCTCGCCTGCCTTCATCACTGTCACTGGCCCGCTGACTCAGCGGTTTTCACTCGCCATAGCAACGGCACCCTCGTGGCACATCCATCCATCTACCTGCACTGGTTTGAGCCAAATACGCAGGTTTGATGAAGTGGTTACAGCAGGAGATGGCGTGACTCGTGTGTGTGTGTGTTTGTGTGTGTGTTGGGAGGGAGCTAGAGGAATGGAGCTTTTGTAAATGGGACAGCAGAAGGGCACATCTTTGTGTGTGTGTGTGTGTGTGTGCGTGTCAAACGGAGGGCGACAGCGAGCACATTTGACTGCCACAGACCCAGCTTGCCTGGAGAAGTGCTAGCTTAAATTCCCCATCTCTGTCTGCCAGTAATTGAGGAAATTTAACAAATACAGCACTGCAGATGGCTCATGAAGTGACATATTAAAACCCACCCGAGGGGCAAAAAAACGCCCTAATTGGGAGCCTCAAAATCCGATCCTCCGTGTTGAGTTAGAGGAGAGGAAACGGAGAAAGAAAGAAGGGACTAGAGCCAGGCCGAGCCTAAATGCTGGCACAGAGAGGAGAGCAGCATCGCAGCGTCAACACTCGGTGTCACCTGTGTGACAGAATCCACTCAGGACCAGGTGAGGGCTGAGTGTGAAGGTCTGTGATCACAAAAGTTTTGGCAGTTGGAAGCGTAGACAACATGACGGCATTCTGAGGAGCAGGAAATGTGTGTGGAGCAGATTTTTAAAGGTGTGACAGTCGGCAGCCGCAGTTTTGTGTTTTTCATCAATTTTAACCCTAGAACACGGTCGCGAAAATTAGTAACATCATCATTAACAGACAGTGGAACCCAGAGCTGACAGTGAACATGGTGATGCTGCTTTTAGTTTTTTTGCTGCAAAGAAGTGGAACAAACTACCAGCAGAGCTGAGTCAGCATCAGATGTGAACATTTTAAAAGTTAAAGGCACTTTTTTTCTCTATTGCGTATGATTGAGAGAGAGATTTTTGGTCATGTTAATGTATTGTGTTTACTGATGATTTTAAATGGGGTTTTTTTGCTGCCGATTTTAATTTTCTTATTGATTTTAGGCTGTTGAATGTTTTCCGTTGCACTTTTTGATCATGTAAAGCACATTGAGTTGCCTTGTGAATGAAATGCGCTAGAATTGTTTTGGTCTCGACTTGATTTTTCATGATTTGAAAATAGAACTTTGCAAATTAGTTTTTCTGGTGTGTGTGTGGAGGGAAAAAAAGCAAGACTCATCCAATCCCACTAGACACTGCTGCTCATTGTGAACTTTGACACGCTTTACGCTGTATTCCAGGCTGCATGGCTAACAGACTGTGCTTCCATGTGACCTTTGTATCCATGCTACGCTTCATTTGCTCAGGTTTTAAATCTGTGTGGTTGTTTTGGTTTTTCCTCAACATGGATTTTTGCTTCTTCTTCTTCTTCTTCTTTTTAATGGGTTTTGTGTTTGATAATGATGTATTTTTTAAATTGAATTGCTAATCATTGTACTCATTGTCAAATTAAGGCTGCTCTCCTCTTAAATGGTACCTGTAGTGAATTTAAATATCTATAATACTGGAGGTTTTGTTGTGTTATTTTCAATAAAAGTCATTTTACAGGTGCCAGGAGTAAAATAAACGCTCCAGTTCATCAGACATGCTCGCTGCTAATGACCCTAAGCCAGTGTTATTCAACCTTAGGGTCATGACCCCATGTGGGGTTGCCTGGATTTTTAATAAGGTCACCTGAAATGTCTCGTAATTGATTAAAAAAACAAAGTTGCTGATTATTTTTTTTTTCTTTTCAAAGTCAGAACACAACACACAATCTTAAACAACTGTATTCTATAGTTTCACTTTCTCAATTTAATAAAATACTTTATATATATATATATATATATATATATATATATATAAAGTAAAAAATCATAATGAATAACAAACAAATAAAATATATATATATATATATATATATATATGTATAAATATAAAGTAAAAAATCATAACGAATAACAAACAAATAAAATATATATATATATATAATCATAATAAATAACAAACAAATACAATTACGATCCAAAAAAGTTCGGTCGTTTCGATGACTGATGTCTGTATTTACTCATAAACTTTGTACTTTCAAAGAAAATAACCCGACAAAACCTGTAGTAACATTTTTTTATATAATATTTTAATAAAGTTTGCTATTAAAACGTTTGAATGATGTCACCATGAATGAAGGGATTCTTTATTATAAGCTCCTCCTCTTTCTGTGTGTCCTCAGGCCGATGGGTCAGTTACCTCAGGGACTGACAGTCAACACGAACCCCAACATCAACATCAAGTCTGAACCCGTCTCACCGAACCGCGACCGCAGCACTCCCAGTTCCACCAGCTGCGGTGGAGGCGGGGGTGGCGCCCACGGCCAGGGCCAGGGCCAAGGCCAAGGCCTGGTCACCGTGTCCTACCCTGGGTCGCTGCGCCTGGAGGCCGGGGGCCAGGGCCAGGGACGCTCGCCCGTCGACAGCCTCAGCAGCAACGGCAGCTCGTACGAGGGCAGCGACCGGGACGACCAGGGTCGAGGCGGGGGCGCGGACTTCCACCACCAGGGGGCGACCGCGGCCCAGCAGCCCACCATGGTCCTGCTCCGGCCGTCCTCGGCAGAGCCTCAGGAACAGGACGGGAGCAACGTGAAGAGGATGAGACTGGACGCTTGGGTCACATAAATTAGCAGGAGGAGATGGACGCAGATCAGACGCCCCCCCACGACCGCCCCCTCCACCTCCATACTGCCCCTGCATACACACAGAAAACACACCCACCTTTGACAACACACATACACAAGCATGCTCACGTGTGGCCACTGACGCACGCTTTGATGTGCGTTTCATATTTGAACTAAAGCCTCCAAACATGGATCAGTTTCGTCAATGATTCATCTGTATCTGAACAGAACGCAGTCACTTCATTTCTTTGCTGGTGAAACTTTAATCAAATGGACCTGATAGGTTGATAATCGCTGGTAAAGTCCAAGTGTTTTTCACACTAGCAGCATCTGGTGGTCGTCCCTACCTTCATTGGTTCTAGTTGATCTTGGCAGCGCTGGATTCATTAACACAGTCGTGATTGTTCCATTATCGTTTCTAGATTCTTGGTGGTTTGCCTTTTTTTTCTTCTCGTCCCTCAAAAGACCCCACGTGTGTCAAACTCAAGGCCCAGGGGCCAAATCTGGCCCTTTAGAGAAGTGGTTCTCAAATGTTTGTGGCTCAAGTAAAACATTTTGCTTAGAAACTATTTAAAAACAACTATAGAGCATAATGATGGAATGAACAAGTGATAACACTTTTTAAAGAATCACATTTTGTAAATAAGTGGAAAGAAACTTTTTAGTGCAGTGGTCCTCAACCTTTTTTGGATCGTGACCCCATTTTAATACCAAGACCCCAAATAATGAGTTTTTGATCATATTTGAGCTCAGATATTTCATTTTTACTACATTTTAGTTTAGCTGTACCCACAAAATAAAGAAATACAGTTCAAGATTGTGATATTTAATTTTTTATAAATTATTCAGAAATTTCAGGGGACCCCATTTAAACTCCATGCGACCCCACTCAGGGTCCCGAACCAAAGGTTGAAAAACTTTGATTCAGTGGCTCCTGAATAGATTTATTTCTATAGTTCTGGTGATTTCTGGTCATATTACGCCTAACGCTGGACCAACACTGACACTTTATTTGTTAATTTACTACTTTCTCTTTCTCAAGTACTCCCTAGGGGTACACGTACCTCCATTTGAGAAACACTGCTTTTGAGCATCCAATTCGGCCCACTCGAGAAAGTAAAAATTATGAATTCAAATACAAAAATTCAATGAAACGTCACAATATTCACAACATCACATGACTGCAGTCATTTTTAATCTCAAATTGTTGAAAGAACTCAAACAATGTTTCCACAATCTAGCAAATTTTCCTCAAATAATTCCATGAAATTTCCCTAAATTCCCCAAAATCAGGGAAATTTTAGGTGAAGATACTGAAAGGAGTGATATATTCACATACTTTATCATTTATAAATCATGTTTATGTGGATGTTGTTAACCAGGGACCATTAATGTTGAATTTGCTTAAAATCACCTAAAATCTGTGGGAACTTCAGCCCAAACTAGTCGATATTTGGCCCCTGAACTAAAATGAGTTTGACAACATGTTTAAATATGAAGACACTAGACAACTATCTCCATTAGGAAGGCGTGTGAGTGGTCGTAACTGTGTGTGTGTGTGACTGTTTTCTTTGAATCAGGGATGAGCAGCAGACGCTAAACTAGGCGTCAGCGGTGGCTTTTTACTGTGCATGTGCTCCTGTGTGAATGAATGAGTGAACCTTTGTTCCATAACAATGGATTTTACGTCCATCTTCTCTTTCACTGACGACCGCTGGCTGCACAAAGCTAATCTAATGTTTCTAAGTGACTAGTAGGGAGTGATCAACGAGGTAAAAAGGTGAGGTACCGTGTATAAAAGCAATCTGTGACCTTTGTGGCTTTAAAGTGACAAGAATAATGTGTTCTGAAAGGCTAGTTCAAGTTTATTTAAAGAGTTTCACGCAGCAGACGACAGGGATTGTAAATATAAACTATATATTTGGCAGCATTTCCCTCATGAAACTAAAAAAAACAAAAACAATCAGACGTTGATTCTCAGTGGATCGTTTGCTCTTTTTCTTTTTTTGTTTCAGACCTTATTTATGTGTGCATATATATATATATATATACATTTATGAATAAATAAATAGTGTAATATGTGGAAACGCCAGCAGAGGGTGGATTTGAGGGAAGACATGGCCCAGTGTCAAACTCAAGGTCCGGGGCCCAAATCCGGCCCTTGAAAGCATTCAATTCGGCCCACAGAAAACAGTAAAAATGGCAGAGAAAACTTGAATTGTTGTGTAAATTACCAATTTACAAAATTACCACTTTACATAATTACCACTTTACACAACCCCATTTGTTGATATCTCAAATTCAGTTAAAACTCCACAATATTTTTAGGGGTTCTGAAGTTTTCACAAGCTTTTGTCACATGAATGCAGTCATTTTTGATCACAAAGTATGGAAAGAAATCTACATTTTTCAAAAAAAAATCTGGCAATTTCTCTCAAATAATTCCACAAAATTGCACAAAAAATTGGTTACAAAATCAAACATTTTTGAAACTAAAGCACAATAATTTTAGAATTGCTGTTTTTTTTCCCCACTTCAGATCAAACTGGTCCATATTTGGCCCCTGAACAAACACATTTTGGTTTAGGCTTTTTACCTGAAGTCCTACTTCGGACACACACACACACACACACACACACACACACATACATACACACACACACACACACTCTCACTGAGGTTAATCTCACTTTATTTCAAAATTTTCTGTGAATAAGTTCTGGAATGAGGTGATTAGTCTTATTTTTTTAACACAAAACAACAAATGTGACTCACAAAAAGTACCTGAGGCGGCACTAATTAGGCTTTTAAAATGAAAATTATAATAATTATGCAAATATGCATTTCAAAGTAATTTCAATAAATGAAAAACAATTTTGATGTTTATTTAATTTAATTCATTTCATATTTCTTTAGAATAAAACAAAATCTTTTCTTAAAGAATTATAAAAACATTTTAACAGTAAATGATGATGAAACTTGTAAAACGTATCAACACCTCAATAGTGTAATTAAAAGTAAATCAAATAATAGTAATTTAAACTATTTTGATGTTATTTTAATGTTATTCCTATTTTTTTATTTCTATTTTTACTTTATTCCCAACATTAGTGAGTTCTCGTGGATTTTTCAGTCTTTTGACTGATCCTAGTGACACAGGATAAGTGTGTAGAGGAAAAAAGTAAGAATGTTTAGGAATTCTTCAAAACTGATCAAAAATAACGTTATGTGTGCAATCACATATTATAGAAAAGTAATAATAAAGTTCTTTGAGTGCAAAAAAGAAAAAAAAAACTGAAGAGAAAACTAATTCCAGCAACTTCATTTTGTCTTCTTGACACAACAAAGCAATCAGTTGATGCCTTTGAGGAAGACTGACAGAGATTAAAGTACATTTCACAGTTTTTCTGAATAAATCTCAACATATTATTTAAAAATAAATCTACAGCTTCTGTATCAAAATACCCGTATTTTCTATTATAAACACATCAGTCCTTTTCCTGCTGACGTTTCCTCATATAAATATAAAAAGCCATGTGTCTCTATCTGTAGATTACGTATAGCAGAAAGTTTTCAGGTCAAATGAAGGGAAATGAGTGAAGGATGTGCTTTTTTTGTACTATACTAAAGTGGTAAATGGTGATTTAAGGTTTAGTGGGTAGATTTGAAGAATACGGTGCTTTAAAAGTTGAAATAGTGTGTATTTTTTCCTTCCATTTGCTTCTACTAAAAGCACTGGAGGCCACTTTCGTTTGTCACTAAGCTGGAGGTTTCAGAGCAAGCGATTCCTGATCTTTTAATGACTACCTCCCAAATCCAACGCAGACTGGTTTTAGCACCAATGAATCTGTCTATTGGGCCCCATCACTCACTTTGTTTATTCCCTCCTCCGAGAGCTTAATCTCATCACGTTTCACGCTGTCTCTTCGATGACAAGTCAAATTTATTTTATCCGGGGGGTCATTTCCGGAGATAACGCCATGTTTTTCCAGCCATTCCCATCATCATCATCATCATCATCATTCTCTCCTCTTCATCAGAGATTTCTCGTTTCTTTCACCCGTCTGCAGGGGTGGACTGGGACAAAAATTCAGCCCTGGCATTTTGTGTCCACACCAGCCATTATTAAGTCAGTGATTCTCAACATGTGGCTCTTTATGTCTTATTTTTCATTATTATTCCCCCAGAAAACATTTTCCTTTGTCACATTTCTGCCACTTTTTCTGACATTCTTTTCAGACTTTATCTTCATTTTACCAATTTTATTTATTTCTTTGTTCCTTTCATGAAAATGCAAACCAACATAGATTCATCATTTACATCAAATAATATCAGAGTCTCTTTGGAAAGGATCAATAACAAGAATAAAGATCATTTATATTTCTGGTAAAAATAACAAATCAAAATTTGCAATTCACAATCCGAGTCGACTTCTTGTCAATAAATATCCCTTTTTTCCTGATTTTTGTAAATTTTGGAAAGTTCTTTTTGACACTTTTATCAAATTTTGTCCTTTCTTTAATATTGTTTGGCCATTTTTCATCCAAATAAGCTAACTTTTGTCCAATAAATGCCACTTGTTTCATTTTTTCCCTACATTTTGCCCTTTTTCACTGTTGTTTGCCACATATTGCCCATTTAAGCTACTTTTTACCATCACGTAACACCTGGTTCTTCTTTATTTGCCCTTTTTTGGCCACTCTTGAGTGATTTTAGTCCATTTTAGTCACTTTTCACGCCTTTCTTGCCATTTTTTAACCATTTTTGGCCTGTTACCACATCTGCCACTCGCTCATCAAAAAAAAAAGCGACCAGCCTACTTTGGGTCGACGACAATACCCAGTATGCTAGGCTGCCAATCCACCCCTGCCCATGTGTCACACACACACACACACACACACACACGCACACACACACACACACACACACACTCATCCTCTCTGTGACAAGTCTAAAGTGTTGCCAACACTTTTTTCTGAGCTTGTGGCAGAGGAAACATAAAAATCCCACTGAGTGCAAACACTTTGACTGTTATAAGATTGCAGTGGCCCCGAGCTTGGAACAAAAAAAGAAAAAAACTGGCTCCGTCAGATGTTTAAAAAGTCTGAGGGTCACTACAGTCACAACGACAATCGTGCAAAGAACCGCAACCTGCGCTAACACACACACACACACCCACACACACCCCCAAAAATGAAAACAAGCTGTACAATGATGTTTAGAGGTGTCACTTTCCAGTGTTAATTTGTGCTGGTGACAGTCTGTTTTTTACATGTTCTCTGAGAATCGATATTATCAGCGCTATCTGGGCCTTTACCACGAAGGCCGCCATGATGGTGTAGAAATCTGCGTTTTTTTGTGTAGGTTAGGCGCGCTTTTCCTCTTTTTTGGGGGGGAGTTGGGGGAGGATTTTTAGATTTAAAAAAAAAAAAAAAACAACTATAAATACATTTGTTTTATCTATTTTTGGATTTATTTTAGTTTTTTGGATTTTTTTTTTTTTTTTTTTTAAAGGGTGTTACTGATGTTGCACGAGTTTTTCTGACTGTAGGCAAACAACACAAGTGATGTTAGTACACGCGTTGTTGAAGAATCGCTTAAATGCTGCAACTTTTTAAAGTCCCGATGTCGGAAAAAAAACTTCTCAGTTGTCTCACACACACACACACACACACACACACACACACGCAGACACACACACACACACACTTTAACTTATTTTTTAACCAGACACCATGATGTCAATGCATGTGCGATCTGAGTGAGTCGTATTATAGGAAATAAATACTGACACAAACACACACAGGATTATATATATAAAAAAAAAAAAAAAGTTGATGAAAAAAGTTTTAAAATAAATAATAGCTAATATATTGTGTTTGGCTAGTCGGCTTTTTTTTGTTGTAAAGATCATTTTTGTTGTTTTTTTTTTTTTGGAGAATGATATACAGTTTGTGTATATTTTCATAAATAAAGTATGCACTGATGTGTTATTACAAATTCTATACTGCTTTTACAAAAAAAAAGTGTTTGTTATCGTACCAAAGTATCCATTGGTCCCCTCTTTACCCTCTCCTCCTTTTTGCGTATGGTTTACCGTATTTTATATATTAAATAGACAAGTTGACCTACAGCCAAAGCTTGACTTTGTGTCCTTTATTTGATCTCTGTTTCTTCACAACAAGAAGTCGTCTTTTTTGTCCTTAAACATTATTTAGAGTGCAGGTTTAGGATAAATGAGGATATAGTAGTCAGGGTATTAAAAACAGGAAGAGTAAATACATGTTTGTGAAGAGTGTGCACAAACAAGTATCTAAGTAAGTGCAAAATTCTGCTTTAAAACAAGGATTACTCCTGATTAAATGAACACATATTTTGTGTTCCCACACCCAATATCTTGGGGTCACTATCCTCAATTACTGTCAATGTGAAAGTTTGACAATATAAACATGAAATAACCTGCTACATGAGAGAGCATCATAAGGAGAAAAACTGTTTAAGCTTCATCTTTTAAGCAGTTTCACACACGTTTAAGCAGAATCACAACAGTGAGTCCATAGCTGACGTTCACACAGAGAAAAAAAAGAACCTAATATAAATTTGGACCTAAATCCAATTTGGATGCTGCAGTGCAAAGAACTTAAAGATAATCCCAAAAGTGGCCAAAATCTGAGACAATCATGACTTTAAGATAAATCCAGCTCAGGTTACAATAACAAGCAAAAGATCATGTTTTTTCCAGGGCTGGTCCATATGAACCAAAAGTCATCTCGATATTTTTTCTCCAAATGGCGACATACGATATAAATCTCAATCATTTGAATTCAAACAAAGACAAATCTGACCAGAAAGACAATTCTGGGTTAAATTTGCTGATGCAGAATGCTACACAGGCTCATTTATTAACAAACATCTGCACAATATGTGTTGCTTTTACATGTGTGAGTGTTTTGTAATGTGTCTTTGTTAAAAAGAACTCAGTAATTCATCAAACTGTGCTTTTCATGCTGTTCTGAGAAGTAGCAAAAACAGACACTCCTAAAGCGAGTATTTTGATACAAAATAAACTGTATAAAAAAAAAATATTGACACAGGCGATATTGTAATTGTCTATATCTCCAAAATAGAAAACTCGATATATCTTGAATCTCGATATTACTCCCAGCCCTATTAACCAGTACCAGTGCTAGTGATCAACCAATTTAAATAAACTTTAGTCTCAGTGCAGACTTTTGAAATTGAGGTTTGTAGGAGTTTTTGTTGCTCTGAAAAAAGGAAGATTGGGCATTATTAGCAAATCGATAATTAGTCTATAATATATGATCAGATGCTGGGAAGGGCATGAGAAAATGAATGTGTATGTGCACTGAAATAAACACTTCATAGATGTAATGTCGTGTTTCTACCACAAGAGGCTGCTGTAACTCTTTCTATCTGAGGTTATAATAAAATCTAAAATGTGAGCATCTACACATCAAAAGCCTAACTTCATTAAAGGGCTTTTTTTTTTTTTTTTAATTAAATAGTGAAAACTTAGGGGTGAACCTTACATGTTGTTTTAGTTTGTATTTAGGGAACGTGAACCCTTATTGTTTGTTTTGCTTTTAACAGTCTTAGTTTTAAGAAATGAATTCATCAGCTCTAACTTTGGTTATTTTACACACACACCTGCATCCCTTAAAGTTCCTGTTGACCTTTTGTGGCCAATTATCACAGTCATGTGACTTAAAATCACACAAAGAAGAAGAAGTTGACCAAACGTGGACAGTTAATTGCCCAACACAAGATTGAACTGAAATAAATGACTTAACTTTGCATTTACAAGATATTTCAAGACACCTGTGGGTGTTTTATGTTTGTGACACAGGAAGTTCTCAAAGCTAAAAGTTACTAGAAAAGGAAGTATTTCTCCACGTAGTTGCACAGTAGCTTTGTTTGCTTCAAAGTGAGTCAGTGAAAGCATCCTGAGCTTGTAGTTAGCAGACAACAATGGCTACAGAAAGAAAACCAGTTTGTTCATAGTTCAACCATAACAACTCTATCACTCCTGGATGCTAACCACTGCTAACTATCAATAGCCTAAATCCATGTAGAAATGCACTCTTTATTTATAGCTATTGTAGTTTATTTCCTTAGCCCGTACATGTACAGAATATAAAGCTACACAGAACTCATGTAACTATTCAATCTTCATGGCCCACGCACTTTGGTTTACAAAAATTTAGAGATTTTTACCAGTTGCTCCATGATTACTCAATAGGCAATTTCTTTTAGTTTGATTGGATAAAGATCTTTTCTGAGATATGGCCAATTTATAGAGGGGGTGAATTCTTCAATTTTTAGCTTCCAATATTTGAAGAACTACATCACATATATAGGAAACTCAAATTTGGTATAATAATGAAAGTGTCTATTTGTACGGTTGTGGTACGGACAACCCCCGGTGCTATTGGTACAGTTACCGAAGTACAAGTACGTAGCGTTTTAGGGTTAGGTTTAAGTTTATGTTTAGGGTTAGGTTTAGTGTTAGTGTTAGGTTTAAGTTTAGGGTTAGTTTTAGGGTTCAGGTTAAGTTTAGGTTCTAACCCAATATCGCAACAATTTTTAGGGTTAGCATTAGGGTAAGGTTTAGTCTTAGTCACGTGACCTAAACTGGCCAAATAGGGGCGCTGCGTCTGAATAGAATGTCAATATATTGATACGCCAACCGTACAAATAGCCTCTGCCAATAATAATACAGCTCCACCTACTCTCTCAGAATATACAAAAATATCTGCTATACATCCTATATGGTAGACATGCCAACCCCTCGAAATTGGAAAAAAGTTTTTCGGGGTATGGGGCTCAAACATGTTTGCATACAGTACGTCTCAGCTTCCTGTAATTTGATCAGCTTAAAGCTATGTACATAGACTGTTCATGTCACTAATGATTAGTCACATACAGTAAATGCATTGGTTCTTGGGTGACAGTCTCTTGAATTATAAAAAAATACTTTTTTTTTAAAGTATTTTCATTGGCCCATAACAACATGTGGGAATGTAAAAAAAAAAAATCTGCTCTTTAATTTATAGTATAAAGACGACTCTTTCTTGGGATATAAAACTTTTTTTCTTCATGTGACTTCTTCATTTTTATTTTGGACCCAAACTGTGGCTAATTTCACCAAATATTGGAAATCCTTTACATGAGGACATTGTAGCTTTGCTTCTGTGTCCTATAATCATTTATTGTTCTTTAGTTTTTCACAACTAACGTAAAAAAATGTAAAATTAATTGCATTAGAAAAACAAATACTTTTGGAAACATAATATTTATTATGAACTAAACTAATGTACATTGTACAGTATGTTCGTTTTACATTTTTCAATATAGTCTATTGGTGGTGGGCACACTGGTCACTCTGCCGTGCAGACCACATCTATTGGGTGAAGAATGAAACTGAAGAAATAATTTGGCAGCTAAAAGATGTTGTGCTACGTTGGCGGCCATATTGGGAAGGTTGCCAGTCATTTCTGAAGGATGGGGCAGGGCTATGACCTCTCAGACTGTCGTAACAAACTTAGAGGCAAGCTGGATGCTACACTGGAACGTCTGGAAAGGAGATTGGAAAGGTTTAATGCCTGGCCATCTAATGTTTGAGCCACCAAATTCGGATTACAAAGACCAGCAAAGACTCAAGGTTACGTAAATTTGCTGACCTGCCAAGAAAATACAATTTTTACATCACCCATTGGATTCCCTCCTACACATATTATGCAGTGCCTCATTCTCACCTTGGAAGTTTCAGACAGGATTCTCTGTCCTCCCCACTTCCATCCCCTTCTGCCACCTGGACTCTTATCTCCTGAACTAGGCCCACAACATCCGACTGTTTCATGAACGAAAGCAAAGGTTTTCCCCTCCCTCCAGCGCATGGAAGTATGGAAATGTGGAGAAGTGCCCACTGGCAGCACTCTGTGCCCCCCAGCAGCTGGATAACCTCTCCCCTTCTTCGCCCAGCCCCGTCCACAACCCCCCATCCCCTACCCACGTCCAACCCCCACCTGCCCACGTCCTATGTTCAGTTTTGTTACTGTGTGTTATCTTATCTGTGTTTTTCCTGGTTCTGTACTTTGTTTCTATTTCTCCTTTTGGGAACTCAGTTCATAATCTGCCTTTTTCCCCCTCACCTCTCCTTATGTTGTTTTCCCATTTTTCATCTAAATACGGGGCGCCTCCTATGCCCTTGGCGACCCACAGTTCTCCCGTTCTTGTCTCCTATGTTATTTGTTACTGTTTTTCCATGTTCTCTTTAGACGGGATAATACTGAAATTTGTGTAAAGCACTTTGTGGGGGTTTTTTTTACCTGTGAAAAGCACTCTATAAATAAAGATTGCTTACTTACTTACTAGACTTAGAAACCAACTGTTCTCAGATCTAAGCTGACCAAATGCAGTCATCACGGTTTGACTTTTGTCCATTTGTCCGCTGCAGCCGTCACAGCCGTGTCGCACACAGATGCACTCATGTCTCAACGGGCTGCTAATAATAACCAAGCACTCACTCAAAAAAAAGCCCAAAATAGATTTTCTGCTTTTGCTACGACTCAAATACATATAAAAGTGTGATGATGATAGATCTAATAAGCAGCAGTATAACTTTAAGTGGAGAGCCATGACATGTGAGCAGATTTTTTGTGTCTATTTGTTGTTGTGTGTTTTGTGTCTCTGAGAGACAAAGCAACAGCAGGTCTGTTGTGACTCATCATTTTCCTCCTCACCCCCTCGTGTATTTCCGACATGCTCACATGGGTGTGTCCAGTCTGGCAGAACAAATTTAACTTCATTTCTGGACCCTGATTAGATTAGTTTGTGAGCATCAGCTGGAAAACACACCCCCACCTAAAGGCCGAGGCACAGACCAATGGAGGAACCAAACCAAACCAAGTTTGTCCACGCTGTAATTTACTATTTCAGAACGTTTTCATTTAACATAACCTTATTAATAAACCTTGAAGTTTCACGAAAAATCTTAAATACGACAACAAAAATCACACTAAACGACAACACATAGATCAAAAATCACAAAATTACAATTAATTTACACAAAAATGACCCAAAAAACACAAAATGATAACAAAAATACATGAAATGACTGCGAACACACAAAACAACAAAAACCCCAAATTCATGGAAAATACACAAAATGACTTCAAACACACACCAAATGACAATTAACATACACATGACAACAGACACGCACAATAGCAGAGAAAACTACATCCACCATAAATAACACAAAATGACACCAGAAACACACAAAACGACACAAAATGACACTAAAACCACACAAAAACCTTTCTTCTTTCCTATATTAATGCTCAGATTGGTCATTTTTCTAAATGTTAACCTGAATTTTAATCATGTGGATCAGATAATCAAATTTTTATAGTCCCTGCTGTCATATAAGATCTCCAACCCTTACATTAGGGATTGACCTGTAGTCATAGTGATAATCTGTGTTTGAATTAGAAGTAAATCGATGACCACTGCCTAATATTTTGAAGGGGTTCCTTAAGTTGACGACTTGCTATCGTATAAAAATGGTTTGTTCCTGGACTTCCAGGGGTTGAACTTCCTTGTCTTTATGGACTGTGGAATTTGTTCTTCATCTCAAATTCTTCATAAGAGGATGTGATAAAGTTGGGGTCAGTAATATATGTCAAAACAACATCAACATAATGGCCAAACTCAACATTTACCAGTACAACTTGTTCTTCCTTTGAGAATTCATCCACTCTTAATGATTGCACCACCATTGTTGGGACTTTCTCTTTGGTAATTTCCGTCCACTTCAGACTCTTAAAACGTCACATTTTTCCTTTTGTTCAGTGACTCAGCATTTGCTTGGTTCTATCTATCTGACCTAAAATATCCAGGTCACTCCTTGTTCACGTGGTGGATTTGAGCCTTTATTCTTCCGTCATGAGTCATGGATTGCAATGACAAAGCAACTCACAGCTGTTGTCAACAGATTGCACTTTGAAGTGTAACTTCAGTTCTATTTTTAACACTGCCTGATCTCTGATGGTTTAATCATGACTTATCCACACATAATACGCATAGGTTTTCCAATAGGGCAGAATAATACCGTGATGGTGTAAAGTGCTGGAAAGTGAAAGCCACGAACACCTTACACTGGCTAAAACTGACATTTATCCCACTTTGTATAGTTAATTCACTCATTCCAAGATCTTAATTCAACATCTCTCCCAATATTAAGCAGTTGTTGCTATTACCTACTGTATACTGGAGAAAAAAGTACAAAATATATCACAAAATGTCCAAATATCCATGGACATGGTATAGAAAACACGATTATTCATGATATTCAATTATTTATTTAATCGAAAAGTATTTTTTAAATAATTTCCATTCTAAGGATGCTTGTAGTGTTTAATGTAGTTAACCATTACATGATTGGAGATACAGTTCATGATTATCAAGCCTAAAACAGACAAAGACAGGTTAAGTGTTGATCACATTTGTACATAGGCTTGTTTTTGGTCAAACGGTTTACAAGCAAAGTTGATTAGTTAATGATGTAGTAAACATGATGTAATAAATTGTAAATACGTTATTTAAAAAAATGAGCGAAATAACCAAATTTCTCTATAAATATTAATAGAATCTTGATTTCATTTTTAACAAGTTACATTTTAAAAATTACCATTCAGTTGTAAGCTAAAGTTTTCTTTTTAACCAACTTTTCACCTTCTTGTTGAAAGGCAGACATGATGTAATAAATGATAATCATGTTATTTTGTGAAAAGTAAAATTTACTTTCATAATAGAACAATTTTGTTCATGGATTATTAACAAATCAATAATTCTCAGTCAGAAGAACCTGGTTCCACTGGAGTTTTTTCTTCCTACTGTCGCTAAATGCTTGTTCATGTGGATCTTGTTGGGTTCTTTCTTTCTTACTATGAACTCTATTTTTTCTTAAGCGCTTTGAGATGCCTTTGTTGTAATTTGCACTATATAAATACATTTGAACTGAATTGAATTGAATAACAGCTTTCCATCATTCTGCCATTGCTTGCATTTAGTTTAAAATGGACACTGCCAATATTTATAGAGAAGGGATATTTATTAGTTTTGGTTGGTACAGGGTGGTAGGAAAGTAGAGAGGAGGAAAATAGCAGAATACCAGTGAGCTACACAACAGAAATTCCAGGACTTACATCCTATTACAATGAACATAACAATCTGCTGTTTCCTTCCTCACTCCAGCTGAAGTCTTTGGGCAGATATGGGCAGCGAGGACGCGAGTGCCCACCAAAATAGACATCATTGTTTGGTAAACGGACTAATGAAAGACAAGGTTGGTGTGTGGGTGGAGGAGGGAAGGGTTTCTGGTGCATTGTTCTCCCTTTCAAGCTCCTTCCTTGTCTCTGTCACAGGGGAGGAGGTTTGATGGTGGAAAGCTTTGTAGACTCGCCTGCTTTTAGGCCAGTAAAGCTGGGATACTGCCAAGTATAGACACAAATGCACCCACAGCCACACATACTTTACTATGTGGGATAACCCCCAGCAGCAGATGTTTACTTGACCTTCTGGCAAAGATCCAACTGTACTCTGAGTCACTTTGAAGCATCTCTGTGTTACAGCAGCCTTTTGAATCTATCACTGACCACCTTTGTGTTTTACTTTACATAGTTTGCAATTGAACTTTAGCATGCTCTTCATATTGGCAAATGTTTGCTGATAATAAATAAAGTATACTGCATTTAACTAGATTTTTTGGGATAATGTTAGTGTGTTTAGTTGAGGTTTTGTTTATTCAGACATGATTTTTCAGGAAAGTTTTATCTCCCGACATGTTTCGATTGTCAACTGCCAGAGGAGTTCCGTTGATCGCCTTTGATGGTTCTTTTGAAGTTTCACTTGTTTCAAAACATGAGGGGAGAGAAAAATTTCCTGAAAAACCTTGTCTGAATAAACAAAACCTCAACTAAACACACTAATAATAAAAAAGAAGACGAAATAAATCTTGCTGGAACTATTACATGGAAGTCAAGTGAAACTTCAAAGGAGCCATCAAAGGCGATCAGCAGAACTCCTCTGACTGAGAGTTGACAGTTGAAACATATCGGGAGATAAATATTTCCTGAAAAACCTTGTCTGAGTAAAGTACATTTGCTTAAAGTGAAACTAAACCCTGAAGTTTTGGCTGATGTACAGTATGTCAAAGCAGTAAGTTAAAAAAAAAGTGCCTTGATTATGGGCGTTGCTCCCTTTGAGCAGTTAAGACACCAAATTACTTTCTAACAGAAGCCCATTCGTGATGAAAGCTTCCTCCAAAATGTCATCAGCCTCCATTTTAGCCAATAGCAAAATTAAATTGTAATAGCCGGGTTTCAACCCATAGAGGGCAGTCGCTCTTACATTTTTACAACAAAATTGAAAAACTTCAACTAAAATTTCAAGACTAGGAAAATAATCAATCAACAACACTACTTTTTACTTTCATACAGATATTACATTTGGTTTAGAGCAATTATGGAAAAACTAACCTGTGCAACAGAGTAAAGGCAAATTGGTTGCCCTCAATATATTTGTCACTTTCCAACTTATTGCTCTTCTACTCAGGGACAATTGAAGAGGCTTCATCTCCTTTTTTGTTGTAATCTGGATGTGGATTCTCTTCCAGACCTCATCCTTCTAGTCCAGTCATAGTAAGGCTGCCTCTCAGTCTGAAGTAAAGACCTTGCTGTTTTAACCAGCTCGTCCTCAGGTCTTCCAACCCGCTCATTGATTGTCTTGCTGAAAGAACTTGTATGCTATGCTATGCTATGCTATGCTATGCTATTTTTCCAAAGGCGGAACAGAATTGTTAAATCAGTTGAAGATAATGTTTCAGTCAACGTTAAATACAGAAATGTTACGGTAATTCTGTAAGTCCCTTGCTCAAACTTAAGCATTTCTATTTGTCATTATCTTAAGTATTCTGCATTTGTTTCCTGGTCTAGCCCACATTTGTTCTAGTGAATATCTAACTGGCTGCTGAAAAACCCAAAATCTAGATAGAACCTAAACATATGTGTACCTCTTTATATCCTAACATTCTGTTGATGTCACATATGTTCAAAAGTCTTTTCAACAAAAAAATAATGGTGTTGTATCATGCCAATAACAGAGATAGAGATAGAGGTTTTAAATCTACTTTTTATTGTGAATTTTTAATGTACCACAATCCTTTCCAACATTAGGGCAGGGAATACATGCACTTAAAATATATACCATATATACCTAAAGATGTACTATATGTTAACCTAAAGTCCTTTATAGCATTTTCTTTATACAAACTAGGAATTAAAGGAAGAATCCCAGTGGCAAATCAATCCTAAAACTAATCCTAACCATCAATTGTTTCAATCAGTCATTAATTCAGACTTGGATATTATCAATGAATGCACTGACATGCCTTGTTCATTCTTCATGCTGTTCCTCCATGCAGAAATGCTAACTTTGTACCACCACATGCACATTTGAAGATAAAACTACAAAGAACAACAGTTTCAAGCAATTGATGATGTTCAGTATCATTGAGGGGGAATGGGCACATTGGTGGTTAGGCTGAGTGAAAAGCATTCCAAAACACAACTTTGGTTTCTATAGTGACCGTGTATATTTTTTATTGAGAATCTATTCCCCAAATGAACAAGCCTCAGCCTTGAATTCAGACTCTGCAGAATGAATCAGTCCCTCTTCAGCAACAGTTCTACCAACTGACTTCTGCACCCCTGAGAGCATTTCTTCCTGCTCCTTGGTGCCATTGGATTTAAACAGATCTATATTAACTTGAGAATTTCCATTAACCCCACTCTGGTGTTTCAAATCTCCACAAAGTTGGTTATTAGCAGATTTGTTTGTGTAGTTGGTGAACTCCGCAGATTCATCACAGGCTAGATCTGATTGAGAAGTGATACTGTTGTCTAAGGAAGATGCCCAAGAGTTGTTCTTTTCTAGGCCACTAATTTCTTCATCTGTAGCTTCTTTCTCTACAATCTGGTCTTTTTCACAGTCTGGTGAGTTCTTGAGCATTTCCTCTTGATGCATCTCGTCACCTGATTCAGACATATGATCCCTAGATTTAGTGCTCTGAGTTGAGATGTCGAGAACTTCACATTCAACTCTTTCTGCAGTTTCAAGGTCTTCCACAAAATCTTCCGCATCATGAACTGGAAGTTCTTGAGATGGTTCCCATGCATCCATAAAAGGCTGTGGTGGCTTAGGGCTGCTAAACGGCTGCTGAAAATTTGCCACATCTTCTATTTGATGATGTGATGCTTCACTAATAGATTTGGGCTGTTGCAGAGTGCCTGAAATCTCATCATTCTTACATATATTTTCCTTTAAATGGCCTTGAGATTCTTCAGATTCATGCATAATTAGTTGGGGAGGGTGCTGATTTTCAGCAGCATTTTCCGTTAGATGTTCTTGTAACTCATTGGATCCATCCACAAAAGGTTTGGGCGGCTGCAGGTGGCAGGCAACCTGTTCATATTCTTCCACATCCTTAACTAGATCTTCCTCAGATTCTTTAGATACCTCTTTTTCAAATTGAGGTGGTTGCAAGCTGCCAGAAATCTGCTGACAGTCTGCAACTTCCTTGATTTGATTTTCTTGGGCCATGTTGTATGTGTCCACGGGCACAGGTCCTGTCTCAAGGAAATGAGGGATTTCTTGATCCGCTGTTCTCTGCAGCAGAGTTTGTGGATCCTCTGAGAACTTCACTTCTTCAGTGCCACTCCCGCTGATGTCACTGACTCCAAACTGATCTTTTGTCTCATATTTCTCTGTCACCATGGTTAAACTGTGTTCAGTCATCACGTCTGTTTTAGCCTCAAATTGCTGGCCATCATGTGAGATGTCATCGTTCAACACAGTGGCTGCTTGATGAATCACCTCAGAAGGATCTCTGAAAAGTAGGTTCTCAGCGGAATGGGCCAATAAAATCGGTTCATTTTGTTCAGAGTTGTCCTCTGTATTTGAACCCCCTGGTTTTTCTAACTCAGGCTGTTTCTTTTCCATCAGAGGCAGCATTTTTGGATGAGTTTGATGGTCTGCAAAATGAGTGCTGTAGCTGTCTGTGGTGAGATTTTCTAATTCTAGTTCCACAAGTCTATCTATTTCCAATTGCTCATCACAGTCTCCTTGTGTTGGTTTCTTAAGCTTATTCTCTTCATCTGCCTGTTCCTCATTAATGCTCACCTCTTGGGTTTCCACAACAAAATCCTGTATAAAATCCTCACTTACAACTGTACTATTCTCCTCATCCATTCCCTCAGGATAAATGTATTCCGTATCATATTCCTCATCTAACATTTCACCTTCAACCTCCTCACACAGATCCTCCATGGTTCCAAACCCTTTGGACTTCTCTTCACCCCAAGTGGCACCTACTTTTCTGTCTTGCTCACCTTCACTTGACTCGCTCTCCTCAGCCTGAGATGCCTGCATTTGCATGTCTGTTTCATCACTCTTGTACTGAATCAGAGGACGGTTGTCTGCGAGGGTGTTGTCCTGAGCATAGCTATCGCTTTCCAATTCAGTTCTCCATGACACAGAAACATTTTGCGAGTCTTCTTCATCTTCTTGATCATTGTCAGAATGGGAATCATGCATTTCTTCAGCATCAGAGACTTTTTCATTGTGTTTTTCTACTGAATCAGCCTGTTCATTGGTGGCAAAACTTTGCTTACAATCGTTCCTTCGACATTCTTGGGCTGATATGTCTTCTTCAGGTTCCGCATGTTGTGTATTACCCTCAATAGTTTTCATACTGTCATCAGCCTCAAGATCAATCTTTCTTTCAATTACACTATCCCAAGTATCCATCTCTTCTCCATCAGGGTACAACTTATCATCTCCATTTCGTGTTCCCTCCACAGAACCGCTTCTTTCCTGTCTGACTTCAGCTGCACTTTCTTTCATAAGGTTTTCGGTTATGACTTCTTCTGGCTCACATTCAAACTCTGGACTGCTTTTACTGGACCCACAGGTTGGTTCAAGCAACGCCTCTGTTTCAGAGTCTGAGGACTCCTCCTGCACATCCTTGATATACTTTTCTTTAACTTGTGCATCTAGTGGAGTGAGTGGAAAGAGCTCATCTGTTTCTTTGGAAATGTCCTTGTTAGATTCATCTGAGATCCCAAAAAGCTCCTCTGTCATTTTCACCTGGTAAGGTTTTATTGTGAATGTTGTCAACTGAGGATTGGCAACATCTTCAGTAAAGTATGGTTCTTTGGTAAGATCAAATTTAATCTGATTACTGACAACTGACTCAACCGCTGGTTTTATTTCAAGAGGTTTACCCTCGCCTTTCTGTTCTTCCTCTTCCTGAGGATGTGACAAAGGTTCAGCATATGTGACTTTCTCATGAACCTCTTGAGGTCTGAAACTTTCAACAGCTCCAGCCTCTAGTATTTTTGGATAAGAAGTGTCCTGTGTGGCCAAATCTGTTGTGTTAGCAGGTTTTCTTGGAATATTTGGAGGTTCATTATCAACTGCAGACCTTTTACTCAAAAGTGGGGCTGCAATCTTCATGGTTGGTTTGGTGGTGTACTGGAGTGGCGAGAAGGAAGTTGTCTTGATGCTTGCTGATTTTTTTGCCTGGTGATTCTTTTTAACTCCCAAAGGACTCAAAGCTCCCTCTGTGGAAGACAAGAGTGAGCTCATGAATATACAATGAGCCCAGCAAACGTAATAATAATTACTTGAATTGATGCCTCTTCAATTCATTATGCCTTACATACTTACTTACTTATACTTTTCTTACAGATGTTGCGTCTTAAGGTATTCATTATTTGTATTTAGTGTGTGAGAATAAATTACTTTCATAGAGTCATTTATAAAGCATATGTTCTCCATAATATTTGGACACTAATGGCGAGATATTGATCGTCACTTCCTCTGGCTGCTGTCGAATTTGCTAGAAAGCAAAGCCATATGGCTCCTTAACCTTTGGGGACCCTTTTAGGTGGCTTACATTACAGAGCATTTAGTGCCTACCTCAGCCTTTTCTACCGAAGCACCGTCACCACTCATTATTTTCATTATTAAGATTGTACCAAATATATTCCACAATCTTATTTATGTAAAACCTTTTGAAAAAGACATGATATTGACTTTTTCAAAAGGTTTTACATAAATAAGATTAAACAAGAGGCAATTTTCTTAACTTACCCTTGAAGGGAATGTATCTTGGTTGATTTACGAAGGAAATACCCTCCCTTACGTGTCCTCTGTCCAGCAAAGCTCTGCAGGCACACAAACACAGACAACATGTTAAGGCAGAATATTATTAATGTACAAAAGGTAGGCTTTGGGAAACTCAACAGAACAAAGAATAAGTAAATGCTGGCATGATGTTGCACAGTGATGTGGGTGCGAAGGAGAGACTTTTGCTGTGAGACCAGAAAAAGGTCTCTTGTTATGGTAATGAGGGAAAGACCCAGCCATTGACAAACCATCTGCACCACGACATCCTGTGCAATCAATCCCTCACACAGACGCACACATGACAGCAGATATTAGGAGGAGCCCATGCAGCAATAACACACCCATCCTTTTTAAATATGTGGACTACAGCAGTGTTCATTCCAACACATTATTTGATAATTAGCTTCATGGCATAGGCAGATATCTTCATCAATTTCAAATTCTGTTTTTCTGATTATTTGATCTTTTCCAAATGCAACACATCTGCAAGTAACAGCAGATTCAGTTGCATTCAGTGACATTGAAATTTGACCTTTTGCCCCTCCCTCTCTTTCTCATCCAGTGCTGTTACTCTAGACTCCCATTGCTCATAAATTGGTGGCTTCTCGCAAAAGGGTGAGGGTCAATATTAAGAGTAGGGGTGGAGAAGAAGCCGGAAGACGCTCTGTCCAGGAGAGGATAAATGTCTTTCTCAATTATGTGACCTTCACGCCAAACTCCAGCTAGCACTTTATTCATCTTCTTTTCATTCTAATGTAAATAAATAAGTGTGTTTGTCATTTTTTCGGCTGTATAACAGCTTTAATTAATCATTTAAAACAGGGGTCATAAATTACTAATAACCAGCTAGATACAGATTTACTTTCACCAATTTCAACGTACAAAAGTATCTTCTAATGTCTACCATGAGCAAAAAGCTTTGGCAAAAGGGGAAAAGGTAATTTCTAAAATGCAAATACACCTGTATGTTGTCACTTCGAGGCCAAGGGACATCTTCAGCTTCAGCAGTCCTTGATTTTCCAGGACGAGTTCATCGATCTGTTGGCCCAACTGCTCCTTCTCTGCCTCCAGGCCCTGCAAGTGCTCCTGCCATGAGAGAAGGAACAGGAAACTGCTATAAACTACCCAACATTACTACAGACAAGTGGAAGTAAAATCATTACCATGACTAGTTCTTCTTTCTTTAAATTCATTATTTTTTTCAATCACGTGAGCTAAGTCTCAAGGGCATTGCTTGACGCACAACACTAGCAGCAAATTTGCATTTCCTCAAACCATGAGTCTCTGAAACTGATCAACCAGGATCTCAGAGACGAAACCTGTATGGCCATTCTTAGCTTAAGCATTTAACCTTTTAGACCCCATTTTGATCTGGAACTTATCCTAACAGACCAGAATTATAACAATGTTAGCCTAGTTCCTTTCATAGCCAAATGCTTTTCTACCATCAGAATATTTATTGAGTTCACAAAGTTTTAGACCTTTCAAAGCAGACTTTCAGATTAGAGAGAATATTTTTAAACATTTGCTATTGATGTATTAAAATGTAATGTTTTAGAAGTGTGTTTTTATTGATTACTGATTTGATCAAATAGTACAAAAAAACCAATGAAAACCAATACATTGCATATTGTCCTGCAGCTTCTGGTTATCGAATGTTCGACCCCCACTCCGTGAATCCTTTTGGATTTTTTCATTGGTCCCTCATGAAGCTGTAGCAGACATCAGCCACTCTGACTGATTACAATGGATGACAATGAGTGGTTTTTCCTTACAGGTCAAATTGTGCACGTTTTCTAAAATTCTCTGAATCTGGCAAAAAATACCAGTGTGAAAAAAGTATAGCATCGAAAAAAATTTTAATTGGAAAATGGGGTTGAACTGATGCCTTTTCTCATAAAATACAGGGATTTAACAACATTTGCACACTGCAAAGAATAAAAACTGTCAAAAACAAAGTATATATTCTTCTTAATATTATGTTTTTAACATGTGGATACATCTAAATGATTGGAATAAAACATTAGTGTTTTTCTTTGGAAACATACAGTAAACTAGCCTATAAGTTACATTTTATTCTGTATGTTGATACGCTCCAATTTTTGGCTAATTATTAATAATAAGAGTTCAGCATACACATGGCGACTTACCTCCAGCTGCTGAATGCCGAGGCCATGCTGGTCCCTCCGTTGAGCTCCAGTCCTCTCCAGATGTTGTCTAACCTCATGTTCAGAGACGATCTCCTTCTCCAGGGCTTTAAGCTTTAACTGGATCTCTTCTTTCTCCTGGTTCACTTGGGACAAACGGCCCCTGGCCTGGTCCAGTGACTCCTCCATGCGAGCTAACTGGAACTGGTAGGCCTCTGCTGCCTCCTGCCATGCTCTTGTGGCCCTTTGGGAATACTCCTGTCCCAACTGGAGAAGGTTTGGTGTCTGCTGGACTCTCTGAGGCATTCTTACTTTGGATTGGGTCAGTTGAGTTTCAAGGTGAGCCACATCTTCATGATGATTTTGGATGAGGATGTTTATCTCCTGTTCCAGCTGGGAGACCTTTTGTCTCAGCCAGATCTGCGCTCTCTGTTCTTCCTCCAGCTCTTTCCGGCTTTGCTCCAACTTTGTCTTGGCCCTCATCCTGGCCTCTGCCTCCCTCTGTCTCTGCAGATCCAAAGATTCCAGCTCCTCTACCATCTTGTTAACTTCAAACTCTGCGAGGACCCTGTCCCTCCATGCTTCGTCCACTGCCTGTCTGGTCTGTCGCAGCTCTTCCTCCATGCTCATCCTGTGGACTTGGGCTCCCTGGTTGTTGTATCTCATACCTTGGATTTCCTTTGCAAGTAATTCATTTTCCTCCTCGAGGTGTTTGACCCGGCTCAGGTACGTCTCCAGGCGGCGGTTCAGGTTCAACATCTGGTGTTTCTCATCATCCATGTTGAGGTTAGAGGTTTTATGTATTCTGTGTAGCTCCATGTGAGAAGAAGTAAACTAATCGATCCTTTAGGATGAGGTCTTAAATTATGGTTGAGTGGTAGGATTTGGCAGCAAACCCAGGCCTAATTCAGCGTGAAAGGATTTGCCTGTGTGTGTGAGGCTCCAGGGAGGCTCAGGAACTGTGACAGCTAGAAAGAGGCATCCCTTTCACTCTTAATGAAGGGGCTGGACACATGGACGGGCAGGGAGGAGGGACGCAGAGGGAGGAGACATGAGAACAGGGAGGGCGGGGAAAGGAGCTGAGGTCAGACAGAGACAGAGAGGGAGAGGGAGAGAGCAGGATGAAGGACACACATGAACAGATGAGAGGAGGTGGGGGTGAAAGAAGGGATGTGAAAGGGGAGACCCAATCAATGATGTCATCTTTACCATTAACTCTTTCACCTTTGGCACAGATTTCAGATACATTTCCAATTGCCTTACAGAGTAGTTCAGTTTTAATTGGTAATGTATTTTAAGAGCAAAGCTATGATTGATTGGCTACGAACTGTTCAATAGTGTTACCATTATAGCGTGACAGTAAAATAGTGCTTCTCAAACCTTTTTGGGTGCTTCCCACTTTGAACAAAAGTGAACTTACAAGCCCCACCTGAGCCCATTACCCCCCCCCCCCCCCCCCCCAAATAATCCTGCCAAATAAGTTAACACATTTTTAAATCTATTGAATTAACAGGGAATAATAATCAAAAACTAAATCACCTGCATAAAAACAACATATTGAAATGTTTATTGTTCCGCTCCACTTCAAATGCAAACATAAATCATTATTTTTGCACTTTAGTTCAATGTTACATTTTGCTTTCGGTCGCATAATGCAGTCAAATAAATGTTGATTATTTTAGGCATTTTAGAAGATTTGCATGAAATTGGAGATTTCCTCCTGTTTGTCACGCCCCACCTGTCATGTCTCTATTCTCCCATCAGGGGGCGAGCCCCACACTTTGAGAAGCACTGCAGTAAAGATCATCAGTTTAGTCAGATTAGTTATTTCAATTTGCTTTCTGTTCTTTAAATTCCATGCATGTGTTTTATTTCTCTATGAAATGTATAATCAAAACTTGCATGAATTCACTTAAATTTAATTAACTTTCTTTCAATTTTTGCCATTTTTTTGGGGACTCTGATTATTTGCAGTGGGAGGCCTAAAACAATATTGTTACCTTACAACTAAAGGTCCTCAGCTCCAGTTTAATGATTTAAACTTTACTTCCATGGTGTGATACCATTGCTACTTGTGGAGTTTTCCTCTGGAAACTTAGAAATCCAAACTATATACTGTATATTGGAAAATTGCCATCGGATGCCGGACACATTGCTGGATTATTCAAGGTTTACTAAATGTGCTGACTCAATAATTGCACAAATAAATGGTACTTTGTCTTTTTCGGGGTGCCATCACATTTTAATTAAAAAGAAGAAGTATGGCTGTTCCACAGTGTGTACACAGACTAAACCACAGCTGGTGAAACAATTACTTCCCTTTTAAACAATCAAGAGTTTCTGTAGATAGTGATGGGTAGTCAGTTACAACTTAAGAGCTTGACAAGATGGCAGAGGATGAGCTTCAATACGCTTCAGTTGTATTTAAAAGCAACAAGCAAGTCCGACAGAAAGGTGAGTAAAATAAAGAAAACAGATATCTGTGTTTAAAGTTTTAATGGATTATCGTCCTGTTCACAGTTCAAGTTAATATATCTGTTCTTACCTTTAGTTAAGATATTATGAAAGGTTGAGCTTTTGTTGATTCAGAAAAGGTTTTCCAGGAAAATTTTAATAAAAACTTCCTAGAAAACCTTGTCTGAATTAACAAAACCTCAACTTAACATACTTTTGAAAGAAAAGACAAAATAAATCTTGCTGGAATATTTGATGATACTTATCGTACCACAGCAATCATTGTAATAGGGTTTAAAGTAGAAAAGTAGGTTCCAGCTGCAGGAATTGTCTATTCTCGTAAAAAGTTATTGAGTCTAAAATGTAAAGAGAAGAGACATTTACTCAATGTTACTATTGACACATACCTTTGGGGTTCAAGAGGAAACAAGGGCCCAACTGGTTTTAGGTAAATGGAATCCCAGTCCTTTAACTGAGAGACCAGCATGTTAATACTAATTTATATATTTTTAATCTTATAATGATCAGAATCAATCCAACCTGACTGATGTTGCCGCCAGAGTTGGGGTCAATTACATTTTTCAGTTACAATTACATTTTCAACTATCCATGTTCAATTACAATTCAATTACGATTACACTTTCCAGCACTTTTTCCAATTCCAATGAATTTACAATATATTTTTTATCCTCAGAAAGTCAATTACAATTACCTTTTCAATGACTGAGTCTGAAATAAATAACCTAATAAAATGGAACCTTCCTCTTGTGTTAGCATCTTATGATAACGTGTCTTAAATTGGCTGTAAAATACAGTGTATTTCCTATTTTTTAATTACCTTGTTAGGCTTCCTAATCAATGAAAATGTAGTTTTTCATATTGTTTTTAATGGTAAAATGTGGGAAAGCTTTATATGAAACATATTTTAATAATTGAAACAACTGCAGTACATATGTGTAGAACTGAAAAATTGTTACGCAGTTTTGCGTAAAACTATAATTGACAATTTCTACTGAATCCTCATGACAATTACAATTACTAAGTCAATTATCTGAACTCAATAACAATTTAATTATGATTACGACAGCAACATATTTTTAAAATTACAATTACATATATTATTATGTCATAATTGTAATTATTATCAGTTACGTGTTTACAAATATAATTGACCCCAACCCTGATTACCATCACACACTAAGGGCTAAGCTTTGCATATTTCCAAGACAGGGTTTTTTTGTAGGTGAAGCAAGAGAGTAATTACCAGAATATTCTAACCTCAAAATGTAAGGCTACAGATCACAGGTCTGTGCCTGAATCATTGCATGTTTCAGCCCACGTTTATTTACAGTTCCCTTTTCATGAGATTCATTTTAGAGAATTCTGAATTAATGACACTATTTGTAATTTTGCCTTTCAGCAGAAAATGAAGAGGTTATTTATGCTGACGTGAAAAGGCCTGAGCAAACAACCAAACCAGCTGCTGACACTACCCGTGAGTTATGGGAATCATTGAAGGCCAATGTTCAGTTTGTTTAATGTTACACGTCCAACATTATGTATTAGTTGTAATCCACAGAGTTATATATTCATTCCAAAGAATAAAAATAATTCCAGTTTACGACTTTATCTACTGAGATTCATACATGAACCCTCAGGGATTTATGATTGTCTGCTTATGATCTTCTTATTTTCAACTGGAATTTCCTCAGGCAAGGATTCAGACAGCTCACGTCAAACCTATCAGCAGCTGGCTTATGCTTTAGGAACTCTTTGCGTCCTCTTGGTGTTGGCCGTCATAGTCGTCTGTGTGTATGGTAAGATTTATTGCACTTGTTTAAATAATTTATTAAAAGATTTACTTTTAAACTAACTGTGACAACATCAAGTTAAAAGAACATATTAAAAGCTATTAACAACAAGAAAGCTTGTTGAAAACTATTTTGAAAAATTCCTATACACTCCTTCTGGGTTGTTCAATTGGGTTTTTTAAAGCCATTATTTCCAAATCTTCCAAAAGCCAGAAGTGAAAAGGTCCTGAGCAGGGTTGGTGTCAATTACATTTTAAAATTACAATTAAGACTTTAATTATCCATGTTCAATTACAACTCAATTACAATTACGTTGACCTGCGTTTTTTCCAATTACAATTAATTTACTATTATTATTTTTCCCCTGAAAGTCAATTACAATTATGTTCTCAATTAACATTCAATTACAATTCACCACAATTACTGAGCCTTTAATTTTTTAAAAATCCATAAAACGTAACCTTCCTCTTGTGTTAGCTTTCTGTTAGCATCTCTAACAGGTCTGTTTTGACCCATGTCTTAAATCAGCTGTAAAATACAAAAAATGATTATCTATCATCCAATTTGTTTATCATCTCATGCTTACCTTGTTAGGATTCTTTATCAATGAAAATATTAGTGTTAATATTTTTGGTGTGGGCGTCTGAGCCTCTTTTCTGTCAGTATACCCCTAGATTTCAAATTCTTTTTAAATAGTAAAATGATTCACTAGAGAACCGGCAGGTAAACTTGATATCAAACATATTTTATTAATTGTTAATTGTATGTGTAAACCATAGAACTGTAACATAATTCCCCAGTTTTGCATTTAATTACATTGTAAATGACAGTTTTTATAGAATTTCCATGCCAATTACAAGTACACAGTCAATGAACTGAGATAAATTACAATTCAATTACGATTACAACAGAAACATGTTTTTTTTTCAATTATGATTACAATTATAATGACAATATTTGCATTTTCTGAAAAAAATGCAAGTGAGGATGCAGGTGCTGGCCCACATCGCACTACATTAGCTTAACATTAGTTACCATTAGCATAAATGTGTATTAGCATTAATAATAGCTAGTATTAGCATTAGCTAGCATTAACATTGGCATAGCATAGCATAGCATAGCATAGCATAGCATAGCATAGCATAGCATAGCATAGCATAGCATAGCATTGGCAGTAACCTAGCGCTTTGAGATTACTTTTATTGTAATTAGCGCTATATAAATAAAGTTGAATTGAATTAGCATCAGCTTAACCTTAGCCTTAGCCTAGCAATAGTATGAACCTAGCATTAGCACTAATCTAGCATTAGCATTTGCCTTGCGTTAGCATTAACCTAGTGTTACCATTAGCCTAATGTTAGCATTAGCCTAATGTTAGCATTAGCCTAACGTTAGCATTAGCCTATAACATTGACCTAGCATTAGCACTGACAGAGCATTGCCTGAAAATTATCAATAAGGTTGAAAACAGTTGAAAAGGTTGAAATACTTGAAAAAAAGTTGAAATGGGTTAAATATTAAATTAGTAGCTGAACATGTTAAAGGTTAAATGGTCAAAATCGGGTGAAGAATGGCTGGGAATGAAGGGCTTGAAATTTCCAATAGAAATGAATGGGAAAGAAAAAATGTAATAAGTCAAAAAATTTAAATGTTACAAATTATAAAAGCTAGCATAAATCTCAGGAGCCTTCTGAATTTTTTGATAGCTTATTTGTCAAAATCGGACAAAGGTCGTAAGTAAGTTAACGCAGACAAAAGGAAAAGCAGAAAACAATAGTGAGGATGCCTCCTGCATCCTCAATAATTATGTCATAATTGTAATTTATTACTGATTACGCAATTTAAATTATAATTGACCCCAACCCTGGTCCTGAGTTAAAAAAAACAAAACAAGAAATGCCTGATTTCTGGTTCCTGAGAGGATAACATTCCTTTTTTCAGTCACGACATTATTCCAGGAAACAGAAAAATCACAGACAACCCAAACGTCCCTCCTGGCTGACAATCACAAGCTGACTGTGCTGAATATCAACCTGAGGAGTGACATCAACAATCTGACATGGGCCTGTAATCTCCTAGAAAGCAAACTCAGCAATATGACAGCTGAAATCCAGATCCTCACCATGGACAATCTGGAGCTGATGAGACTAAAACAGAATCTGGAGAAGGAGAAGGAGAACCTAACAGAAGAACTCATAAGAACACAGTCCTCGGAGGTTAATGTCAGTCGAGCTCAGTGGAGCATTGAAGCCTATTGCTCTGAAGCCACATACTGTAGGTTTGGATTCTATTTACTCACAGTTAAAGTAAATGATAATCTGACTATTGTTGCAGAGGTGTTATTAATACACTGCTCTTTATTGCTCCAGGGAGACGGTGTGAAAACTGTCAGAAGGGCTGGAAATCCCACGGTTCAAGCTGCTACGTAATTGTTAATAACCATGAATTATCAGAATGGAGATCCTGGAATGAAGCTCAAGACGACTGCAAAAGGAAAAGTTCTGATTTGGTTGTCATTGAGAGTATTGAAGAAAAGGTACAAATAAAAAGTCATCTGTTTTATTATATGTTTTCATTTCAAACTAGAACACTGAAAACATCATCTTTGATGGTTCCATGATCATTCACACTTTAAAGGCCTAAATAAAATGTCTATGCATATTAAAAACACTACAGTAGGTCTAAATAGATGGGCACACCCATTTATTTGGAAAAATCCCAAAGAAATGCGCAATCTTTATCCGATAGGAATGAAACTCTACAAAGTATTCAAAGACCCAACTCGAAATAATTGAGTCAAATTTCATTAATATTGGTCAGTTACAAACTGAGATATGAATTTTTTAAATAATAAGATTTTTTTAGATTTTTAAAACTGATCCAGAATCAGTATTTTGATCCTGGAATCTTCCTTGAAGAAAGGTCAATTTTTGTTGGAATTTTAAAAAAATCAAAATAAATAATATTATTAATAAATTCCTAACCACTGTATATTTATATTTTTATCTTCAGAAAAAAATTCAAAGATAAAAAGATAAAGATAAAAAAAAGAAAGAAATAATTTATCTTTATCCTCTATCTATACTTAATTTATCTCTTATCTTTTATATCTATCATTATTATTATTACTGTTGTTGGTTTTTTTGTTTTGTTTTGTTCTGCGCACCGACTACTGAGTCAAATTCCCTGTGCTGTTTTTTAAAACTGTACTTGGCAAAATAAACGTTTCTGATTCTGATTCTGATTTTGCCCAACAATATAAATATCTTACTTTTTCAGTCTCCTTAAATTGCAAACTAGACAAACATAATTTGTCTTTTGAAGTTTAGGCAAGGCAAGGCAAATTTATTTGTATAGCTCATTTCATACAAAAGGCAACTCAATGTGCTTTACATGATAAAACATTCAATTGTTTAAAATCAATAAGAACATTTAAAATCATCAGTAAAATCAATTCAAATCATCAACAAACACATTACATCAACAACATGACCATAAATCTTCCTCTCAATCATACACAGTAGAGAAAAAAAGTGCCTTTAACTTTGATTTAAAAATGTTCACATTCGATGCTGACTTCAGCTCTGCTGCAGTTTGTTCCACTTCTTTGCAGCATAACAACTAAAAGCAGCATCACCATGTTTACTGTGAGCTCTGGGCTCCACTATCTGACCTGTGTCCATAGATCTGTGAGCTCTGGGCTCCACTATCTGACCTGTGTCCATAGATCTGAGAGACCTGCTGGGTTCATACCTGACTAACATCTCACTGATGTATTCTGGACCAAACCCATTCACACATTTATAACCAGCAGCAGAACTTTAAAGTCTATTCTGAGGCTGACTGGGAGCCAGTGTAAAGACTTTAAAACTGGACTAATGTGTTCTGACCTCTTTGTTCTGGTTAAGACCTGAGTTGCAACGTTCTGAACCAGCTGTAGCTGTTTGATGATCTTTTGGGGGATTCCTGTCAGAAGACCATTACAAGAACCCAGTCTGCTGGAGATAAAAGTTTAATTTATCATTAAAACTTCTACATCAAACAATCTACACATGTAATTACACACGTCTAAAGTGCTCAGTATTTAAAGGCATATAATAATAGTACTGTTGCTGGATTGAAAGTGAACTCAAGTACAAGTAAAAGGAAGTCATACATATCACTTGATCAAGCCTTTTCTAACATTCCACACTACAAAATAAGTACTAAAACTATGTATGATTCATGCAGATATTGTATCGGATCGATATTGGTATCGGTCAATACTTAAGGCTGTATATCTGTATCGTATCAAAAGTGTAAAATTTGTATCTGTAGATCCCTAATGTAATTATACACATCTAAAACCCCAAGTGCTCAGTATTTAAGGGGGCATATAGTGATATTTAATAGTAACAGTACACCAAATAATGGGTTTCTGCTGACTTTGCTGTATCTTTCAGAACTTTGTGCAGGAGCACAGCTGGGAGAGTTCCAAAAAACAAGGGTACTGGATTGGTGTGAGAGCTATTGCTGGGAAATGGATGAGGGTAGATGGCAGTGAATTACCACCTGAGTAAGAGGCCTTTTCTAAACAACTTTATTAACAAAATCATAATTATTTGTTCAATGTTCATTTTTTTTCCCTCAGCTTCTTGAAAGCAAGTCCTGTTGAAGGTCAGTGTGTGATCTCTCATAGTGGTGGATGGACACCTGTCAGCTGTGATGAAAGGAACCGATGGACCTGTGAGAAGAAAGCTTTGTCCATTTAACAATAATAATTCAGCACTGCCCTCAGGAATTATTACATTTATACAATCACGTAGCACTTAGTTTGCTTTTCAATCTATTGTTTATACCCGGGGAGTCAAACTCATTTTAGTTCAGGGGCCAAATACAGAGCAGTTTTATCTCAAGTGGGCCACAGATTTTATGCAAGAAAATTAGTCATTTCAACATTATTGTGCCATAGTTTGCACTTCTACGAATACATAAACTACAAAATATGTCAGAAGCCAACCAAACCCAAGCAATAAGTGATAGATGTCAGTCCCAACAGGGTCTACACTTAGATTATGTGACCAATTTCTATTTAATTAACCGAAATATCATGTCATAATTTGAGAAAAATGGACAGATTTTGTTGGAATTTCAAGTTTTTTGCAATATAAGCACTGGGAAAACGGTCAGCCACTGCAAATATTGTTGAGTTTCATTTACACTAGAGATATAACGATTAATCGTAAGGCAGTTAAAAATTGATTCATAGGTATTACGATTGACATTGATACTTTGAAAATTGAATCATAGTACTTGCTTTTAAACAGCAGAGGGCGCTATATATTTATCTCTTCTCTTGTCCAGCAGTGTACCGGCGGGGGCGGAATCTGCTACTATTTTCTTTCTGGCCGCCTTCTACTCTTACATGTTAATGTTACATGTTCATAAACTATTCCTTACCCCTTTAGCACCGAAAGAATATCTGTAATATTACGTGAATATCTGTAAAAGTCACGTTTTTTTTATTAGCTCTGTCTGCTAGCATAGCATCTCTTCTTCACTGCAAGAATCTGCATGCCAACCGACCACTGGGTTACCAGCGGCCTCTGCTGTCCAAACAAATATCTGACCTAAATCAGTGCAATGACGGGTTTTTTTTAAAGTCCAATTGTTAAGGCACAAAATACATTTTCAGATGCACTTTTAAAAAGAAAAAGAACTATTGTGTAGTTTTTCATTGTTTACTATAGAACCAGAATTTAAATTAATAGTCGTCTTCTTCATTTGTATTATTCCTTTATTTATTTCATTCAAGATTTATTTTTTGTTAAATTGCATTGTTTTGAATAGTATATCAGGGGACAATGAAAAATAAAAGGAAAATAATACAGTATTTTCAGTATTTTTTTCCCCCAAAAAATAAAGGAATATTTTTCAGTCATCATTTCTCTACAGTCCCATTTTGTAAAATAAATCATGAGAGAATCGTATTGTGAACCCAGTATCGTGAATTGAATCGTATCAGGAGTTGAGTGAATCGTTACATCCCTAATTTACACAATGATTCATGTGTTCCCTGTCATTTTTACTTTCTCCTGCGGACCGAAGTAGATGCTTCAAAAGGCCGGATTTAGTCCCCGGGCCATGAGTTTGACACGCATGGTTTACAAGCTCAGCACTGTGAACTCAAGACAGTAATGTATTTGTGATTTGCTGATCTTCCTGGATTTGTTGTTGGTTTTTTTTTCTTTTCTTTTTTTAAAGCTGAATTAAATTAATTGAACTCATAATAATGTGGTTGTTGCACAACTTGTCCAGCAGAGGGCACTCATTGCTTTTGTTCGATCCATTAAAGAGGTTATTATTTTTCAATTTGTTTTGATCTTTATAGTAAAGTGAATGCATCTTTGGATTATTCTTTCTGCTTCTACAATATGGAAAGTTTCTTTTTTTTTTTTTTTTTTTTTTTACCTCTACTTGTGATTGTGATCATGTAAAAATCATAGTGAACTAGATTACAATACAATTACTGACAAATATTTTGGCTGATCAACAGGATTTGATTCTCCTACACACTATGTAGAGTTTACATGCTTATGAAAGAGAATAGAGTTTTTTCCCCTCTTCTTTTTTTTTTTTTTTTTATCTTATTGTTCATCAAATAACACCTAAACTATAAACTGTATCATCAAAAACATTTACAATTAACCCATACATTATTCACATTTAATTACAATTTTCCTCTTGGAGCTAATTTATTTTAAGTGTGATTACGAGAGAATTTTAATTAGACATATTCTTTTTTAAATTTCAGTTGTTTAATATATTTTAGTGTTTTAGTGAATCCCACATTAATAGTTATTTGTGTGTCTTTCTTTTGCAAAATGGGTCAAATAAATAGGCTTGGCTTTTCTATGTGTTTACATTTTCGTCAGTATTAAGTATGGTATGACTATTCAACAACAATAAAGTATGCACTGCCATTCCTGTAACTATAACTATGTTGTCTTCCCTCTGGCTTTCTAACTTGGTTTACAATGATATTAAAAACATATAAGCTAAAAACGTTTTTCAAAAAACTTTTTTTAATGCAAAGTTGCCCAACAATCAGACTTACTTATTTTAGAATGTTGTGTTATTAGTTTGTTTTTGTTTTTTTGTTTTTTTAATTAGTATTATATTTTATTTGGAATTTATTGGAAATACATAACACATAAATATTAGTCAACTTACCTTAACTGAAAACACTAATTATATTATTTTTTATTTATTTTAAATAAACTATCATATACATGTTTTTTTTAATGCATTTCTAATCTTTTAATATGTCCTTTTTTTTTTTACTGACTACAATGCTCAATCGTAAATATGCACTAACGATAACAAAAAAAATTCAAAATGAAACTTTAAACTTCGTTTAAAGACGGAAGACGTCTACATTTTAAACTTTTTAACAAATGTATATATTTGTTATTTTGATTACATAAATTATTTTTATGCATTCATTATCTTTTAATATGCACTAGCGATTACAAAAATGTATCAAACTAAACTTTGAAATACGTTTAAACGCAATATAATAATTTTCAGTGCCCCTCTCTGCGCCTGCGCAGATGCTGTCACCGGTGGTGACGTCGTTTTTTCGTTGTCAGTTGTTGTTAAAGTCGTTTAGCAGAAATAAAGAGTCAAACTTTAAGGTTCCGCTGTTTTTTGTCCTGCCATTAAAAAGGTACTTCGGAATGTATGTATTTTGGTTTTGTCTGAGTCGATGAAATGAACCTTGTTCCAAGCTGAAGGCTGATATTGTGACAGTTTGGCGGACCGCGGAAAGATAGCGGTGAGCTAGCGCTGAGCTAGCCCGCTGAGGTGAGCTCTTCTCCTGTCAACTTTAAGATGGACAGCACGGCGCTGGAGCTCGATGCTGTCAAATTTGCCAAAGCAGCTGTAACCTGTGATCAGAATGGCAAACACACCGAGGCTGTATTTTATTATAAGGTAGGTTGTTCTCAGTGTTCATGTCAGCTCAAGTGTAAACAAGCAAAGTTAGCATTTTAGCCCCATTTGTAAACAAGTTTTAAATCCCTTTTAGTTCCTCTGGAAACTCACGATACGATATGGGTTTGATTTTATCTATACTGTTTCTGTCAATAAATATATTGAGATTTGGATTAATGTTTATCTCTGGCTTTAAATCCAGTAGTATTGATTGTTTCGGTATCAAATGTCATGTAAACAAGCTCACCTTTAAGACGAAACTACCTAAACATGTTCGTCTTTGTCAAATAACAAGGTGTTTATAATTTAGTTTATGAACGTTTTTTATAGCTAGAGGAGTCATGTTTTATAGTTTTTAGATATTTTAGGCAGCAAGATGTGAGCTACGATGGAGATTACACGTATTATACTTTAAATACAGTGAAAGTCATCAAAATTAATACAACAATATTGTTACATTACCTGAGCAATTGTCAACTGTACGGACTTTATATTTTCTCTTTTGCAGACTTGTGTTAACGCATAATTTGAATTTATTGATTAAAATCTAATATTTTGTCATGGGTCTGGAAACTGACCAAAATTATGTGTATATATATATATATATATTATTATTGTTATTTTTTTAACGTACAGGAGGCCGCCCAAGCACTCATCTATGCTGGAATGGCAGGGTCCAAACTGGAGGGAATCCAGGACAAAGTGAATGAATACCTGGATCGGGTCCAAGCCCTCCACAATGCTGGTAGGATCATTTTACTGGACATAGCATGATATATACTGAAAACTAATGGACTCAATTCAAACTGTAAATGTCAAACGATAAGAGGAATCACGATCCAAGTGCACAAAAGCTTGCAAGTTTTGCTGCTTTTAACAAAGTAATGTTTGTATCTTAATTTGAAAAATCTCACATACTTTTGTACATGAAGATGTTGAGTTTAGATCCTGGGTGTGCATATTATAGTTTAGCTAAGATGCAGCTTTCCTTAATAGAAGTAACATGTCTTTCTGAGCATCTTTAAAAAAAAAAAAAAAAAAAAAATTGTGGTTCTGTTTTTTCTGCGTTTTTTGCTTCTATAAACTTAATACAATTAATAATACTAGTACAGAAACAGAATATTCAGTCTGTTTTCATAAGTTATAAACTTCCAATTATTTTAGAGCATGCCTTAAGGAAACTCTTACTTAGCTGCTATTTGACTCTGTTTTCCACTCCTCGCCCTGTGGCCCTGTTTACATTGCACTTGTCCGTGTGTGTGTGTGTGTGTGTGTGCGTGTGTGTGCGTGTGTGTGTGTGTGTGTGTGTAACTGCAGATTGTGGGAGTGCCACAGACCTTGTTGGAAAATCCCTCACTGACATAAAGCGCTGTTGGTTCCTGCAACTTTTTTGTGAATAAAGGGACTTTTGCAACAATTTTATTTTTATGTCGCTACAAATTTTCAGGTGATGCCCTATGATAATGACTTTAAAACTTAGTCACTTTTTACTTGAAACAAAACCTTTGGTGTATGCCAGACTCTTATGCTTATCTTTGTAAATTTCTCTGTCCCCATTGTTAATACAATTATATTGTTTCTGGTTTTTTTGTATATTGTTTTAGTTTTTTAGCACCAGCCACCAACTCACATTCCTTGTATTGTTTTCAACTGTACTTGGCAATAAAACTATTCGGATTCTGAAGTGTTTGTTTAAGCATTAGCGGCAGAAATATTTTTGTTGACATTTTCCTTTAATGTAGAGGATTTCTATAAATGGTGCAGAATGGTTCCCAATTACAATTTTTTTTTGGTTGTTTGTACTTTAATTTTGGTTATTATAGCTCAGAGTGAATTAATCTGTTTCAGGTTATTTCTTATCTACAATTTCAGGTGTTTTAAAATGTTTTATAAAACTTGTGTTTATTCTATCTGGATTATTTGTGATGATTAGACTTAAATATAGTGATTACCAAAGTTTACGGTAACTCAAGGGTGAAATTGTGGTCCTTTTGAAGCAAAAATAGATCAAACACTCCTTTCTCTTTCTGAAACTACCAGGCCAGTCCAACCAGTTTAAAATGTGTGCCAGTGTGATGAATGACATCAGAGGTACTAGTTAGGGCCCTATAAAAGCCATTTTATTTTTCTCCAAGTTCCGTGTTTTACACATTCATTTTTTTAAATTTCGTTTTTTTAGAAATATTAATCCATTTTTTCCGAAATTATTCGTTTTTAACTCCTGCGAGGAAACAAAATAAATACTAACAAAAAAGAAAACCAACAGAACGGGATTTAAATAATGAGTAAGATACAGTTAAAAGGTAGATATAAGTTGTACTGACATGGATTATTCTGATGGCTCCTTATTATTAATCACATTATATAAAGATGTACGAGATCTGCATTCATCAGCCCTTATAGTCATGAGTTATCTTGCATTTTATCTTGCATTGTATTTTATATTTATATTTAAAATGTGTATTGAACTACTGTATTTATGGTAGCAAGATTATACATTTTTAGTAAGGTGAATATAAAGTTTTAGGATTTTCTTTATGCTGTTTGAGAATGTGACATTTTTTTTTATTGTACTAATGTGGAAAGATTTAGTTTTTAGGGTGACTTTTAACAGCTGTCCAGGGACAGCAGATTAAAAATAACTAAAAATAACTAACTCTGGTACATTTGATTGGTTTAATTAGATTTTTTTATTTATTCATGGGACACAATGCATATTAAAAACAAGAAAATGCTAAAAACAAAACCAAACAGAACATGTACCTGTGAATATGCAGGATTGTTACCTAAGATAATTACCATCCTCAGTCTCCTGCTGGACCAAAAACCAGAAACATTACCCACACACTACATTTAATTCAACACATCACCAACATCTGAGCTCACTCTCATATATTCTTAAGCGTTGACATCCAACTTTAAAATAACAAACACGTGTATATTCACTCACTCACACTACACAAACACTGCATACTCACACACAATATAAAACACATATATTTACACAGCTAAAATACCAATATAATTGCTATTACCGGCTCCTGTGCAAAAGCGCAGTCACATGATTGTGCAAGGTTTTGTTCAGTTGCTGTGGACAGTTTTGATTATCCAACATTTATGATTTGAGTTGGTTGGAAAAGGAGCAAAGTGTTGAGAGCTCTCGTATTTACTGTAATGTTGATGAATGTAGATTGTCCTTGTCAAAAAAAAACTGTCAACCTTTTTTTTTCTGGCCCCAGTCCAGGCACAGAAAGTGGACCCACTGAAGTCTCGGGAGCAGGTGGACCTGGAGCGGGCCCACTTCCTGGTCACTCAGGCCTTCGAGGAGGACGAGAAGGGGAACGGTGACGAGGCCATTGAACTGTACACTCAGGCTGTTGAGCTGTGCATTAAAACGGTGAGTCTCTCACTTCACTGTGTTCAGGTGTAGCAGCTAACATGCTAACACTCACACACGTTTGTTCTTCTATTGCTACAGTCCAACGAGACGTCGGATCAGGTGCTGCAGACCAAGCTGAAGCAGCTGGCCCGTCAGGCCTTAGACAGGTAAAAACACAATAATAAACATGCTGTTCTAATAGGGATCTGAGAATGCTGGAGCTGATTTTAAATTCAGTTTTAAATTAAATCTTAAACTGTCCCTGTTAGAGCTTGATCTGTAACAATGACCCGAAATGTAACAAGAGCTGAATTGTTATGAAAAAAAAGTAATAAAACTCAAAATGTAATAACTGGTCAATAATATAACAATTATATTTATATATATCATTACATTATGAGGCAGGCAAAACATTTTCAGATTCTTAGTCCAGAAATTAAAAAAATAAAATACAATTATTAAATTAATAAAGCCTTATGGAGAACCTTGACATTTTTGGTAACTTTTTTCCTTATCTTCATATATATATGTGAAGTTTACATATATAAAAAAGGTTAAAATGTTTACTGTTACATTATTGACCACATTTTTCTTATTACATTTTGGGCTCAGCACTTTTGTTACATTATTAACAAGTTATTACATTTTGGGTTTTATTACTTATATAACAATTCGGGTCTTGTTATATTTCAGGTCGTTGTTACTTTTCAAGTTCTAACAATCCCAATCATTTATTTTCCAGGGCTGAAGGTCTGAAAGAGTCCCAGTCCAAATCCACACCTGCTCACACTCAGGACAGAAACAACACTTCTGGGATCAGGCCCAGCCCTGGGGCCAGTTCTGGGGGTCCAGTCCGTCAGTTTTACCCTCTGGGGCCAGACTTTAGTCTCAACGACAGAGCGCAGCCTCAGCCAATCAGGGCGGTCCAATCCAGTGATCCCCAGGGCCAGCGCTACACATTGGAGGAAATTGAAGTTCTCAGGTCAGTCTGATGTTAGTTAATCTTATTTATAGAAACCTTTTTTTTTTTTTAAATCATTTGATTAAAAAAATGATTACTGTTTAACAGTATTTATTTGTCTCAAAGTCTAAATGTAGACTAAAAAGCTTTTGTAACGCATTCTTTTTTTGTAAAACTAGATTCAGAATGTTTCTAGAATACTAATTAAATAAAGCTAAATGCAGGGTTTTTCAACCTTGTGGTCGTGACCCCATGTGGGGTCACCTGGAAATAAAATGGGGTCACCTGAAACGTCTGTTTATAGATAGATAGCTTTGTTTCAGATAAAATAAATAGAAACAAAAACAAATATAAAAAGGTCTAACAGTCAAATTTTAAAATAATAATAAAATATAATAAATTACTTATTAAAATTATTATAATTTTTTTTGTTGTATTTATTTTTGTGTGTCTATTTTGCACAATTAAAAAACAATACATAATATCACAGAAATAGATATACAGTGCAAGAAGAGGCAAAAAGCTTAGATATTTATTTATTTTTTCTAAATTAAAACACCACACACAATCTCAAACAACTGTATTCTATACTTTCACTTTCTCAAATACAATTCTAGTTCAAATAAAATACAGTATAAATATGTTGTCACTTTGTGCACTAATCTTTACCAAATATGATCAAAAAACTTGTTTCAGAGCAAAAAAAGTCTCTGTGGTCGCTAGAGATGTGCGATATAAAAATGGGGTCACGACTCGATAAAGGTTGGAAACCAGTGGCTTAATGCTTTGTGTTCATTTTAAATTTGTAATTTTGATTATATATTGATTTTTCCCACAATATCACATTATAATAATATAATCACTATTAACAACAATGTGCCTGAAACGGCTCCATTAGATTTAATATGTCAATGATTTCCAGGACTACATCTAAGATCAACTGCATCGCCTATGTGCCGTTCATGAGTGTGGATCTGAAGGAGCGGTTTGCCTTTCCTGTACCGTTCTCGTGAGTTGGCTTTAGTTAATAATCTCATTTTTTTAATAGACATGTACACACCTTTGTGTTTTTAAACTTTTGACTGAAGTCTGACGAAACCTTTGCTCACATAACACACATGTATGATGAAGGTAACTTTGGAAAACATTGTGGGAAATAATTTAAAGTCTTTTAATGGTTGTATTTTATATTTTTCCTTTATTATTTTTAAACTTTTTAAAACAGCTAAACTACTGCTACTAGTTTCAAGGAAGTTGGTTTGTGGTTGGTGATTTATCGTGTCAGTTAAACTTAGAAATCGAACCCAGTTAGCTGTTGTAATGGTAGAATTATTTGCACATTATAATTCTGAGCTTATAAGATGTCAATAAAGATACTTACTTGTACCCATTTTTCATGCCAGAGCTCTGGAATAAAATCCACAAAATATAGTTTGTCTATTTTGAATTTATTTCATCAGACATATAGTGTATGTTCAAAGTTTTCCAAAACACTGTCCCCTTCAACAGAGACAAACTGGGCAAACTGGCATTGTCACCGAAGCAGAAAGCCATTTTCTCCCACTGGGTTCGTCCTGATGAGATCTGCAATAACCCCACCATGATTCTGTCTGTGTCCAGCTTCAGCATCAAACAGGTGAGAACAGCAGCAGGACATGTTATTACAGAATAACTACAAGTGCTAATAGTCCCCTCTTATTTATTACATCGTTCTTGTCCCTGTTAAGGTTTCTTCTCTGAGTGTAGACTCTTCATGTTTCACTGAAGTCCTTAATGACATTGGTTCTATCAGGGATGTGCAACTTTGATCTTAGTGGGGGCCACGTGAGAGTGATTGTCTAATCTGAGGGCCAAACATGTCAGAATAGCATATCAGCATTTAGAATTAATACAGGGGAGGAAAAACAGAATTTTGTCTTTTTTTTGTTGTTGTCTTTTTTATATATTTTTCTCTTTTTTTGTCAGAATCTGAATCATTTATTAACTCATTGAGTGCCATTCACGTCTATAGATGTGAATTGTGTTTTTTGGCTGGGGTTGCGAGGAGACAGTGTGACGAAGCTCTCCGGTGAATATCTAACTTGTACCATGATGTAGTGACCAACTGGTGCCATGTAGGTGGCAGCATGAGAGATCACCCGTGATGGGCAGAGCTCAGAGGGAGAGACAGAAAATGGCGCTACGAGAGTTGATGTTCCCAGTTCCCAGCAGCGCACACTTGACCAGAGCATGTGCGGAACCTAAGTGGACTACTGAGAGTGTCTTGATGGTGAGATTAAATGATAAAAAAAAAAACGGAGCAAGCGCTGACACTCGGCATGTCCAGGATGAGGATGAAGTTGCGTGTGGGGAGAATGACGGGGGAGAGACTTGGAGAAATACCAAAATACAGTAAGAAATCCATTCAACTCTGACATAGATAACAAAATAACACCAATGTTGCCATAAAAAGCCTGGTGTCAGTGTTGTTTTTGTAGTTTTATAGAAGGAAACCAATGTTGAGATGTCACTAGAGCAAAAAAAAAATGCTTCAATGTCATTAATAGGTTTTTTCAGAAAAAGCCGTTTTTCTCAGCTTTTTGTCACAAACTGGTGATTTGTGTGAAACTTGCCTCTATTCAACTGTTGACTACAGAAGAACGAAACAAACTAGAAACAAAGAAACATGAGTATGAAAAGGTTGGCGTGCAGGATGTGTGTGGTCTGAGGTTATTTTTAATGCTCGCTGTGTGACACGTCTGTAAAACAAAGTCTCTCTGGATGGGAGTGTGTGGCCAGTGATTTTGGATGATTTGTTGATTATATGTTGGAGTTTTGTGCGTGAATGACTGTCCAAGTTACCGCACCAGACTATTATTGATGATGTGAGGATACTCTCAATTATGGCTGTGTAAAACTGAAGGAAATTGTTGTGTTTGACTTTTTGAGCTGTCGTAAGAAAAACAGTCTTTTATTGGCTTTTTTGTAGGTAATACAGTATCTGCATGCTGTTTCCATTTGAATGTGTTGTTGATATGTGTACTGAGGAATTTGAAAGAGTCTGTGATGGCTATGGCTTTGATGGAAAAGGCAGTTTTGGGTGTCGGTGAATGAGAGAAGTCAATTATGAGTTCTTTAGTATTTGATGTGTTGAGCTGAAGGTTATTGTTGTGACACCATGTGACTGCTTGGGTGACCTGGGCACGATAATGGTTTTGTGTTTGTTAGTTTGTGTTTTTGGAGTCGTTTTGTACGTTTTTGTGTATGTTTTGTTGTCATTTTGTGTTTCGAAAAAATTTTCTTTCTCTGTTTCATCTTGTGTATTGTGTATTGTGTATGTCTTATTTGTGTGTGTATTTCTAGTTGTCGTGTTTTTGGACTAAATTAGTGTATTTTTGTTGTCTTTTTGTGCCATTGTTTTTTTTTTTCCAATTTTGTGTGATTTTTGTGTATTGTTGTCTTTCTGTTTCATTTTTTGTAATATTTTAATACAGTGTGATATTATTGTTCTTTTGTGAAATTTTTGTGTTTTATTTACCGTAGTAATTTTGTGTATTTTTGCAGTTATGTGTGTATTTTGGGCTCGTTATTTGCGTTTTCTCTGGGGGTAACACAAATATTTGTGTTTGTAGAATTGCTGAGGAGACATACATTTCTTTACAGAGTAGGAGTGATCTTTGCTTTTTAATCTGACACCTTTTCTTGTTTTCCAGACGGTTGTGTCTGACTGTTCGTTCGTGGCGTCGCTAGCCATCAGTGCAGCCTACGAGAGGCGATACAGCAAAAAACTCATCACCAGGTACTGCATGTAGTCCCTATAGTTACTTCACTATTTATTGGCTTTAGATAAAAAAACCTCTAAATAATTACCATTTGCAAAATAGACTTGGAGTGCCTGAATCTACTGCTTAAGATTCATTAAAAAGGTAAAAACATATTAGGAAGTGGCTCATGTTCTTGTGTTTTGCAGCATAATCTACCCTCAGAACAGACGAGGGGAACCTGAATACAATCCCTGTGGGAAGTACATGGTCAAACTTCATATCAACGGTGTTCCAAGGAAGGTAAAAGACAAATGACTTTTGTAGGAACTTCTTGTGCAAAAATTCAACAGTCAGGATGCTATTTCATTACGCACATAGGTAGGTTGCGGTTATTGTAATAAATTGACTTATTTTTTGTAAAGTTTTTTTAATACTCCCTTAGTATTCCATAGCTCTTTACATGAACATGCTTAGTCATCCATTTGGTGGTGACAGAGCTGCCATTCAAGCCACTAATCTTCCATTGGGAGCACAGATTATTGTGCTGTTCATGGAAACTTTGGCACACGGACAGGTACAGCCATGGAATTGAACCCCCAATTTCTCGTTAAGAAGACACCAGTGGATTTAATGACAAATGTATTCCTTTTTAGTTTAACAGTTTTCATTTATGTTTTCTCAGCATTTACGCAGATTTAAATAGAAAACAAACTAGAAATAGCTTTTTTTAAATTGTGAAAGTTGATGGTTTGAAAGATAATTTTAAGTTTTAATTAGTTTTAATAATTAAAGCAATGTTTTTAATGCTTCGACGAGCCTCCTTCCTGATGTTGTAGTGTACTGGTACTGGTACTGGCTTGAAGCAGTACAACCGCAATACCAAACTTTCAAATTTTGCTTTGTTATAGTGAGCTTTTTCCTCTTCTGACTATTATTTCAAACAGCACAGTTTAAGGTTTAATGCCCAGACAAACATAGGTTTAGACTATTTTTACTTTAAGTTGGATTTGATATACAGTATGTAATAGTAATATGGAAGGATAACAGGGTAAAAATGTGTTCACTCGGAAAAATAGGGGATTTCAGTTGTTCATGTCATGGTGAACATTATGAACTTGGAATGGCAGATTATATTTATATTTATTTAAAAAAATCAAATTGTGTTCTACTTGTATAAAATATATTATCAATAAATGGAAAAAGATTCTTGGATGAGAGGTAGACGTGCTGAACTTCCATCTCTATGAGGATGGTTGAAATTCACTTTTATCATTTACTGTATTTGTGTATATAGATGCTTGATTTATTCCTAAAGGCTGTGATCACACCCTATAATGTTCCATCGCACTAAGAAAGCATCTCTGCATCCCTGTCACAGGTGATCATAGATGACTACCTGCCAGTGGATCGAAACGGAGAGTTGCTGTGTTCATACTCCAGCAACAGGAATGAGCTGTGGGTTTCTCTAATAGAGAAGGCCTACATGAAGGTGATGGGAGGATACGACTTCCCAGGCTCCAACTCGGTAAGTATCCATGAAGACTGGTCTTTGAGGTGGTTGAATGAACCTTTATCATGCAACAGTATAGAATTGAGACTTTCAAACACCAGAAACGACACATTAGTTTGAGGATGAAGGAAATGAAAGGATAGATTGGTTAGAAATACCATTACTAATGGTGTGTATTTACACTAAACCTTGAACTCCTTTCATTTCCACAGGTTTATAATGAAATCAGGTTCTCACAGTTGTAGCACTAATTTTAAACCCAAGTCTCGTGTTTGTCTAAGGCTTATTTGCCTGAAGGTAATTTTTTAAAAGTTTTTCCTATTTTCATAGAATATTGACCTCCACGCTCTCACTGGCTGGATCCCTGAACGCATCGCTATGCACTCTGACAATCAGTCGTTCAGCAAGGACGACACCTTCCGCATGCTCTTCCAGAGGTAAGCAGTGCAATGGATTCAAACCATTTCCAAATGCACCAACCCTTGACTTTGACTTCCTTTAAAACACAACGCTGTGTCTCTGTTTGACTCCAGGTTTCACAGAGGTGATGTTCTGATCACCACGGCAACAGGAGTAATGACAGAGGAGGAGGGGGAGAGGTGGGGTTTGGTGCCGACTCACGCTTATGCTGTTCTCGACATCAGAGAATATAAGGTGAGAGTTCACCAAGTGAGAGTAGTAGCTGGTTTCTTAGGCCTGTTAGAGACATTAGGAAGGGATGTGTTCTACTGGGAAACTGGGATACTAACTGGTTTATGGTAAAGGAAGTCTATAAGAACTATAGAACATTTGTGGCTGTTAAGTGGTATTAAATTTTAGCCTGTAAATGTTGATTATCACAAAGAAGTGAGAGATCCAATAATAAAGCTATAGGGGTGTCTATTAGAGCTCGATAAGCAAATTGTTCTTAAAAAGAAAAGAGTTTAAAAATCAGAAATGTAATAACTGGTCAATAATTTAATAAGATTATATACTGTATATAGATAAACTTTTTATATGTATGTAAAATTATATGAAGCTAAGAAGGAAAAAAGCATATATATATATATATATATTTATTTATGTGTGTTTTGGGCTCAGCGTCTTGTTACATTATTGACATTTGTAACATTTTGGGTTTTATTTCATTTTTTTAAACAATTCTTTTCAGCTCATTGTTACATATCGAGCTTTAACAGTGTGTCCCAATTCAACTTTTTAATTTCCAATATGATACCAATATTGCAGCCTTGCCTATTTGGCCGATACCGATATTGATGTGATACGATATCACCACGAATCATACATACTTTTATTACTTACCTTGTAGTGTGGAATGTTAGAAAGGCTTGATCAAGTCACATTACTCAAAGAGAGAACAATAGTCACCCATTTATTATTAACCAGTGGGTTTCATAAAATGTAACCTTAAACATTAGAATATTCAAGAAGGAAGTAAAATAAATGAAAAGACCCTGAAAAATAGCATCAATAAATCCAATATAAACAAATGTATATTACACCAGAGATTTTAGATCCCTGCTGACATAATCCGATACTTGTTTTTCTTTTTTTGCTCATATCAAATTGATATCCGGTATCAATAATATTGGATCTGGACACTCTTAAATTAAGCACAAATGGACAGTAACCTCATTTATATGTTTGATACCTGACACGCTCAAATTTATTTCAAAACAAATGCTTTTGTTGCAGTAGCTGCTATATTTCTTTAAAGGAGAATCTAAACCCCGTTCAGTTGTCTTTGTGGACTTTGGATAGAGAGGTCATGGTTTCCGGCCTTGTCTGTGATTCTGAGTTTTGTTTCTGTTTTCGTAGGGAATGCGTTTTTTGCAACTGAAGAATCCGTGGAGTCATCTGCGTTGGAAGGGGCGCTACAGCGAGCGAGACGAGAAGAATTGGACCCCCGAACTCTTAAAATACCTCAACTTTGACCCCAAGACGGCACAGAAGTTTGATAACGGTTAATCTCATTTTAACACTAATGTTGGCCCTGAAGTTCAAAACTGAGCAGGGTAATGTTTAGAACGGCTGCATCAGACCAGATATCATGTAAAGACATTAGGAGGGACTAAACAAAACAAATGCACATTAATAATTATAAAGATCAAATCTAAATGTATCATTGACACAATTATAACAATAATGAATGTGTGTGTTGTTGCTCTCTAGGTGTGTTCTGGATTGCATTTGAGGATCTTTGTCAATACTATGATGTCATCTACCTGAGCTGGAACCCAGCGCTGTTTAAGGAGTCGTCCTGCATTCACAGGTGTGTACACGTGTAGAACTGTTATGTTCTCCCAACAGAATTTCATCTCTTTAATTGTAAAATGGACAACGGAAAAGAAAAAAAAACAGTAAAAATTGTCATATTTTGGTCTCAGAATCAGTCGCAGCAATAAGAGGCTTTTAAAAAGGTTTACAATAAGGTTAAGGTTTAGCTACAAATTCCTAATGCTGAAGAAAATTAACTGGTAGAAATGCTACACACGGTGTTTTTCAACTTTGGTGTCATCACCCCATGTGAGGTCACCTGGAATGTGTTAAAAATAATTACTGATTAAAAATATATTTTTATGTTGTGTTTTTTTTTATCTATTCTTCATTTTCAAATTAAAGCACAACACACAATCTTAAGTGTATTTTAACTGTATTCTATACTTTCACTTTCTCAAATATAAATCTAGTACAAATAAAATGTAGTATAAAGAAAAGAAGAAAGAGAAACTATCTGAGCTGGCTCATCTCTGTGCATTAATCCTGGCTACCTTGTGTTTGTTACACAGTATAACAAAACAAATATGATCAAAAACTAATTGTGGAAAAAAACATTGTTTGGGGTAGCCAGAAATTTGTGGTATTAAAAATGGAATCACGATCCACAAAAAAGGTTGGGAACCACTGCATTAGAGCCTTAAAGTTAAAAACCCTGAAGCAGATGAAGAACAGATTTTGGATGAGTAAAAGAAAATAAGTTAAAGAAATAAACAGGACAAACAAAATCGTCCCTCAACAGTCCAATAATCTTAATAAAATTCAACTATTTACTTCAGAGCATTCCTTCATCAACATCTGCTAAAATCTGATCATCTGTTCTTCTGTAGAGTTCAGACTAATAATTCTGATCACAGCTGCCCATTGTTTCTCACATTTATTCTTTGGGTTCATTTTAACGCCTGCAGCAGCTGGGATGGGAAACAAGGCCCAGTGAAGGATGTCTACAGCCTGGCCAACAATCCGCAATACAGGCTGGAGGTGCAGTGTCCAGCAGGGGGCGCTGCTGTATGGGTGCTGCTCACCAGACACATCACTGACAAGGTAGAGAAGCAGAGATGGGAGATGTTGAGAATAATGATAATAGCTCAAACTTACTGGATGATTTCTGCTTTGTCAGGATGATTTTGCACAGAACAGAGAGTTCATCACGCTGGTTGTTTACAAGACGGATGGAAAGAAGGTTTATTATCCAGGTGAGTTTATGCAAGTTTTCTCTATGGAGGTATGAGTCAAAATTGATAGACTCAAGAGTTACAATCATCAACATTAAAAGAAATAAACACTTGAAATATGTCAGTCTGTGTGAAATGAATGAATATAACATACAAGTTTCACTTTTTGAATGGAATTACTGAAATAAATCAACTTTTTCATGATATTCTAATTTATGACCAGCACCTTTATATCGTCATCTTTACATGTGTGATGCGTTCATGAGTGAAGATGTTTAGGCAGTTGTTTATCTGTTTGTTACCAGAGATGGCCTAGTTCAAGGTCTGCTCTGCTGCAAATAGGCTAATAATAATTGTGTTAAATCCTGTATCAATAATAACAATCCATCTTCTGCAGCCGACCCCCCTCCTTACATCGACGGCATCCGCATCAACAGCCCCCACTATCTGACCAAGATGAGGCTGACCAGTGCAGGAACACACACCTTCACACTCGTGGTCTCCCAGTACGAGAAGCAGAACACCATCAACTACACACTGAGGGTGAGACACTCACACGTTTCCACCTCCCAACTGAAGTACAGTGAACAACAACATACAATATAGTTTCAAATGTCAAAGCAGGTTTTAATCATCATCATCGTTATTTATGATCATGTACATAAACTATCTCTATCTCTATCCAGGCCAGTTGTCCCATGTTTCCTCCATTCTGAATGTAGTTTTTAATTAACCCTCCTATTATCCTTGGGGTCAATTTGACCCCATTCAATGTTTATCATTGAATAAATAATAGGGGACTTGTTTTTGCTTCATAATTCATGACTTTTCCCAAATTGATGGGTATAATTGATTAAGCATAAGATTATGATTTAATTTTTCATTCATTTCAAACTTTATTTCAGACCAGTTCGGTCCATATAAATTTTCCCTCAAATATTTTTAAGATAAACTTAACTCTAAAACTGAAAGTTTGACCTGATGGTGGCGCTGCAGGAAAAGTCACATCATCACCATAACCAACAGGGTTCATATATTTGGATGAAAATTATTCAAAAGAAATTAATTCTAATTTAAAGGTTTGGCCTGATGGTGGCGCTAGAGAATAAAGGTCAAGGTTTCATTATGAAGGGTTTATTTATGTATTCAACACAAAAACTTGGTCAATGATTTTCTGAAAATCATTTTCTTGAGGCAAATCTACCTGGGGTCAGATTGACCCAGAGAGTAAACTGTAATATTTGAGAATAATATAGGGTTAACACTACATTATCTACAGTATATCGGTGAATAATAATGATAATTTTACAATCAGAGAAAAGGCTGCTAGGCTTTACTTCTCTCTTATTTTGAGAGAATATGTCGTATGAATTGAGCCAAACCTAAACCTGAGATGTTATTCTGTTGAACATGACATTTTTCGGGGAGTGAAAGCTCAGGTTTTAGTCAAGATGAACAACAAATAATGTAATTTTTTTAACTATTTGATGTTATTTTGTCACTAAGGACAGTTCAGGTTTTGTATAGTGTGACTGTTTTCTGTTTTTTCTAGGTCTACGCTGGATGCAAATTCACCTTTTCAAAGATCCCCAATCCATTCACTCACAGCAAACGGGTACGTGATCAACTCAATCATCCCATCAATAACTTTTCTCTGACTTGCTGCTTGTTACAAGTGTTTTTTTTATTTACATTAACCCACATTTAGCCTTTAACGGTTTGTGTTTCTTCTTCTGTCCTCAGGTTAACGGACAGTGGAAAGGAACCAGCGCTGGTGGCTGTGGAAACTACAAGGACTCGTACAAACACAACCCCATCTTCCAGATCAACCTGGAACGTTCCGGACCGCTGCTCATAGAGCTCAGAGGATCCAGGTTCAGGAAAACACAATCTGATCTTTGATTAGACTTTAGCGTGACCGTGAGCAACTTTTTAGGAGCAACTTTTCTTTATGTCGTCTGTGTGCAGGCAGTACAGTGTGGGCTTTGAGATGGTGACCGTGTCCACAGTGGCTGATCCAGGCGCCGCCGCCTTCCAGAAGAAGAGCAGTGGAGATTACAGGTACAGTAACAGCACGACAGGACACGGTGCAACAAGTCATCATCAATACTGTAACACAAATGATCACGCTATCTTCACACGATGGATTCCCACAACACAAACACGTGTGTGTTTCTGCTGGGAGGTCGGTCACATGACGACATGCTTCAACCTCTTCAGCTCACATGTGGTTGAACTGTTGAACTATAAAAACATCCAAAGCTGGCATGTGTGTTTGTCCAGGTCAGAGGTCGTATAGTTATTGTTTTTTTTACATTTAACATTTATTTAACATGAACACAGTGACAGTGATGCTGTGACATTTAATCATGCACAGGTCCCACATGCACTGCAATAAGTTCTTATAGCAAAATGCTAATTTTGTCCACAAGAAGCTTCAAAAACACTAGATCTGGAGTGTCAAACTCATTTTAGTTCAAGGGCCAAATACGAACCAGTTCCATCACAAGTGGGCCGCAAGTTTTATGCAGAAAAACAAACAAATTCAACATTAATGTGCTAAAGTTTGCACATTCAGTGATAAATTATACATAATGTAGACGTGTGCGTATCTGAAGATAGTGATGACAGACTTTTTAAAAACGCTCCTTTATTTCTTCTCAAAGATGTGGTTTCTGCTTCATGGAGGCCGATCACGTTCCCGCAGGAATCTACAACGTCACACCCACCACCTTCCTGCCTAAACAGGAAGGACCGTTCTTTTTGGACTTTGCAAGCACAACACCTCTCAAGGTCTCCCAGCTCCAATGAAGACGGAGAGGGAGAGGGCGAGGGCGAGAGAGGGAGAGCGAGGACTGACTGGAAGGTACACGTGACACGAGCAGCACTTTGGACACTCAGCAGCAAGAGTTGGATCTCATTCAAAGGAGAAAAATATATTAATTTAAAAAAATGTTCAAAAAGGCACTTAATGATTGAAATAAACCTTAAAGACTTGAAAACGTGAAAGAGCTAAAAAAGAAACTGCACCAAGTATCAGGATCCGTCAAATCTATTTGATCCTTTGTAAATAAATACATAGTAAGAAATGATCCTCGGCTCCCATGAAGTCATACTGGGCTATATTTCTGTTCCCAGGCTGCTTCCCAGTCCTTCTCACATGCTGTTTTTTCTGCGTTGAGCATCTTTCAGTGTAAACAAATCCAATCCCTGCTGGTGAAACTGCACTGGTCGTTAAAATGAAGTATTAAGTTGAAGAAAAACATTCTTTGATCTTTGAATATTCCCTGCATGTGTTTTTTTAATTCACATTACATTTAATAATCAATCCACAATGAAACCTGACAGCTCAAAATCACTGCTTACTTAAAAACAATTCCAAAAACATGCAGTTTATTTACTTTTTTTCTTTTTTTTAGACTCACTCACATGGAAACTTGTTGAATAAAGAAGAGGAAAACTAAAGTCACATGACAGCCAGATCAAAAATTGCTGCTGGTTAATGTAAGCACAGGGTTTGAATTTGGCCATCATGTGACTTTAATCCATTTAATAGTAATAATAATTATTATTTTGTCAATTCAGTTTGATCATTTCAGTGTAGAATCAGATTTTAGAGATCAGAATAACATATTGGTAGATCAATAAAGATAAATAATAATAGTTAATGACCCACAAACTACGTTTCCTCCTCATCTCATCATCAGTCTGTCTCCTCTTTCTAAATGTGTGCAACACATGCTCAAATTTAACAGGTTGTCCATTACAAAATAAAAAAAAAAGTGCCAACTCATCTTTAGAAACAATTTCTCCCGTCCTGTCGAATGTCTGAATGTTTTTACTTCTCAGGAGCCGCTGCACTGAGTGCAGCTAAACATGAGCTCACTGACACGCTTCAGTGCTGCTTCACCACGTGTTCACCTGTGCACGGTACGCATGTGAATCTGCCAATGACTGTCCATACGCTGGGGTAAAATATATATATATATATATATAATGTCACTGTTTATTGCATTTGTTTTTGGTTAATGTACGGCACTTTTAAAGCATCCTGCTTCATGTTTACTTACAAATACATAGATAATGCATCTGTTTCCCGACTTTCCCTCATTTACACACAAATGTTTGCAGTATTTCATTTTGAGTTTTTTTTCTCTTTTTTTTCTCTTGGAAACTTGGTAAAAGTTTCTTTATGTGTTAATGATCTCAGATTGTTGATTAAAATGTCAGTTTTTGCTGTCGTGAGCAGCTTTGAATGTGTAATTAGTACCTCTGTGATGAGGCCAAAGTTCTTGTCTTTACTTTCACTGATGCTACATTTTGACTGGACTTCACAAATACCCCATTACTGACAATAATAAATAACATGTAAATGGAAAAATATTCCCCTTGTTTAGTGCACACATTATTAAAACCTATTAAAGATTCATTATCTGTAGTTTTAACACAACGATGCCTCAGTATTCCAACACACACAGCTGCAGATTTACACACCGATCAAATATTTAATCACACACACAAAAAAAAAAAGAAGATGAAATAAGATATTTAATCAGTTCAGTGTTACTTTGTAATCCCTGAACCATCCTGGTTTGTTTAGTAGTAATAGTAGAATATTCAGGTCTCGTTATATTTGTCCATTACAAACAGAAATGTTTTCATTTAACATCATTTTTCTGCTGACAATTATTTTTATTGATTTTTTCCTATGTCTGTATATGTCGTCAAAGCTTAAATTTTGCCACAATTATGCATGTTTTGTTCTTGCAAAAAAAAAAAAAATGTAGTTTGCAGCTGATCCACACTCTTAAGTAAAGCGTTCTTCGTCCTCTCTGTGTGATGTTAACGTTCTGCTTCAGCAGTTATTAAATTATTATTTTTTTTTGCTAATGATCGTTTGTTGCCATAGTGACAACTGCTGTTACTAAACTCTCTTATTCATCAAAGTCTGAGTATTATTATTGATGGTTTAAAATGCATCACCAAAGCTTTTGTTGGATCTTTAATATTTTTTTTACTGGTAACATAATTGTGTTTATGCTCTTTTATTTTGCATGGGCCATTTTTTTTTAAATGCAGTTGGACAATCATGCAGGTAAAAAAAAAAATTGAGGCTTGGGGATGTGAGAATTTGCACTTAAATGTTTGATTGACTGATGTTGGATGTTTGAATACAGGAAATGTGTTCTGCTATTGCCTGAGCTCTGGTTCATTTTATTCCACAGGGGGAGAAAGAAGTAATAGGAGATCATGCTATTACAAAACCCTAAAAACTAGTGCAAATATGATGAGCACACTTTAACTGGGGTTAAAATGCAGTAAGGCATGAAAAATGACAAAAAGTGACAAACACCTAAAATCAAAGGTAAGGCTATAGTAAGGCATAAAAATGGAAAAACTTAATAAAAAAAAAACCTGAGATAATGCTATCACAAGACCCTAAAAACTAGTGCAAATATGATGAACACACTTTAACTGGGGTTAAAATGCAGTAAGGAATGAAAAATGACAAAAAGAGACAAACACCTAAAATCAAAGGTAAGGCTATAGTAAGGCATAAAAATGGAAAAACTTTTTTTGTTTTTTTTTTTAAACTGAGGTAATGCTATCACAAGACCCTAAAAACTAGTGCAAATATGATGAACACACTTTAACTGGGGTTAAAATGCAGTAAGGCATGAAAAATGACAAAAAGTGACAAACACTTAAAATCAAAGGTAAGGCTATAGTAAGGCATAAAATGGAAAAACTTAATAAAAAAAAAACCTGAGATAATGCTATCACAAGACCCTAAAAACTAGTGCAAATATGATGAACACACTTTAACTGGGGTTAAAATGCAGTAAGGAATGAAAAATGACAAAAAGAGACAAACACCTAAAATCAAAGGTAAGGCTATAGTAAGGCATAAAAATGGAAAAACTTTTTTTGTTTTTTTTTTAAACTGAGGTAATGCTATCACAAGACCCTAAAAACTAGTGCAAATATGATGAACACACTTTAACTGGGGTTAAAATGCAGTAAGGCATGAAAAATGACAAAAACTGACCAACACCTAAAATCAAAGGTAAGGCTATAGTAAGGCATAAAAATGGAAAAACTTAAAAAAAAAAAATCTGAGATAATGCTATCACAAGACCCTAAAAACTAGTGCAAATATGATGAACACACTTTAACTGGGGTTAAAATGCAGTAAGGCATGAAAAATGACAAAAAGTGACAAACACTTAAAATCAAAGGTAAGGCTATAGTAAGGCATAAAATGGAAAAACTTAAAAAAAAAAAAAATCTGAGATAATGCTATGACAAGACCCTAAAAACTAGTGCAAATATGATGAGCACACTTTAACTGGGGTTAAAATGCAGTAAGGCATGAAAAATGACAAAAAGTGACAAACACTTAAAATCAAAGGTAAGGCTATAGTAAGGCATAAAAATGGAAAAACTTAAAAAAAAAAAAATCTGAGATAATGCTATGACAAGACCCTAAAAACTAGTGCAAATATGATGAGCACACTTTAACTGGGGTTAAAATGCAGTAAGGCATGAAAATTGACAAAAAGTGACAAACACCTAAAATCAGAGGTAAGGTTATAGTAAGACATAAAAATGGAAAAACTTTTTTTTTTTTTTTTTAAACTGAGCTTATACAAGACCCTAAAAACTAGTGCACTAGTGGAAATATGATGAGCACACTTTAACGGGGGTTAAAATGCAGTAAGGCATGAAAAATGACAAAAAGTGACAAACACCTAAAATCAAAGGTAAGGCTATAGTAAGGCATAAAAATGGAAAAACTTTTTTTGTTTTTTTTTTTTAAACTGAGGTAATGCTATCACAAGACCCTAAAAACTAGTGCAAATATGATGAGCACACTTTAACTGGGGTTAAAATGCAGTAAGGCATGAAAAATGACAAAAACTGACCAACACCTAAAATCAAAGGTAAGGCTATAGTAAGGCATAAAAATGGAAAAACTTAAAAAAAAAAAAATCTGAGATAATGCTATCACAAGACCCTAAAAACTAGTGCAAATATGATGAACACACTTTAACTGGGGTTAAAATGCAGTAAGGCATGAAAAATGACAAAAAGTGACAAACACTTAAAATCAAAGGTAAGGCTATAGTAAGGCATAAAAATGGAAAAAGTTAAAAAACAAAAAAAATCTGAGATAATGCTATCACAAGACCCTAAAAACTAGTGCAAATATGATGAACAAACTTTAACTGGGGTTAAAATGCAGTAAGGCATGAAAAATGACAAAAAGTGACAAACACTTTTGTAGTAAGGCATAAAAATGGAAAAACTTAAAAAAAAAAAAATCTGAGATAATGCTATCACAAGACCCTAAAAACTAGTGCAAATATGATGAACACACTTTAACTGGGGTTAAAATGCAGTAAGGCATGAAAAATGACAAAAAGTGACAAACACCTAAAATCAAAGGTAAGGCTATAGTAAGGCATAAAAATGGAAAAACTTAATAAAAAAAAAAACCTGAGATAATGCTATCACAAGACCCTAAAAACTAGTGCAAATATGATGAACACACTTTAACTGGGGTTAAAATGCAGTAAGGAGTGAAAAATGACAAAAAAAGACAAACACCTAAAATCAAAGGTAAGGCTATAGTAAGGCATAAAAAAGGAAAAACTTTTTTTGTTTTTTTTTTTAAACTGAGATAATGCTATCACAAGACCCTAAAAACTAGTGCAAATATGATGAGCACACTTTAACTGGGGTTAAAATGCAGTAAGGCATGAAAAATGACAAAAAGTGACAAACACCTAAAATCAAAGGTAAGGCTATAGTAAGGCATAAAAATGGAAAAACTTAAAAAAAAAAAAATCTGAGATAATGCTATCACAAGACCGTAAAAACTAGTGCAAATATGATGAACACACTTTAACTGGGGTTAAAATGCAGTAAGGCATGAAAAATGACAAAAAGTGACAAACACTTAAAATCAAAGGTAAGGCTATAGTAAGGCATAAAAATGGAAAAACTTAAAAAAAAAAAAAAAATCTGAGATAATGCTATCACAAGACCCTAAAAACTAGTGCAAATATGATGAACACACTTTAACTGGGGTTAAAATGCAGTAAGGCATGAAAATTGACAAAAAGTGACAAACACCTAAAATCAGAGGTAAGGCTATAGTAAGGCATAAAAATGGAAAAACTTTTTTTTTTTTTTTTTTTTTAAACTGAGCTTATACAAGACCCTAAAAACTAGTGCACTAGTGGAAATATGGTGAGCACACTTTAACGGGGGTTAAAATGCAGTAAGGCATGAAAAATGACAAAAAGTGACAAACACCTAAAATCAAAGGTAAGGCTATAGTAAGGCATAAAAATGGAAAAACTTAATAAAAAAAAACCTGAGATAATGCTATCACAAGACCCTAAAAACTAGTGCAAATATGATGAACACACTTTAACTGGGGTTAAAATGCAGTAAGGAGTGAAAAATGACAAAAAGAGACAAACACCTAAAATCAAAGGTAAGGCTATAGTAAGGCATAAAAAAGGAAAAACTTTTTTTGTTTTTTTTTTTTAAACTGAGATAATGCTATCACAAGACCCTAAAAAACTAGTGCAAATATGATGAGCACACTTTAACTGGGGTTAAAATGCAGTAAGGCATGAAAAATGGACAAAAATTCACTGACACCTAAAATCAAAGGTAAGGTATAGTAAGGCATAAAAATGGAAAAACTTAAAAAAAAAAAAAAAAATCTGAGATAATGCTATCACAAGACCCTAAAAACTAGTGCAAATATGATGAACACACTTTAACTGGGGTTAAAATGCAGTAAGGCATGAAAAATGACAAAAAGTGACAAACACTTAAAATCAAAGGTAAGGCATAAAAATGGAAAAACTTTGGGGAAAAAAAAAATCTGAGATAATGCTATTACAAGACCCTAAAAACTAGTGCAAATATGATGAACACACTTTAACTGGGGTTAAAATGCAGTAAGGCATGAAAAATGACAAAAAGTGACAAACACTTTTGTAGTAAGGCATAAAAATGGAAAAACTTTGGGAAAAAAAAATCTGAGATAATGCTATCACAAGACCCTAAAAACTAGTGCAAATATGATGAGTACACTTTAACTGGGGTTAAAATGCAGTAAGGCATGAAAAATGACAAAAAGTGACAAACACCTAAAATCAAAGGTAAGGCTATAGTAAGGCATAAAAATGGAAAAACTTAAAAAAAAAAAAATCTGAGATAATGCTATCACAAGACCCTAAAAACTAGTGCAAATATGATGAACACACTTTAACTGGGGTTAAAATGCAGTAAGGCATGAAAATTGACAAAAAGTGACCAACACCTAAAATCAAAGGTAAGGCTAAAGTAAGGCATAAAAATGGAAAAACTTTTTTTTTTTTTTTTTAAACTGAGCTTATACAAGACCCTAAAAAACTAGTGCACTAGTGGAAATATGATGAGCACACTTTAACGGGGGTTAAAATGCAGTAAGGCATGAAAAATGACAAAAAGTGACAAACACCTAAAATCAAAGGTAAGGCTATAGTAAGGCATAAAAATGGAAAAACTTATTAAAAAAAAACCTGAGATAATGCCATCACAAGACCCTAAAACTAGTGCAAATTGATAACACACTTTAACTGGGGTTAAAATGCAGTAAGGAGTGAAAATGACAAAAAATGACAAACACCTAAATCAAAGGTAAGGCTATAGTAAGGCATAAAAATGGAAAAACTTTTTTTGTTTTTTTTTTTAAAACTGAGATAATGCTATCACAAGACCCTAAAAACTAGTGCAAATATGATGAGCACACTTTAACTGGGGTTAAAATGCAGTAAGGCATGAAAAATGACAAAAAGTGACAAACACCTAAAATCAAAGGTAAGGCTATAGTAAGGCATAAAAATGGAAAAACTTAAAAAAAAAAAAATCTGAGATAATGCTATCACAAGACCCTAAAAACTAGTGCAAATATGATGAACACACTTTAACTGGGGTTAAAATGCAGTAAGGCATGAAAATTGACAAAAAGTGACCAACACCTAAAATCAAAGGTAAGGCTAAAGTAAGGCATAAAAATGGAAAAACTTTTTTTTTTTTTTTTTTAAACTGAGCTTATACAAGACCCTAAAAAACTAGTGCACTAGTGGAAATATGATGAGCACACTTTAATGGGGGTTAAAATGCAGTAAGGCATGAAAAATGACAAAAAGTGACAAACACCTAAAATCAAAGGTAAGGCTATAGTAAGGCATAAAAATGGAAAAACTTAATAAAAAAAAAACCTGAGATAATGCCATCACAAGACCCTAAAACTAGTGCAAATATGATGAACACACTTTAACTGGGGTTAAAATGCAGTAAGGAGTGAAAAATGACAAAAAGTGACAAACACCTAAAATCAAAGGTAAGGCTATAGTAAGGCATAAAAATGGAAAAACTTTTTTTGTTTTTTTTTTTAAAACTGAGATAATGCTATCACAAGACCCTAAAAACTAGTGCAAATATGATGAGCACACTTTAACTGGGGTTAAAATGCAGTAAGGCATGAAAATGACAAAAAGTGACAAACACCTAAAATCAAAGGTAAGGCTATAGTAAGGCATAAAAATGGAAAAACTTAAAAAAAAAAAAAAATCTGAGATAATGCTATCACAAGACCCTAAAAACTAGTGCAAATATGATGAACAACACTTTAACTGGGGTTAAAATGCAGTAAGGCATGAAAAATGACAAAAGTGACAAACACTCAAAACCAAAGTAAGGCTAGTAAGGCATAAGAATTGAAAAACTTAAAATAAAAAAATAAAAAGTTTTTTTGAGATAGTGCTATCACAATACCTTAAACACTAGTGCAAATATGATGAACACACTTTAACTGGGGTTAAAATGCAGTAAGGCATGAAAAATGACAAAAAGTGACAAAACACCTAAAATCAGAGGTAAGGCTATAGTAAGGCATAAAAATGGAAAAACTTTTTTTTTTTTTTTTTTAAACTGAGCTTATACAAGACCCTAAAAACTAGTGCACTAGTGGAAATATGATGAGCACACTTTAACGGGGGTTAAAATGCAGTAAGGCATGAAAAATGACAAAAAGTGACAAACACCTAAAATCAAAGGTAAGGCTATAGTAAGGCATAAAAATGGAAAAACTTAATAAAAAAAAAACCTGAGATAATGCTATCACAAGACCCTAAAAACTAGTGCAAATATGATGAACACACTTTAACTGGGGTTAAAATGCAGTAAGGAGTGAAAAATGACAAAAAGAGACAAACACCTAAAATCAAAGGTAAGGCTATAGTAAGGCATAAAAAAGGAAAAACTTTTTTTGTTTTTTTTTTTAAACTGAGATAATGCTATCACAAGACCCTAAAAACTAGTGCAAATATGATGAGCACACTTTAACTGGGGTTAAAATGCAGTAAGGCATGAAAAATGACAAAAGTTCACTGACACCTAAAATCAAAGGTAAGGCTATAGTAAGGCATAAAAATGGAAAAACTTAAAAAAAAAAAAAATCTGAGATAATGCTATCACAAGACCGTAAAAACTAGTGCAAATATGATGAACACACTTTAACTGGGGTTAAAATGCAGTAAGGCATGAAAATTGACAAAAAGTGACAAACACCTAAAATCAGAGGTAAGGCTATAGTAAGGCATAAAAATGGAAAAATTTTTTTTTTTTTTTTTTTTTTTTAAACTGAGCTTATACAAGACCCTAAAAACTAGTGCACTAGTGGAAATATGATGAGCACACTTTAACGGGGGTTAAAATGCAGTAAGGCATGAAAAATGACAAAAAGTGACAAACACCTAAAATCAAAGGTAAGGCTATAGTAAGGCATAAAAAATGGAAAAACTTAATAAAAAAAAAACCTGAGATAATGCTATCACAAGACCCTAAAAACTAGTGCAAATATGATGAACACACTTTAACTGGGGTTAAAATGCAGTAAGGAGTGAAAAATGACAAAAAGAGACAAACACCTAAAATCAAAGGTAAGGCTATAGTAAGGCATAAAAAAGGAAAAACTTTTTTTGTTTTTTTTTTTTAAACTGAGATAATGCTATCACAAGACCCTAAAAACTAGTGCAAATATGATGAGCACACTTTAACTGGGGTTAAAATGCAGTAAGGCATGAAAAATGACAAAAACTGACCAACACCTAAAATCAAAGGTAAGGTATAGTAAGGCATAAAAATGGAAAAACTTAAAAAAAAAAAAAAAATCTGAGATAATGCTATCACAAGACCCTAAAAACTAGTGCAAATATGATGAACACACTTTAACTGGGGTTAAAATGCAGTAAGGCATGAAAAATGACAAAAAGTGACAAACACTTAAAATCAAAGGTAAGGCATAAAAATGGAAAAACTTTGGGGAAAAAAAAAATCTGAGATAATGCTATTACAAGACCCTAAAAACTAGTGCAAATATGATGAACACACTTTAACTGGGGTTAAAATGCAGTAAGGCATGAAAAATGACAAAAAGTGACAAACACTCCAAATCAGAGATAAGCCAAAATACATTAACAGTCCCTTGATAATAATTTATCTTGGAGATGGCAGGGATTCATGAATACAAGGAATGCACTCTACCATTGAGCTACAACTTTTACATTGATAACTAGTGTAAATATGATGAGTACACTTAAACTGGGGTGAAAATGCAGAAAAATGAGAAAAAGCTTGCTAAAAAGTCAAAATCTTTATTTATATTTTCTTAGTACACCCACATTTTAAACACAATCATTATGGTCATAAAACCAAAGCATGGAAGTAACAACAAGCAGTGGAGATACAAACATTGAACACATACAGAGAAAAACCACAATCAATCACACACAGGCCAACGGTCAAATATTTTTCAACATGTTTGGTTTTTTACTCAAACGTGCAACAGAAGCTCTTCAACTCCACGTTGGGTTATTGTTCAGTTTTTAAATATTCTTTTTCAAACATACAAGTGCTAAAGTGTCTTTTTTCACTGCTGCAATGGAACCACACACACACCGACCTACATTTCAGTCCACACATTGAAAAGTGTGTGTTTCATGAGTGAAGAGTGGTTTCTCAGACGCTTTTAACCAGAACCACGGTGTGTGTGGGCTCCGCCTTGGCGGGGCAGCTGTCTGTGCGTTTGCTGTTGTCGGTGCGCTGTCGTCGTAGGTTGAGGAAGCTGAAGCGAGCGTCCAGGTTGAAGCTCTTCTTGGTGCTGAAAGCGGAGATGCTGCTGCTGTTTTTACTGCTGGTCATAGCGTTGTCCAGGAACACCTCTGCACCTTCAGCTCGCTCACCTGCAACACCAGGAGGGATGGTTACACAAACTGTTCCATAAGTATCGTTCACCATCATCAAACACTGAGGAGGAGGTGAAATTGCTAGAAAAAAGTAGAATTTTAGTGTCACATGAGTAGATTTATTTCTATAGATTTGATCATGTCTCACGTAGTGTGGGACCAAGACTGACTCTTGTATTTTCAGTTTACTTTCTAAAAAAAATCACTGCCATTATTGCTATGATTATCATTTTGAACTAAAAATAAACATTATAAACCCCATTTGTTACATGCTTTCATTTGTACAGCAGCATTTTTCTTTTCCAATTACAATTGCGATTATAATTATGTCATAATTGTAATTAAATACCACTTTCAATTATAATTGACCCCAACCCCGAGTCCTTAACCATCCAACATCAAGATTTTGTTCGATCTACCAGGGTTTTTCAACCTTGGGGTCGAGACCCCAAGTGGGGACGCCTGAAATTTCTTGTAATAAAAAAATTAAAAAATACTGATTAGAATGATGTATTTTTAAATTTATTCATTCATCTATTTTGCACAATTAAAATAAACTATACATACTGCAATAGCAAAGCAATAGATACAAAGAGCTTAAATAACTACTATTCTTTTTCAAAATAAAACACCACACACAATCCCAAACAACTGTATTCTATACTTTCACTTTCTCAAATATAAATCTAGTTGAAATAAAATGCAGAATAAAAATATCTGAGCTGGTACATCTCGTCACTTTGTGCACTAATACTGTCTACAACTCTGTATTTGTAACACACTATAACAAACATGATCAAAAAACTTATTTTGGAGAAAAAAAAAGGCTCAGTTTTTACCAGAAATTGGTAGAAATGGGGTCACGACACCAAAAAGTTTGGGAATCACTGTGTTAAGCAAATATTCTCTGAAATTAAAACTAAATCCACACATTGTCACATTACAAATGAGTGCACAGACACAGTATGTACTAAAGAACTTCTACACATTCTACATCCTCTGTCGCTTTGACTGAAGGTTTTTATTTGTGCAGCAGGTGTGAGTCATGCAGAATGGGTTTTTTCCCAGAACAGAAACACGGATGTCATCTATTGTTCTGTGACAGCAGGTGTTTCTTACTAATACGTGGTTTAGAAGATGAAGGTAAACGTAACCCAGAATGTTTTGTACAGAAACTAAAGTCCAGTGGTTTTATTTACTCCCATCATAAGCAGCCATTAATGCTTTTTTCTTTCTTCTTCTTTTAACTTTTTTTTTTTTTTTTAAAAAACAATGTAGTTTAAAGTAAGCTTCATATTTCATCTGGGTGTAAAACTTGATTGTTTCTGTGATGCGCTCGAGGATTCCATGAGTCGACTTTACAGCAAACGCTCGTTTCATTCTCACACAGTGACAGCATCACACATACATATATATAAATAAATATATATGTATGTGCTAATAACTCATTTAGAAGTTCTAGTTTGTCAAAGTCAAGAAAAAAAGTCAAGTTTAAAAAAATGTGCACATTTGGGGAAATATTAAAAAACAGCACATTTCAAATGAGTAGAGGAGAAGAGAGTAGATTTGAAACCTTAACGTATTATTAAAAAAAGACAAAATGAACTTGCTGGGATTATTGTTTTGTGTTTGTGAGCTTAGCAAAGTTCTTGAACCCACAACCCAGAGGTGGAGAGGCTGCATCACAAACTGCTGGCCAGAGGGAAAAGTAATTATTACAAGTATTCACATTACTGTAACTGAGTTGCTTTTAAAGGTACTGTATATTCCTAAATCAGTCATTTTACTTGCATTTTAAAAGAAATAAAGTAATTCATTATTATTTTACACCCAACCATTACTGAGCCACTAGATCAGTGTTTTTCAACTTTGGGCTCGGGACCCCATGTGGGGTCGCCTGAAATTTAAAAAGATTTTTTAAATGTTTTTATTATTATTTTTGTTTTTTAATCAACAAAGTCTTAAACTACTGTATTCTATACTTTCACTTTGTCAAATATAAATGTATTTCAACTAAAGTGCAGTAAAAAAAATAAATATCTGAGCTCGAAAATTATTAGAAATAAATTGTAGAAAATAAATATCTTTGGGGTCCTAGAGCCAAAAAAGTTTGAGAACCACTGTTATATATGACTTACTTGTACTTGTACTTGAGTGCAATTTCAATCAAGTAACAGTACTTCTACTTGAGTAGTATACATCAGTACTTTTTACACCAGTTTTCCCATCACGCACCTCTCTCCAAGTCGCACTCAGGCGACGAGGCTCCGCTGCACTCGCTGCGAGGTCCGAGCACCGGAGAGATGAGCCCGAAGTCTGACAGCGACACGGTGTTGGGAAGGTCCAGACTGCAGGGCCGCGAAAAAGCAGCTGGAGACGACGTGGAGGAAGAGGAGGAGGGGGTGGGCGATGGAGAGGCGCAGGAGGAGGAGGAGGAGCTAGCGAAGGGACAGGAAGACTGGAGCTCCTGGGGGCTGCTGGGAGTGGAACCCAGGCTGCAGGTGGAGCGGGTTTCTGAGTCTTCCTCAGACATGGCGCTGCCTCCACCACACGGGTCGTCATCGAAACACACGGACGCCACTATAGGAGAAAGGAGAGAATTCATTTTAGAAGAAGAAGAAGAAGAAGAAGAAGAAGAAGAAGAAGAAGAAGAAGAAAAAGAAAAAGAAAAAGAAAAGAGAAAAGAAGAAGAAGAAGAAGAAGAAGAAGAAGAGAAGAAGAAGAAAAAGAAAAAGAAGAAGAAGAAGAAGCAGAAGAAAAGAAGAAAAAGAAGAAAAAGAAAAAAAGAAAAGAAGAAGAAGAAGCAAGAAGAAGAAGAAGAAAAAGAAAAAGAAAAGAAAAAAAAAAGAAGAAGAAGAAGAAGAAGAAGAAGAAAAGAAAAAGAAGAAGAAGAAAGAAGAAGAAAAGAAAAGAAAAAGAAGAAAAGAAAAGAAGAAGAAGAAAAGAAGAAAGAAGAAGAAGAAGAAGAAGAAGAAGAAGAAGAAGAAGAAGAAGAAGAAGAAGAAGAAGTAGTAGTAGTAGTAGTAGTAGTAGTAGTAGTGAGGACGATGACGATGGAGGAAGTTACAGAAAGTGTCTGAGGGGAAGTTTGAAGATGAAAAAACCATAATAACCATCACAGCTCAGAAAGTGGAACCATGGGTTATTTCCCATGTGAATCAATGCACCTAAACCTTTTTCAACCTTGGAGTCGGGACCCCACTTGGGGTCGCCTGGCATTAAAATGTGGTTGCCTGAAATGTCTAATTAGTAAAAAAATAAATTAATTAAAAAAAACTTTGGTAAAAACATATTAAAATACTAGTTTTAACATTTTTGGAATGATTATTATTTTTTAAATACACATCACACACAATAAATATTAAATAACTGTGTCCTATACTAAAACTTCAAGGTAAGTGTTACCAGAAAGTTTAATACATAAGGCTGACATTACGCTGTCATTAGCATTAATAAGGTGTCATTAAGCTGTCAATAAGTGTCGTTCACTTAATTATGACACCTTTGGAGCTATGTTGGCATTTTTTGGGTTAGGTGTGGGATCTAGTGACAGCCATCATGACACCTTATTCATGCTATTGTCAGTTATTATAATGATAATGTCAGCCTTTATGTATAAAACTTCAAGTAAAGTGTTACCAACTTTAAATAAAATGCAGTATAAAAATATCTGAGGTGACGCACTAATCCTAGCTACTCTGTATTTGTAACACACTTTAATAAACATAATCAAAAACTAATTCTAGAAAAAAAAAACTTATCTGGGGTTGCCAGACTCTTGGTGATATCAAAATGGGATCATGACCCAAAAAAAGGTATGGAACCTCTGACCTAAACGCACCATCAGTGTTTTCAGGTGCTTTAAAACTCCATTCAAGCCTGAGTGGCTTATACCATGGAAACTTAATCGTACAAAGTATATATAATTTCATAGCGGAAAAATCCAGACTTTAAACACAACTGAACGGCTGCTTGTCAGAATCCAGAATCAGATTATTTCATAAAAGAGAATAAATCAAGGCTGCGTCACATTTCTCTGCCTTACCCCTCCGCCTTAGCAATACACCTCTGAATTGCGCGTTCACGAGAGTCGGAGGGCTGTCCCATTTCACTATTGTGTAGAGGCGGAGGGCTATTCACCCCTCTAAATGGAGCTTTTACCGATGCTGACTTAAAACAGAGGGGAAGGAGGAGTTTCAGGCTTTCAACTCAGCAACAAGGCGCCGAAGGACTCGCACAAATGTAAGCCTATTTCTCATGTAAAAAAGCTGACAAAGTTATATAAACCTGTTGTGTTTTATGCTAAGTTAGGACGGCAGTAGTTACGCTGACGTATGCCGTATGTAGCTTCCGTATGGTTTGTAACGATGGTTTTATAACCATGTATTATTACACACGACAGCAACAGGTTCAGTTTTGGACGGCATGACGACTCTCCAGCTGGAAAAGTACACAAAAACACCCATGGCTCAGCTCCACTGTCATAAGGGCGCCGTATCAAAGTGTGAGATGGGCCCTTTGCCTTAGCCCTCGTTTTGGAGGTGGAGGCGGAGGCGGAGGGGTAAGGGGTAGGCGGACGGGTACAAAAAGAGAATTGAGATTGGGCCCAACAGTCAAGTCATTGGATTTTATTACAATCATAGCCTTCAGTAAAATCTCATAAATATGACAGCTGCTTAATCGAATTTATTAGACTTGTCATTCATTACCTGGAGCTTTGCTTTGATGGCCTTAAATACTTAACCTTTCTGAGGTCGAGAATGAAAGTTTTTTGCTTGTTTTTAATTTAAAAAAAAAAAAAAAACAGTTTGGAGTTGGACGATGCAGATCTAACCGCTTTGGAATGTACATGTGTTTTTAAAGCACAAAGTTAATCAGCCAATCACATGCTAGCAACTCTTTGAGTTTCAAACCAAGCGTCAGAAAGAGGAAGACATGTGACTTCAGGGCTTTTTATGTGGCATGATTGTGGTGATGATTCTCTAAAGAGGAACTGTTCCTAAAAAGCAAGTCACCTGAGAGTTTAACTCACAACCGTCTTTATGGTTCACAGAGAAGGACAGAGACTATCCCATGAGAGCATAGCTAGATGTAATGAATTGTATGTAATAATTCAGGAAAATTTAATAATTGTCAGTTTTTTCAACAGTTTAAGATTTAAAAATGACTGCAATCATGCAATATACGCACAGGGAAAACTGAAAACCTGCAATATTGTTGTTTCATTTAAACAATGACTCGTGTTTTTTCTGGAATTTTCACTTCCTCCTGTGGGCCGAATTGAAAGCTCCAAAGTGCCAGATGTGGCCCCCAGGCCATTAGTTTAAAACGTGCATTAGAGAAGAATCTCAGGAACTAAAGATTCTTGTAGAATCAGAATTTCCTAAAGCTGTTGGACTGTTGAACTCCCTCTACACGTTTACACTCTTTTCTTTTTGCTGTTTTGAAATAATAAATACATACGTTTTGAAATAATAAATACATTTTAAATACATTTGTTTTCTCTTTTCTATTTATTCTATTTGTTGTATTTCTTTAAGTGTGTAACAGAGGACAAGGGTAACAGAATTTTTTTCTGTTTACCAGCACGATTCATAAATGATAAGTAACAAAACCTCTTTTTAAAAAATTCTGAACGTGTTTTCTTTGTTTTTTCTCACCGTTTCTTTCTGATCATGATGCTGCGATGAACAGTACTAAAATGTTAATTCATGCAGACAACTCTTTTCAAGAAATTTACTTTGATCTCCTGACATATTTCGACTTCCAAGTGTCAGTCTTCCTCAGAGGCGTTTGCAGATCACTTTGATGTGTCCTAAGTTCTTTGTGTCAGGAAATCAAAGTAAATTTCCTGAAAACAGCTGCCTCGTGTAGCAGAAAATGAAGAATCTTTCCCTGGACTCACTGGATATTACGTCCGATTCCATCTTGAAACTTGAGGCTTCGTCAGAGGAAGTGTTGTCGACCTCCGCGCCGACGCCACGCCCTCGTGGCCCCATAGACGAGTTTCTCCGTCGCTCGTGGATTTCGTCTGAGATCGTCTCCAGGTTCCTGAGAGCCGTCTTGTATTCTCCTTTGGCTTGGTAGAGTTTGGCCTGTCGCTCGTCTACGGTTGTCTTCAGGTTCTGTGTAGAGAGACGAAGGTAAATATTAAATATTAAATCTAAATCTAAATGCTAAATCTAAATGTTAAATCTAGATATTAAATTATAAATCTAAAACTAAATGTTAAATCTAATTTTAAATATTAAATCTAAATCCTAAATCAAATGTTAAATCTAAATGTTAAATGTTAAATATTAAATCTAATTCTAAATGCCAATTCTAAATGTCAAATTAAAATCTAAATTTTAAATATTATATCTAAATGATTTAATATTTAGATTTAACATTTAGATTTCTTATTTTATAATTAGATTCAGGAAGATGGATTCAAGTTTAACATTGACATATTTTTACGAGAAAAGTAAAACACAAATTTCACAAGTATTGCTGTAAAAAAAAAAAAAAAGAGATCATTAAGAAATATCAAAATACTTTAGATAATGTTATTATTTTCAAGCCAAAGGAGTTGCTAAAACTTCTGATTATTGGTACAGATAACTGCAAAGAGAAACATTTCTCTTCTAAGGCAGAACTACAGTTAAACCTAAAGATTTGTAATACTCGTACTAAGTTTGATGTCAAAATGTAGTATGTAGTGCGTTCACATTAGATAGTATGAAAAGATTGAGTATGCGAGAAATACCTGGATGTATACAATCGGGACATTTTTGAAGTGTGCACGGTGGGCACACTAGTCATACTCAACCGCTCGTGATGCATTGCGAGCAGAATGTAAAATTGACCGGCTTCAAGCTAAAAAATCAAACATCACCTTTTCAAAACAAAATCATCTCTTCTTGTCTTCCATTAGTTTTTGAACACTTTTGTAAATAGGGCTCTTGTTTTGAAGTTAACGTGAAGTTTTGTCAGTAGCACAATGGCTCGTCTCCGGAAATCTACGAAATGTCGGCATGAAATGTGTTTCCGTGAGTTTTATGGATCAAATGATCACATGTTGATATTCTACTTTGTCACTTTCTCACTTAAAAGGTTTACAGAACTTTCAAAGGTGGAGAATCAACGGTGATATTTAGCCTCAGTGTGCTTCAGGTTTTTTGTCGTTGTAGGTTCAAAATGCATCTTGGGAAACTTGGAAGTACACTTCAGTGGGAACGGTCATCATTGTAATCATCCTAATCATACTTATAGTACACAGTAGACAGTATATACTCATTGAGTGTGTAGTGTGTAGTATGGAGTGTGTCATTCCGAGCAGGCGCCGCTTACCTCCAGCTGCAGATAGTACTTTGCTTTCATCTCAAAATAGGGCCTGTGGAGGAGGAGAAGGAAGGTCAGAGAGAAAGAGAGATCAGACAAGAAACCAACAGCAACCCAGAAAAAAAGTGGTACCCGCAGCGTTACCATGGCAACCTGCGGGAGGAGAGGGAGCGACGCAGAGTGGATTAACACCCTGCTGAGACCACGCATGGCATAAGGCTGCGATGGATTACTCAGCTTCAAAGAGCAGGACAGATTAATGCTTCCAACTTAACTGAACCTAATAGGTCATTGGAAAAGATCACAGCAAATGTTTTTAAATGGAGGGACTTCTCTGTATGACACTAATCTATTTATCATTCCTTACAATTTATACTGTTTTTCATGTGCGTCCTGCAGAAGAGCTCCAGGCTGCACCGCTTTCAGCTGGACTTCCCATTTTAACACCTGACAGTTTGTTTTTCAATCACATCAATTCAATGTGTGTGTGACTAATAGCGAGTTTCACTGCCACGTTTAGCAAAAGCGAAAAACAGAAGCTGCTGCTCGACTGCAACAAATTGGTAAGATGAACTGAACCGAGCACAGCAGGTGTGAGCAGATGCTAGAACAGTCTGTCAGTCTGTGGTCGTGAAAAACACCCAAGATATCTGAACCTGTCCAGCAAACGTCCTACAGAATTCACTTTAAGGATATGAACAAAATCATTGGAAACTGTAGTTGTTGGTGTCACTGTATGTTTATAATTTACATCAAGGGTGTCAAGATCATTTTAGTTCATCAGCCAATAATGGACCAGGTAATTGTCATAAAGATTAAAGGCAGTTAAACTTTCATTTTAAAAATGATTGCAACCTAGTTTCAAATTTCCTCAGTTTTATGAGCATTTTTTTTATTTAGCTTGGGGAAATAATGTGAAACAATTTGAAGAAAATTAAAAGATTTTGGAAAATTAAAGAGTTCTTTCAACAATTTGAGATTCAAATTGACTGCCATCATGTGATATAAGCACGGCAAACCATTAGTGTATTGAGGCGGGTCATTCAGGGTGGGGGTCAATTATAAATGTATATGCGTAATTGATAATGAACTACAATTATGACATGAATATAATTGTAATTGAAAAAAGCTGCTGTTGTCATCATAACTGAATTGTAATTGAGCTCAAATAATTGACTTTGTAAATTCTATAAAAACTGTCCTTTCTAATTCAATTAAACGCAAACCCGGGGAACCATGTTACAGTTCTATGGCTTACACATATGTAGATAACAATTATTAAAATATGTTTGGTATCAAGTTGCTGGTCACAATTATCATAATTGAGTTGTATGTGAACATGGAAAATTGCAGACATAATTGTTATTGAAAAATGTAATTGACCCCAAACTTGGACTCATTATGTTAATGAGCTCCTAGCTGATTGTTGCACAAAAAGCCTGGTAGGTCTCCCCTAGTGGCAGACAGATGTTAAATAATGTGAAAAATAAACAGCAGCGATTTTATGCAGCAAACCCAGGCCCTCACTTTGACTTGTTGATGGTGCGTTTGAGTTTCTTCTCCAGCTGCTTCATGCGGCCGGTCGCTGCCGTGTACTTTGTCGCCGTCTCCTTGTGTGCCAACTCGCTCTTCGTCTTGGTGTGCTCCGCCTCCACCACCTGTAACAGCCAATCAGGAGTCACCGTCAGAGACTGTTTAGCTACGCAGGTATAGGTGAATCAGTCCTCCACGCTCCTCCTCACCCTCTGAGTGGCGTGGTTCAGCATCTCCTGCCAGGCTGAGTCAAACTGGCGGTTGTCCTCCTCCAGGAGCCTCTGCTCAGCCAGTGAGATGGTTTCCTTGGCCGCCCGCAGGACCTCAGTGGCTCTCTGGAAGTCCTGGGTTGCTCTCTGGGCCTCCAACTGGGCCTGCACAGCAAAGGTCAAAGGTCAAAGGTAGGAGTGTGCATTGCCATGAATCTGACAATACGATAGGATTCACAATTTGCTAAGTCATGACACACTATATCCCGATACTAAACAGTACATTTTTCATTGCGATATAACATAATATATTGCGATATATTGTAACATGCTGCGATATATCATATTATATCGCTATATATCATCCTCTATCACAATATGTCATACTATATCGCTATATCAATAATCACAAATTTCATCTTTACAAATACAAAATTCCATGAAACACAATTTGTTTAATTTTTTTTTAACTTGCGCGAACAATTAACTGTAATTCAAGTACCAATATGAAAAACAAGTGTTATGTTTATCAAACTGTCAAATAACATTTTTCAAAAAAGTTAAACTTCTGTTTCTATAACAGATTCTGATTCTAAGTTCCTAAATTCTCAAAAAAAAAAAAAAAAAAAAAATGCCATCAACTTTTAAGCTAATAAATGCAGTGAGGTAGTTTAACAAGGTCTGATATGGTTCACTGACACCTAGTGACCGGGCGTTTATGTGCTATGCATATGTTAGCGCAATTAAATGGTGTTTTTTGTTAAAAAAAATAAATAAATAATAATAATTATTAAAAAACTTGATTTAATTTTTTTTTCAATCGACATGATAATCGCGCGATGAAATATCGCAATATATCGCCAACACACCCTTAGTCAAAGGTGTAGTTTCGTTTTTGAAAGTATTATTGATTTAATTGAATCGGAGGTGCTGAACTATCAACTGAATTAGGTGGTCATTTACAAAATGTTTCATGTGTTTTCTGTAATTTTTACTTTCTCCAGCAGGGCCAAATTTGATGCTCTAAAGGGCCAGATTTGGCCACCGGGCCTTGAGTTTGACACGTGTGGTGTAAGTAAACCTCAAAATGAATGTTTGGTTTTTCTTTGCAGCTGAAAACAGAAACAAGAATGACAGGTCCAAGTAAAAATAGCTCAGCACGTGAAAAACAATTCAAACCATGACACAGTCACAGGAGTGGAGAACGCAACCAAGGCTAAATAGATTCTTAACATCTAAATGAGCTGAAAACTTTCCACTCACTCTGAATTAATAACCAACGCTGTTGTCTGTCTTCTTTCAGGTTTGAAATGTCGGGGATGATGCTTTGCATGCTTTGGTTTAGACAAGTAAATATTTCAGTTAGTTCTACTGGAATCAGAGTGTTCAGAGCAGCATTCTCCGTTTCAAACCAGATTAAATCAAACTTTACTGTCAATATTGACACCAAGATCATTCTCCAGTGAGCAAAATAATTTGACCTAAATTTCATTTGGCTTTGGCACATGTTGAAAATTAAGATACTATTATTGAGAAGCCCCTACAGCGCGCACTTAACTCAAATGTGTGATTACTCGAGGTACCCGGGTGGGAAAGATAAAATGCTCAAAAGTAAAGTTTGGCCCTGTGAAAAAAAACAACAACCCGTAGTTAAACAGTTACTGTAGCTCAAATTAAGTTAAAACTAAGCTCATTTTAAATTGATGTGCAAAAAATGTAGTTCAACTTACTTCTATTAACTAAAACTTGACCGATTATTGGTGCGTCCAATTAATCGAGCCAATTTTACCTATCACTGATTAATTGACATGGTTGATTAAGAACTAATTAATTCTGGCACTTTTGAATCTGCAGTAATGATTATAAAATGACAACACTAGGAGAAGTCACTCGTTTATTGTTTACAGCTACTTTTTAATTCATGTTTGAAAATTGAGCGACTTTATTTTAGATTTATTTTTTATATTGCATTCTGTAAATAGTTTGCAGAAGTTTGCTTTTAGTCATTTATCAGTGGCTTCATAGCCCTTATGTTGAGGTGTTAATAATTAAAGTTCCTTATTTTAATGTAGTAGTGTTTTGTTACTCTGTCTTGAATCATATTTTGGGTATTATAGGTATTTTGTTCATGTACAGTATATATCCTGTGTATATCAATGTTCTTATTTCATATATAGGCAGATATATTGGCTATTGACCAATGTATAGTTATTTGCAGATTGGATATCAGCTTTTTAAAACCCCAGATATCAGAAAAATTCCCATATTGGCCAGACTCTACCATTAAATACTTCATTATACTTGGGAAAAAAAGCAGAAAAAATACTCAAAGCCCCAACAATCAAATCACATCAAATATGTTTGCCTATATATGAAGATGTGAGGTTGATAAGAAAGCACAACCCCTTTTCACAAACTGCCAACTCTTTTTCTCCCCTGTGTATGATTGACAGGGAGATTTTGGTTATATTGTTGATGTAATGTGTTTGTTGATGATTTTAAATGTTTTTACTGATGATTTTAAATGTTTTTGGAGCTGATTTGAATGTTCTAATTGATTCTTAAGCTGTTGATAGATAGATAGCTTAATTTCAGTCTCGGGGTCCATAAAAACCATACAAACAAACTAACACAAAAACACATATAAAAAGGTCTAGTTAGTGTTTTCTGTTGCATTTTTGATCATGTGAAGCACATTGAGTTGCCTGGTGTATGAAATGCGCTATACAAATACATTTGCCTTGCCTTGAAAAAGAAAAAGAAAACAACAAATGTAACATCACCAAGTTAACTAGCTTCTACAATCTTCCTTCTTTTTAGGCCGGGCTACCGGACTCAAAACGCCACTCACTTTGTTCTTCTTGTTGTTCTTCTTGTTGTTGTTGTGTACACTAGGTAAAATTGCCTACTCCTCTGTTATTCGAGAATGGATTGGGCTGAAATTTGGTAGTTATAATCTATGGATGTGTACGCAGCCCGATTTAACGAAAGTCGATACCTCTTTTGTTTACGAGTCAAATATTGGGATAATAGGTGGTACTGAATCATTGTCACATACCAATATATGAATGCAGCCCAATACTCTGTATGTGCCACCAGGCTGCCAGAGGGCCCCCGGGGGTCCCATTTTTCAAATGACTACTCCTCCGTTAATGCTTGTTGAAATGGGCTGTAATTTAACATGGATATTCTATGAGTGGATGTCCAGAACCTCTCGGAGACCCTTTTCCAGTAATTTCTAAATTCATCAGAACAAAGTCGTGTGATATATCATTTCAAAGGCATTTCAACATAGGTTATGATGTTACGTCGCACAATTTCATTTGTTTTACTCAATGGAACCAAATCATTTCACTGAATTCTCAGGAACATGCTATCCTGCGCAGAGATGTTCCGCGGGCTCGGTCGTAGTTCATCAGAACTTGTTTTTGGAGACATTATAAGAAATGTTCTGGAAACATCTATGGTAAATATCACCAATCAGGACTGAGCTTTAATTACTACAGAAAGACACAAACTACTGCTGTTTTTAAACGCTTCTCCTGTAAACTTCCATTGTGCTAATGCTAATGCTCCTTAGCTTAGGTTCCCAGGCTAAATATTCCAGTGATTATGCGGATGTCTAAAGTTTTCCGTTGTGTAAAATCATTGTTTTGGAATATGAGTCTGAGGATGCTGTTCTTTCAGTCCGACTCTGAGCACATGCTAACGTCACCACATGCTAGACGTAATGCCATTATCCTTGGTTATTAACGTGCCAACGCAGCACATTCAAAAACAACCTCTGCCTTGTTCGGGTCATGTGGCCACTTTTGTTTTCTTCACTGTCTCGACGACACAGAACCCGAAGAATTCCCATCAGCTCCATTTCTTATTCTTAGGCGTCAATTATGCAAAGAGAAATGTCATTATTTGGAAAGAAGGGAGGCTATCTGTTTCAGTTAACTATGGTGTGGTCAATTTTTTTCATTTTGAAAAATGTTACACTTCCATGTCCAACATGTGACAAAGATTCAGAAAAACACAAGATAGGTATAACACTGGTTATGTTCCATCCTACAGTTCCACTTCAGACACAGATCTTACTCATATTCTCTTCTTCTTTTTCTTCTTTATCACGTTTTCTAGACGAAGCCAACACACGTGCTCACTCCCCCTCAGTGAACACGTGTGTGAGCAACCCTCAGACCTGACTCACAACACAGCTTCATGTCTATAAATATATTTTTTCTTTTATCACCAAGTTAAATGTACAAGCTAATTAAAATGTCAGCATAGAAGGCACAAATCTACAACAGCATTTCGACATAATGCACAATAAGCAGTAAAGCTCTATTCATCTCGCACAGACATCAATTAAACAGCAGGGCTCAGATAAGACCAGAGCTGTAAACTAATAAATAATATCTGAAGACAACAAAAGATGAAAGGATCAAAAGGATGTATTCAAAAATAAAGCTGCTGGACACAATATATTATTTAAATCAGATAAAGACATAGTATACACATAGATCAATAAATCCAACATGAATTGCTTGACAAAAAACGTAAAAGGTTGAAATTGATACTCAAAAGTTGGTGTTAATCGTCATTGTAAACACTCCATTTGTTGACGCTGTCGGAAAACATACGCACATTGCATCGAGGGATGTGGAGTCCCATAGATGGATGCATAGAAGTGTTTTTACATTTACATTCTTACTAGGGCTGGGCGATATATCGAATATACTCGATATATCGCAGCTTGTAGTCTGTGCGGTGTTGAAAATGACCATACCGTTAAACTCGCGGACTTTTTTTTTTTTTTTTTTTTTTGAAATGTCATCTTAATGACAACATGCACAAAAGGGCACTATTTGTTTTAAAATATTGTAGTGGCATTATGTACAAAAAGTGCACTTTAATTTTGTGTTTTGAAATGCCATGTGAGTTGCATCCTGCACTAATGTCTTGTTTTGAAATGTCTCTGTGACAATTTTGCACAGAACGTGCACTTTCTGTTGACAATTTTATGTTTGAGCCACTCACTGTTTAATAAATACAGTTATGTCAACTTTGACTTAGTTGTGATATCCCCTTTTTTGCATGAAAGTTTAAAATTGGCATATATTAATGCAGTATGATCAAGAATGATTTAATGTAGACATATAGAATCATCATACTGGTGTGATTTTGTGCATCAAAGTGTTAATTCAAGGGTAATGCAAAATATCGAGATATATATCGTGTATCGTGACATGGCCTAAAAATATCGCGGTATTTATAAAAGGCCATATCGCCCAGCCCTAATTCTTACAGTAATTTCTTGTATTTGTCCCTAAAAAAACTCTGCCAAACTGACTTCCCAAAACATTTCTGATGTTTTCACAAACTGAAAGTTGTGGTAAACAAATGGCGGATATTTATTTAGGTACGAATCTGCCGGAATTTGAATGTCTCGTGGAGTGAGCAAGGTGATTTCACTGGGAATACTGAGAACAAACTAGAACAAGAAACAAAGGAACAAGAAATCAATGTAAGAATGAAGTAAAAACATGGCTATTAATCCGTTTACGGGACTCTACCTCCCACAATGCATTGCGCAAAAATGAAAGTTTACAGTGGAGGTGAAAACAAATGTTTGTGTGGCAATTTAAACCTTTTACTTCTGTTTTTAAGAAAATTATCTTCCGTTTATTTATCTATGAGGCCTACACTGTCTGTAGCTGATAAGAAAGTATGGTCTCCAGCAGCTTTAAGCATAAAATACAACATACCAACTCAATACAGAAAAGCTCTGGCCAGATTTCAAACCTGGATCTTCATCTAGACAAGTAAAAGCACCAATTACTGGTGCAACACCAGCATGAAACCAGTTTCACTAATGATAAATAACTAAAAGCTAAAAGTGATGACGTATTTCTGTAACTTTGAAGCTAAATCTCTTTCCAGAACCTCCGTCAGACTCTTTTTTAGTCCGACTGTTGGTGAAGGTGTTGAATACTGTTTGTTACGCTTCTTTGTCCCCGTGTCTCTTTTCATAAATCACCCTCCCTGCTCCCTCTCTTTCTCTCTCAAACTGTCACTTCCTATAGCTCTCTGGATTTCTTTTAGTTACACTGTTGCTCTCCCTTCTTACCTACCCTTCATGCTCATCCTTTGCTCTGCATCCCAACCACTCTCTCATTATCTTAATTGTCTTTGTGTCCTATCTAGTTCATATTTAAAAAATGAATAAAAGAGAAGAAAAACAGCATGGCCCCGAGGGTAAAAATGGATGCGTGGGTAATGCAGATTTTTAGGAACCAATTTACTTTTGGTTGCTGACAGAAGCTGATTAAGCTTTGCAAGCACTTCTATTTAGTCTGGGAAGTGGTGATGTTGGAACATGTGCTTAGTTAAAAGGTTGTAAGACAGAATAGAAGAACATAAAACAACAGCAAGCGAGACTTATTTACATGTCTTTGAACTGAGAGGAAAACCAATTGTAAGCAACGACATAGTGACACACGAGCAAAGCTCTGTACATTGTTATAGTGATAGTGATGAAACAATGCCTAGCGTTAGTTCATTCAAAACAGAAATGATTGAGCTGAGTTCATTCTAAAAGTTCTGATTCAATGTATGAGTGCAAAGATTGATGTTGGATATAAAACCAAAACCTTTTACAGGGTTTAATAGCTCATTTTGGAGGCTTGAAAGGCCTACAAGTCAGTAACTGCAAAACAGCTCATTGTAGATAAAGCACAGATAAGGAGATGCAATATACGGTAACTATAGTTTGACATTAGCTTAAGTGACACTGGAATCCTTCCTAAATGCAAAGATCTCTCAAACACCAAAATGAAAAAAAAGATAAACGGCAATCATTTAGAGGGCAGAGAATAGTATCATCAGTCAGAGCTGTTGAAGAAAGTATGACAGGAAAAAAAATAGCTTTTCGATCATAAAGAGTCGTCCATTTATCTTCATTCTAGTGAAGCTCAAACCCTCTCTCTCATGGCTTCATGTCATATCATATTATTCTGTCATTTCTGTTAAAGGAGAGGATTTTACTCCAGGTTACTCCAGTGCTTATTATTATCATTAATATGTAGAGGTATCGTAATGAGTGGAAACTTGACTTAAAAAATAATCATTGGTTGGTTTGATGTTAACACGTGCCATGTTTGAAGCCAAAGTATATATATATATATATATATATATATATATATATATATATATGTATATATAGTTTTTTTTAAGTTTGTTATAGTGTGTTGCAAACAAAGAGTAGCCAGGATAAACTAGATTTATATAATTAATAATATAAAAAAGAAAAGAGAGAAAGTGAAAGTGAAAGTATACTATACAGATTGTATTTGAAAATAGAATAACAATTAAAAAGATTTAAAAATGTATTTTTAATCAGTAATTCTTTTTTTTTTTTTTTATCATTTATTAGACAGTTCAGGTGACCACATTTAAATTCCCGGCGACCCCACATGAGGTCACGACCCCAAGGTTGGAAAAGCCTGCCAAAAGGCCATTTGAAGATGGAGGTTAAGTTACTCCAAAGGAATTTATACTGGCCAAAAAAAATGTTTTGTTGGATGTCTCAAAAGACGCTTTATCTTCTAACGTGGTCATTATTAAAATCTTATCATGTCTGAGGTGACTGGAACACAAATCCACGATTGTTTCTAAATATATTTGACACAAAGTTTAGAAACCTTGGTAAGGAGGAGAGATTATAAAAGGGTTTCAATCTGCTTTAGGTGAATTCTTAAAATCTACAAAATGAAACCATCCTGGCCACAATTCATCATCAGAGCTCCTGTAATACATTGGCTATAGTGATGTAACAAAACAGGATGATGTGCAATCTTATTATGCAATGACGGATCATTGTGAAATTGCACCCCACACACACAGAGCCAAAACTCATGGCTTTGACCTTGCAGCGACTTCCATCTCTCCACACATTGATTTCCCTTCATCCATCACTAGCCGATGGAGCTGCACTGCCTGCCCAACAAAGCAAAGCACGAAGGTCGATGAGGATGAGGAAAATATGTTAACTATGAAAAAAGAAGTGGGAAGTTAACGTGACCATGTAATAAACTGTTAGTTTTGTTGGGACTAGAAAAGAAAGAAAGCTTTTTTGACCCAAAACAGACCAACTCCTCTCTGTTGAGTAACACACTTCTTTGTTGCCGTTTCGTCACCCACTTCCTTTCCACTCTTCTTCCCCTCTCAGAACTATTTTGTGCCAGTAACATTAAAATATTCCTCCACAAGTCAGATATGATTCTCTCAGTCGTCGGGGATTTGTTTGCTCACTTTACTGTGCTACCTCACTTTTACAGACTAATCCTGGCATCTGTGCGGACTCAGATTGTCATGATGCACTCTGTAGACATCAGCTCACCACTAAGTTAAAGCTGCTTTTTTATCTGATAAACACTCACGCTGTGTTGGAAGTGGAATACGCCGTACCATGCACTACAAACTCAATGAGTAAATATACCATCTACTATGTACTAAAAGTATGGTTAGGATGATTTCGATGATGAACGTTCCCACTGAAGTATACTTCCAAGTTTCCCTAGATGCATTTCAAACAGACAATGACAAAAACTTATCGTAGACCAAGGCTAAATATCTCCATTAATTTGCCACCTTTGAAAGTTCTGGAAACATTTTAAGCGAGAAAGTGACCAAGTAGAATATCAACATGAGGTCATTTGATCCATAAAACTTGCAGAAACACATTTCATGCTGACATTTTGAAGATTTTTGGAGGCCCGCCATTGTGCTACTGACAAAACTTCCGATTAACTTCAAAACAAGAGCCCTATTTACAAAAGAGTTAAAAACTAATGGAAGACAGGAAGATATGCTTTTGTTTTGAAAAGGGAATGTTTGATTTATAGCTTGAAGCCTGTCCCAGGACGATTTTACATTCCGCTCGCAAAGTATCATGGGGTGTGGTTGAGTATGACTAGTGTGTGCACATCATGCATACTTCAAAAATGTTCCAACATAGTATACATATGGGTATTTCTCTCGTACTATCTAATGTAAAAGCACTACACACTAATTTTGATGTCAGACTTGGTGTGAGTAGTACGTTAGTATGCCATTTCGAACACAGCCATTGTATAGGCCTCATAGATCAATATTTTTGCTCAAAAAACATGTAAAAGGTTAAAATTGCTGCTAAAACTTTGTTTTGATCTCTAATGGAAACACTCCGTTTATTGACATTGTCGGGAAAGTTTCGGGCATTGCATTGTGGGATGTGGAGTCCTGGAAACCGATGCAAAGAAGTGTTAACTTTCTTCTTGTGTTTGCCCTCGAAAACTCTGCCAAAGTGACTTCCCGATAAGTTTCCAGTGTTTTCACGGACTAAAAACGGCAACAAGAAGCTTTATTTTGGGGTTTGCACGGAAAGATCTTAATCTAGCCGAAATGGAATGTCTCGCAGAATACCTCAAAAAAAAAAACTAGAACAAAAAAAAAGAGAATCCAAGTTTCTACCATTTGCTATGTAAATTCTGATATAAAGATTTAAAGTTATAGAGTGGTAGAGAGTTACAACAATGTGCAGCTTCTTTAAACGTGAACATATGAACATATGACATTTTTGAAATTTCTAATAACCTGAAGAAATCTTAGGTCTGTCTGGGATTTAGGTATTAAATGATATCGTATGTGTGTGTGTGTGTGTGTGTGTGTGTGTAATGGTCATGGTGTATCTGCCTCCTGCCCTGACTCATATGGGACAGGCCGCCCTGCAGCACTGAACAGGATAAGAAGCAAAGGATTAGAATAGAGAAGTAGGACACTACCAACCTTATGAAGCCTTTACTAGTCCTGAACATCTGTGTTCTAATCTGATAACTCAGATTCTAATTAAAAAAAACTTTATCAGTAGCTGTTCCTTCCTTCATGTCTGTCATCAACAGTTTTCTGCATCATCCGTACATTTTCAGCATCACTGCATGTAAATAAAGCCTTGATTTTTTGCAAAAACATAATCTAATCTTAACATTCTTGTCCATCCAATCCTGATTGTTTCTATCTTGTCCTTAATCTAAGTTAAACCCTCGACTTGTGCACAGTTTTTACATTAAATTCCATGTACAGCCCTATCTCAGTCTTAAAAAGTGAAGTGGAATACATTTCCTGCTTACTGCATTTTTTATGACACTGTCACAAAAAAAAAACTCATAAAAGTTGAACTGGGGAGATTTTTACTGCTGCTCTGCTTTAATCGACCAGAGTCAGCACTCAGAAAAAGCTTGTCCTCAAAGCGGCTGCACTCGGGCCATCACTTTATGCTTCGTCACGCTGCCCTACTTCTTTAAATGCTGCCAAACATTTTAATCACAGTTTTAAAAAATAAAAAAGTTTCTTTCCGATATGAATAATCTGCAAAAACACAAGGTGGGGGCAAACTGAAAGTGATGAAGTTCTATGAAATGATCAAATGTCAACAATGGGACGATGCATTGTATGTCATGGCCTTCTTATTGCAGATAATTGTAATTTTTTTTATGGTTTCCCCTAAAAATTCAGTGTTTTTTCAATTGTTATTGTTAAGGAGCTCTGGGATGTTGACAAAGTAAAAAACTGTCAGCATAATGTCTCCCTTTTAAATGATTAGCAGTCTGCCAAATGTAGATTAGCTAACACTGTTGGGGTTACGGGTCTATATCTAATTATCTTTTGAGTCAAAGTCCAACAGAGTCACTTGTTTCCCATGATATACACGCCTGCCACTCCTCAGTATTTGTCTGCAACAGCAAACTATCATTATATCTTATTAAATGCAGGCAGAGCGAGAGAGAGATAATGATGTTTACAAAAAGTTTGCCAAGTAACATCCTGCTTAGAATAAATGTATGCGGTGTGAAAGGAAGCACTTTGTTGAACTATTTCATTTTTTTTATTTATTGACATCCAGGTTATGGTTAATAATTATTCAATGAATGTATTCTATAAATGTTCAAAGCTGCTGGGGACCATATAGACCATGTAGATTTCTGTATCTAAATGTCATTCAGAAGTGATTTTCCAAAACTTTTCCACTTTGACGCCATCATTGCATTCTTCTACGGGACTCCAAATCCCACAACGCAATGCAAATGACTATTTGTCAACAAACTGACTGTTTATAATGAAATCAATAACAAACTTGTAGCAGCAATTTCCACCTTTGTGAGTAAAATTGTCAATTTTTAAAAAAAAAATACCTTTGAGTTATTGCTCTATGAGGCCTACACTATGGTCATGTTGGAAATATTCTAAATCATACTAAGTTTGACATCAAAATGTAGTGCATTCATATTAGATAGTATGAAAAGATTGAGAATGCGAGAAACACCTGGACCCATACTATAGACTAGAGGGTTTTAACAGTGTGTCATCACCTTGTCATCAAACTGGAAGTAGCCATATTGGAGGTACTCAGCAGGTAAACAAAGCAGATCTCGAACGTCAAACAAAATAAAATGGTGAATTATTGCCGTGTTTTTGGCTGTACCAATCGGTCAATTTTATAGACTGCCAAAAGTTCAAACAAATCAGGGAGAACAATGTCAAAAATTATCAGAGGAAAGGAGGCGCTTGTGGCTAGCGAAGCTAAACCAGGATCTACGAGGCCAAAATCTGGTCAACATCCGCATTTGATGGGCCAATTTCTTGTCAGGTAAGTGAAATGTTGATAGCAGTGGCTCTTAACTAATTATCTATTGTGATGATACAGTTGTGTGCGAAAGTCAGGGCACCCCTTTAAAAACAGCATATTTTATATATTTAAAAAGTTATATTCATATTTACTGTCTCTCTGGTATATGGGAAAAAAAAAGACAATATTGTCAGGAAACATTAATGCATAGTTACATTTTATTTTATAAATTGAACAAAATTACAAAAATGAAAAACATAATTTTGGCATGTGCAAAAGTCGGGGCACCCTACAGCATCAGTACCTTCAGTACTTAGTAACACCCCCTCTGGCAGATATCACAGCTTGTAAACGCTTCTTATAGCCAACAACAAGTCTCTGGATTCTATTATTTGGGATTTTTCCCCATTCTTCCTTGCAAAAGGCTTCCAGTTCTGCAATATTCCTAGGACGTCTTGCATGCACAGCTCTTTTAAGATCTACCCACAGATTTTCGATAATGTTTAAGTCGGGAGACTGTGAAGGCCATTCCAAAACCTTCAGCTTGCGTTTCTTGAAGTAGTCCATGGTGGATTTGGAGGTATGTTTAGGATCATTATCCTGTTGTAGAAGCCATCCTCTTTTTCAGCTTTAGCTTTTTTACAGATGCTGTGATATTTGCCTCCAGAATTTGCTGGTATTTAATTGAATCCATTCTTCCCTCCACCCGAGCAATGTTTCCTGTCCCACTAGCTGCAACACAACCCCAAAGCATGATGGATCCACCCCCATATTTAACAGTTGGCAAGGTGTTCTTTTCATGAAATGCTGCTCCTTTTTTTCTCCAAACATACCTTTGCTTATTGTGGCCAAAGAGTTCTATTTTAACTTCATCAGTCCACAGCACTTGTTTCCAAAAGTCATCAGGCTTCTGTAGATGTTCTGTTGCATATTTTTGACGTTGTATTTTATGATGAGGTCGTAGATAAGGTTTTTTTCTACAGACTCTTCCATGAAGGTCTTGTTTGTGCAAGTATCGGCGCACAGTGGAAGGGTGCACCACCACTCCTGAGTCTGCTAAATCTTCCTGGAGGTCTTTTGAAGTCAAATGTGGGTTTTGGTTTACCTTTCTGACCAGACTACGAGCTGTTCTCTCCGAGAGTTTCCTTGGTCTTCCAGATCTCTTCTTGACCTCCACAGTTCCCCTCACCTGCCATCTCTTAATTATGCCTCGCACTGTGGAAACTGCAAGCTGAAAACGCTTTGCTATCTTCTTGTAGCCCTCCCCGGCATTGTGGGCATCAATTACTTTCATTTTTTCTGTCTTACACAGCTTCTTAGAGGAACCCATGGTTGCTGAGTGTTTGTACAAGGTTTGTGGAGTCGCCGTATTTAAGAAACCCTCAAATTGGCACCAGCTGGCACTCCCTAATGACAATTGTTGACACATGCTTCAGGACCAATGAGCTGGTAGAGGTCTGAGCTTGTAAAAATAATCTGACACTTTGAAACTCTCAGGGTGCCCCGACTTTTGCACATGCCAAAATTATGTTTTTCATTTTTGTAATTTGTTCAATTTATAAAATAAAATGTAACTATGCATTAATGTTTCCTGACAATATTGTCTTTTTTTCACATATACCAGAGAGACAGTAAATATGAATATAACTTTTTAAATATATAAAATATGCTGTTTTTAAAGGGGTGCCCTGACTTTCGCACACAACTGTAATACAATTCATATCAAGCTACAGCATGTCGCATCATTGACTTAATATAATCACATTTAATAACCTGCTACAGTAGCAACACAGTTCTTGAAATATAAAGCTAAAATGTGCTGGATTTCTCATTGTATTACAGGTAAAAGGTCTGACCTTTATGAAAAGGATGACCCAGATTGGGCTAGGGTTAAAACCAGGTAGATGACGATATCAGGATACATAATAGATGGAAGACTTTCCATGTCATCATTGATCCAAGATGAGGGAGCCAACTGGATCCGCACCACCAATAAACCCTAACTTTTCCAAATATCGTGCCCTTTCCTGTGGACCAAGTCATTCCCTGTACTGTATGCCTTTGCATCTATGATGCATTTTGAGGAGCTTTTCTGTGGTTTTGGACATTTATTCATCGCAGTGTTTACCTCCGAGTGCCTCCAATAGGGCTGCGCATCCGAGTTACTGGCCAGCATGTGACGAAGGTGAAAACCCTCTATATCGGGACATTTTTAAGTACGCACAGTGGACATAGTCAAACTCAACCACCTATGATGCATGGCGAGTGGAACGTAAAATCGTCCAGGTACCACCTTCAAGCTAAAAATCAAACATCCCCTTTCTTGTCTTCTATTAGTTTTTAACACTTTTGTAAATAGGGCTCTTGTTTTGAAGTTACTGAAATTTTCATCAGTAGTAAATGATGGATAAAATAGCATCTTCGAAATGTCAAAAAGAAATGTGTATACGTGAGTTTTATGAATTGAATGATCACATGTTGATATTCTACTTGGTCACTTTCTTGCTTCAAATGTTTTCAGAACTTTCAAAGGTGGAGAATTAACGGAGGTATTTAGCCTCAGTGTGCTTCAGGTTTTTGTCGTTGTAGGTTTGAAATGCATCTTGGGAAACTTGGAAGTATACTTCAGTGGTAATGTTCATTATCCTAATCATCCATAGTATATAGTAGTATATTCATACTCCTTGAGTTTGTAGTGTATAGTTAGTGTGCCATTTCAAACACAGCCTATGTCTTCATCTGTGTTATGAAAAACATTAGTAATTGTCCAGTAATTGTATTGCAGCCAATACATAAAATAATCACAGTCTGCATTTTGAATCCATGTGAGAAGAACCTCACACACTCCTTCTCATCAGTTGATGCAAAGCCTGAACACTAAATCTGCAATGGGATGCACACAAAGGCATATGCTCATAATGTAGGCCACTGCACTGAGCAGCAGCATCATTGCTTTTGTTAATTACACTGGCTGGTATAATCTGGATGTGGCAGAATTCTCTTTGAAGAAAAACATGTTCAATAAGGAGCCGAAAAGTAGAGCGATTACTCCTGATAATGCTGTTCACAGAGAGCCTCTGTCGCAGGGTTAAAGAAGCACATCAACTCTTTTAGAGGAACTCAGAGGTCACAGCAGGAAAAGTCTTTCATCACTGTCAATATTTCAACACGCTGTGGGGAAACTAACCTTCAACTTCACTGTTATTATTCATCATTGTGGAAACGTGAATACTGAAGATACTTCTTAACCAATTACCCTTGCCAAGAGCAGTGTTTCTCAAATAGGGGTACGCAATGCCACTACAGGGGCAGAGAGAGAGAGAGAAAGAAAAAGAGAAAGAGAGAGCGAGAGAGAGAGAGAGAGAGAGAGGGAGAGAGAGAGAGAGAGAGAGAGAGAGAAAGAGAGAGAGATGATAACAAATGGAAGCATTAAAAAAAGTTGCAGTTTTAGGTTTATTTTTAGTTAAAAATGATAATCATACTAAATAATACCAGCAACTCACAAAACGACACCAAAAACACACAAAATAACAGGAAAATATACTGAATTAAAAAAATAAGAACAAATGAACAATGACAAAATATAGACAAATAAACAGAAACGACAACAAAAGCACACAGAATGAAACAAAAACTACATAAAATGATGATAGTAATTAATTATCTTGATTAGAACATGAACTGAAAATACAAGGGTGAGTCAGTGAGATGAACGTAAATGATAAAAACTAAATAAATCTATTCAGGAGGCACTAAATACAGTTTAGTTTCAGTTATTTACTGTACTGGGTGGGTCACGGACAGCTGGTCAAAAATTAATACTTATTGTATCTCATGTTGGACTTGTTTTTTATTTTGAAAGATTTTTTTCCTTTGACAGGCATGCTGTGAAATGCATGTTGCACAGAAAAATATATAGATTTGGGTTTTAAAAAAAGATTATATATGTGTGCTTTCAACAGCAGTTTTTGAAAAACTAAATTTGGTTGGTTGAATTCTAAAAAAAAAGTGCGTCGTGATTTAATGACTGTGGCAAAATGTGGGTCTCAGGGTGAAACAGTTGAGAACCCTTGCATTAGAAAAGTCTCATTTATGATTTACATTTTTCAAAAATATTATTATTTTTCCTTCAATTAAGTCTGACCTCAGAAGTTATACAATAGCTATAAAAATCAAAAAAAAAACAACTTAAAAATACTAAATACAATTAGAGAAAATGTTATTCCCAAACTTAATCTGACCTGATTTAATCTCAATTGACTGAAGTGAAAGTTTTTCCCCAATTATCATATTTTCAGGTGTTATTTCACACTGACCTGCCTGGCCAGTCTGCGGGCCTCCCAGTAAGGCTTGGACTCTTCCACGGCCTTTCCAATCTTCTTCACTAGTTCGTCGAGTTTCACGGTGGCTTCCACCAGAACAGAACGAAACTTCTGCCTCGCAGCCTGATCAAAGAAAACACATAAACACACACACACACATGGTGTTTACAAAGAGAGAGGCCCAACTCAGCATGGACAAAAGAACGCAAAAGTCACGCATTAAAGAAAAAGAAAAGTGTCACTAATCATTCGACATGAATGAACACATTTTTGGTAGCTATGTTTGTGTTAGAGTAGGTAGTGGGATTTTTGGTTTAAGAAAATAGATCCTTATAGTTTTGGTTAAAATAATGCACTACTACGAATGTACCGATATTTGTATAGTGTGTTTTATACAAAGGTTAACTCATTGTGCTTTACATGACTAATAGTGAAACATTTACTGTATACAACTTTTATAAGTATATGAATGCAAATAAATATTTAGAATATTTTCACGGTCTAATAAAGAGTTTTTCAACTGAGACGTCAAAACCCAAAAGTGGACCATGGACCTGTTTTCAGTGGGTCAGTTTTTTTTCATGCACCAGATTACAGTCTCATTACCTTTCTAACAATGGCAGGTAGTGATGATTTCCATTATTTAATCACTAATAACAGGAGGAAATGTTCATTCTACAAACTTTAAATGACGATTCTTATAGATCTGCACTTTACATTATATTTGTATTTGGCAATTGAAAATTGACAAATGCATTGTAATCGTAGGAGTTCTTATTATTTTTCTTCCGCAACTCCTTTTCCTAAAACTCCTCCTAGGCTATTAATGCAGCACTAACGACACATATGTCATCTCATAGTGGCAATGTTAAGGATGATTTGTCAACCTTTTTTTCCATATCTCTATGAATATTTATTGTACAAGTTTGATGCTTACATTTATGAAAAGCTCATCTCAAGTGGAGTATTTTATTTATTTAGACTGAAGTTGTATAACCTGCCAGTAAAAAGATCAGTAGGGGTCAAAGTTCATGACATCACATAAAAAAATTTTTTTCCCCCCTATAACTTGGCAACAAATTGAGACACAGTGCACAGACTGCTACCATTGAACAAAATTTCCTTTCAATGTGTGACCATAATCGTCAAATAATTTAGCTTATTGAATTCTTAGAAACAGTGTGTTATGTACCTAGCATTGGGCTTTTTGTTGTTGGTTTTAATCTAAAGGCAGTAAATTGACTGTAAAACTAAATATATTTACTTTTTTAGCATCACCATGTGTATAAACTACAACTTTTTATTGTTACTGTACTGCTAAATCCAGGGATAATTACGCCCCATTTATTCAATTAAGAAATACCCCCAATCTAATTTATTTTAATGCCTCGCCAACTATTAATTCAAACTTAACAAAGTTAAGGAGCTTTAGTTTGATTTGATGGTGTAAAGAGATATCTGATCAATTTAGTCAAAGCAAATGGACAAGGTTATGCTTCCTATTGATTAAACCGTCTCTGGGATCAAAGGCAAAAAACAAATTAGGAGATGTTTTCAGATGTCAAAAATTGATTCATGTGTATATCAACACAGTTGACCCTTCTTAGTCTAAACATAACTAGCAAGTCATTGATTCTGTAAAACATTTATGTGTCTGCTGCTGCATTATCGTCTTCAAAGAGATCATGTGGCAATGGATTTCCTTTTATATATCAAAGGAGGAAAAAACTTTTTAAAATGTGCATGGACAGCCTACAAAAACATGCAATATTAAATACACATGTAATCTGTTTTCTATGGTGCAATTTCATCAAGCTTTGACCTATTTTCATCCAAGACTATTCATGACATGTTTAGAAGTCAACGAATGAATGGCAAAGTTTTTAACATCCTTTATTTGTTAAACTAGAGCCTAGGGAACATTATTTTTCTGTTCTTAGAAACCGTTCTTTTGATTAGTGTTACTAAAGAACAATGTAACCTGATAAGTTTTGTTCCATTAGTCTCTGCTTCTTCAGTTTTTGGGTGAAGCACAATCTGAAAGGCACAGGAAACCATAATTTACAGCCATTAAACCTAATTTAATAAAAGACAATTATTAACATGATGTTCTCAATGAGGCGGAAAACAAGGCTTGCCCCACATTAAGCAAAAGCAGCCAATTACTGATCTGATAGGGAGAGACTGTGCAGAATTTAAAGTCAGACACCATTTTATTAACTGACCATAAGTGAACTGTTTGCTTTTTATCTTAAAGAGCTTTGTTTGCGGGATATTTTCCCTGACTATATCTGGATTAATTAAGTTGAGAAGCATCAACCATTTCAAGAGGAAAAACAAGTCCAAAAACTTTAACGGTCAGTGAGTTTCTGATGTGGATGAATTGGTTCTCACAACAACTTTGACCCAGAACTTAAGGTCACTAGAATGCTGGTCAGTAAACAAGTGATTTAGAAATCAAATGCAAAAAGGAAAGCAGAAGGTTTTAGGATATTCAAAAGTTGACACACTCAATATTTGTTTGGGAAGCTTTTTTCTTTCACCTGAACATTTTGAAATGTTCCTGTCAATAAAGCGACAACAGTCTGGACTTTTCTTTTACTTGGGGAATAGAGATTTTTTTTTGTTCACATGAATAAATATTGACAAATAAAAGTGACTGAATCAGCATTTACTGGTAGTCACTGCCATAGCGACCCATTAATCCAACCTCCATGAAGTACACTGTATTACTAGGTCTCTGCTTCACAATGATTCTCTATGGTGGACAAATCACCCATTATTTCATTTAATTCAACTTGCTTTTGGTATTAATGTTAAAGAAGAAATTGAAAAAGTTCTACTTGATTACATTTATTAGCCACCAGAAAAGCTTTCCATACAATCTCCATCACATTTAAGTATTTAAACATTAGATTTAGTCTTCTCAAATCTGCTGCTGCAGATTCATTGCTCAAACTCAGAAAGTAAGCTTCTTAAATTGAAGTGTTTTATATTTTTATTTTAAATATAAATATTTTACTAGGGTTGTGAATTGCTATGAATCTGACAATACGATTCTCAAGTTTCATGCCACAATACGATACATCCCGATACTAAACAACACAATATCAATAATTACAAATTTCACCTTTATTATAAAAGTATAATATATATATATATATATATATATATATATATATATATATATTTTTTTTTTTAAACTTGCGAGAACAAGTAAATGATTACTAACTGAAAGGACCAATATGAAAAACAAGTAGTGTGTTTATCAAATTGTCAAATTACATTTTTTAAAAAAGTTCCACTTTTGCTTCTACAACAGATTCTGACTCTGTTAATAAAAAAAAAGTAAAAACATAAGTCTATAAAAGTGTCCAGTATGTTTTATGAAAATAAAGGGCAATCAACTTCCAAGCTAAAATACATTGAGGAGTCAGGTAGTTTAACAAGGTCTGATGTGGACGTTTACGTGCTATGCATGTTAGCGCAATTAAATAAAATAAAAAAAAGATAAAAAAAACTAACAATTTGGACATTTTTTGGATCAACAGGATAATCGTGCACTGAATTATCACGATATATTGCCGAATCGATATTTTTCTTACACCCTTGTATTTTACACTTCAAAATACCCTTCCACAGACAGAAATGTAATATGATATAAATTCCACAAGATTAATCCTCAATGACGTGTTAAAAAAACAGAAAGTCTGACTATTGGCTTGAATTATAGGAGACGGGAGAAGGAGAAAAGGTAAAGAAAAATATAAAGAAAGAAAAATACAGAAAAAGAGATTACTTTAACATAAGGTCATTATTATTTAGCTAGAAGACACAGAGTGCAGTCCTTTCTCTTGCTCCTTACAATCATGCAGTTTCTTTAAAGACCAAAGACTTTGAACCATATAAAGCTGCAGGCCATTTCACTGACCTACAAACCATGAGAAAAGAATGTCTTTACAATGCTTTAATTGGCTTCAGAGATGAGTTATGCAAACGGAACAGCCTTGATCGCCCAAGGGAAAAAAACTGTTACAAATGTGCTTTACTGTACTTTCAATAGAAAACAGTTCAACTCAATGAAAAACACCATTGACCAATATAGTGATTTTATGCTAAAAAGTAAGCAGAGTTTCCTCTGTTTGTCCTTAAAGTCGCTGACACAGTAAAACATGACTTTGTTGTTGAACGGTGAAGGATTCGGCCTGAAATCAGATCAAAGGTCCAGTTGTAATTCTGTTAAACTATTGTGTCAGTAGTCAGTAATCAGTACACACACAATCCCCCACTGTCACTGCTGCTTTTTCAGACAGAGGTTCCAGATTAGCATCACTTACATGCTAACATGTCTGTTTTGTGTGCATTAAACCTGATCTAACACACTTAAAGTGCTTGTTAACAGACTGACCTCTAGTTCCGTCTCACATCTGTTGATGTCGTCGGTGGACTGGTTGAGTTTCTCCAGTTCTCCCTGAAAGACAGGAAAAGAATGATGGTGAGAAGAGAAACCAGAAAAGGTCTGTGTGTCGTGTAATTTAACAGCTGGAACGGGAATAACAACATCTGGGCTGCATGGTAGACAGTGGATTGCATTGATTATTTGTATTCTCTTAAGTAAACAAACTAAGAACTCAAAATCAAAAAGAAATCTAATGTTCAGCTAGGAAGTAGATTAACTACTAACATGACCTTCAATATTATCATCCTGGCTTTTAGTCTGCAAGGCTATCATTAGCAGATAATATTGTGCGGCACTGCAGAGGGAGAGCCTTTATTGCATGGACATTGTTTGGTCTTGATCATTATTACTGTTACAAACATACTACAGACCAACGTGGGATTTTAGGATCATTACCAATATTGGGGGTAAATAAAGCCAATGACCAATATACTGTCTATTGGTTGATAGTTGGAGTATTAACAAAAGTACTAATCACTCAGAGTTCAACCGATATGGAATTGTTAGGGCCGACGCCGATATTTCCAATACCAAGATCATTACCAGCGCTACGAGTAACCGCGACTCAGGAACCGTTTCTGAAATTCCTCTTTAGTTCACTGTTGATGAGACAAACTTTTTTAAATCCGGAATCCGTTACAGAATAACTAACCCTAACCTTCTGAAGTGGATTTTAATCTCTTGCATGGAATGGTCACATGACTTTCAGTAACATCATAGGCCACATACGAATAGCACAGGAATTGCCCGTACGGCTACATACGGATAGCCCCTTCGATCATTATAATGCAGAAAACACAGGGCGACAGAATTGCAACAAAAAAGTGAAAACATCAGTTCCAATAATGACCAATGCTGATTAATCGGTATTAGCTGAAATCGGACCGATTAATCGGTCAGGCTCTACTTTTTTCTTTTTTTTTTTACCTTTGTCAAACACTTGCTAAGCTTTGTTCAGTAATTAATCAGCCTTTTATAATCTAATATTATTGCTGCCGTTGTCCATTCTCTAATTTTTGATTTTACTTTCCATTTCAAACAGCTTTTGGTGAAAACAAATTATAAAAATGTAATGACAGCCATATGAAACATTAGACATTTGTATTGAATAAAGCAGTGGAAATGGTTTTATTTTTAAAGTCCTTATGCAAACATTAATTGGTTTGATTAAATTGAATATTTAGACTATTTAGACACAGATTGGGATTGAAAACATTCACAGGTCATTCATTGTAAAGGTGCTGCTACAGGCAGGAATACTGAGCTCCAATGAACAAAAACACACCATGAAATAAAACAACATACTGATGAGAAATAATTTAGTAGTAATGATGATAAACCTGTATTCGTGGATCCACCTCCTCGTCCTCATATTCAGGCTCGTCCTCAAACCTGTTCTCCTTCTCTACCTGATCCTGATCCATTCTGGAGCTCAAACAACGGCTGAACAAAGACCGACACACAGAGACTCCTCGGTCTCAGCTCCGGGATTAAAACCCTCTCTAAGTCTACCACAGAGGTTGTTTACAAACGTCAGGTTTTCCACAGACGGACATCCTGGACTTGTCTCCGTCAGTCAGTGCAGAAGCGTCGGTTGTTACCGTCCTTCACATCCGTCAGTGAGCAGAGGGAGAACTGACTGACTGAGCCCTGAGGGTAACTCCTCCTCCTGCTCTTCTTCATGGACTCATTACTGACACCCAGCGGTGACTGAAGGTACTTTCATTCACAACATGTCTACACACACAGACTAAAGAGGGTTCTCATAGGCCTGAAAACAATCATATTGTTACAAAGCCCGACACATCTGAGTAATACACCTGATTTAATTTTTTTTAATTTTATTTTATTTTATTTTCATCCACCTATTTGTTGCACTTTGAGATTTTTTCTAAATGTACAGTGCATTATAATTAAAATGTATGATTAAACACAAAAACTAAATTTGTTTTACAAAGTTGACAAAAAATAAATAAAAAATCCGGAAATACATGAATATAGCTTTGTGAACAATGCAATCATAATATTCTTTATTCGTATTTCACATTATGTTAACAACAAAACACAATTTTGTTGTTTAAGCTCATATACCAAAATCCATTTAGATTGCAAAAATGTCAAATATTATTAGGAGATTAATATAGATTAATCAAGAATAATTAATTACAAAGTCGCTAATTATTTAGATTACTTTTTTTTTTTTTACATAATTATTTCTATATCTACGATCATGAATGTACTGGTCTGCAGTTCAGTTGTTAGGAGCTAAGTTCAACAATTTTGTATTAGTTTGAAAAGTGCTCGAATTTGTCAACATGTGAGACGACATTAAAATAGCAGCATTAAAAAAATTTCCCTTCATCATTTTCACACAGTGCTTTAATTTCCTGTCATTTGTATGTTTCTTTGTTACAAAACTAAAATGCATGGTGTCCAACTAAATGGACATTTTTGTTTATAAAAAATAATTCAATTGCATTCTTTTAACGGTATATGCCTTAAGAGAAGTAAAAACACACAGGATTTATTTCATTGTTTTACTTAGGTTCTCATAATTTATGCATGAAAGTAGATTCAAATTTCATCCATATTGATTTTTTATTTTTATTTATTAATTAATTAATTTATTTTTACTTTTATTTAACCAGGAAAGTCTTTTCCACTGCAGGAGACATTGTAACTGCACAAAGAAGTGCGATGAAACCTTGTGTTTTTTCAATAAAATCTAAAAAGAAAGTACTAACTTTCTGCATTTATTTGTTGTTCTAGGCATATACATCAGTTAAGTTGCACTAAAGTCATGTTGCATTAAAGTCAAAGTTGGTTTAAAAGCTACATAATGTTCTCATTAAGGTGTACACATTTACAAATTAGTTGTTTCTTAAGTCATATATTAAAAAATAAATAAATAAAAAATTTCAATAATCGCCTTATACATTAATATTGGGATGTATCGTATTGTGCTACGTATCGGGATACAAACTGTATCTCCAGATGCCAGGCAATACACAACCCCTACATAAAAGCGTAAACCGCCCTAATTCCTGTATTGCAGGGGTTTCAAACTCACTTTAGTTCAGGGGCCAAATACGCACCAGTTTGATCTTAAGTGCGCTGTAGATTATATGCAGGTTTTACATTTTTGGTGCCTTAGTTTGCACATCCACATGTAACTAATTCACTTTAGATTTAGATTTCTGACTAATTTTCATCTAATTTAGGGACATTTTGGGGAATGATTTGAGGAAAAATGATTTGGGAAAAATTAAGAGACTGTCAATAGGTGATAGAAGCATGGGAAAACCATTAGCTCTGTGTATTTGGTGGGACTGAGGTTTCTAAAACTGAATTATTTGGTAATATACACATAGATTCATGCTTTTCACTGACATTTTCACTTTGCCATAGCAGATCATCTTCCTTCATTCTCCATTCTGCTCTCTAATGTTTGTCATTTTGATAGAAATGATTGTTCTTAGTTGTTTTGGGGACTGGGAGTTTTTGTGTGGTTATCAAATGATTTGGACGTTTGGTGTTTCCTGATATAGGCGACAATCTTTCAGTGAACTGCTCGTAAAGAGGTCAGGTTGTTAAGTTCATGTATAACACACAGAGTGCAGAGACACACATTTCTGCCCTCGTCACGACAAAAATAGTTTCTCCGCCACATTTTTTCAGGGCAAATCTAACGTCTTGTTATTTCCCAGTAAAGGCAACAAAGAGCTCTTCACTGAATTTCACACTTAGACATTTGATGAATCATTGAGACAAACATCTGAGGTCTGAAACCAGAAATAAAATGGTTATATATCTACATGTTTATGTAAAGAATGGGGGGAAACCTTTACTGTTGTGCAACATTTTATTGTATACAGACATAGGCTAAAGCTCTTTGACCTCTTAATATTGGATTAGCGTTTAGCCTGAATTTTAATCACCTTAAGGCAGCGTTTTTCCAACCTTGGGGTTACCTGAAAAGTCTAGTACTAGTAATTTACAACAACAAAAAATCACTGATTCAATTACATTTTTTTTTTAAATTATTTGTCTTTTTCAAATTGAAACACCACACATTATCTCAAACAGTATCCTATACTTTAACTTTCCCAATAATAAGTTTAGTTTGAAAAAAAATCTATATAAAAATATTTAAGTTGACACATCTCATCATTTTGTGCACTAATCCTAGTTATTCGTAACACATTATAACATACATATGGAAGAGGATTAGGGCCACATGTGAATTTTTTTTTTGGAGTTCTGACTTTAAGGTAAGAATTCTGACTTCATTCTCAGAATTCTGACTTTCATCACAGAATTCTGAGATTTAATCTCATATTTCTGAATTTTATCTCAGAATTCTGAATTTAAAATCAGAACTCCAAAAAAAAATTCACATGTGGCCCTAATTCTCTTCCGTACATGCATGATCAATAATTAATTTTAGAAAGAAAAAAAAAAGTACCTGAGGAAGTCAAAAATATGTGATTTCAAAATGGGGTCATGACCCAAAAAAGTTTGGTGAACCACTGCTTTAAGTCTTTAAAAAATGAAAATGAAAAGCTAAATTGTACAGGCTTTATAAGCTTTGCTTTGTTCTACAAGGCAACAAGAAGCGATTAGACAATATGTAAAATAATAAAATAAAAATACAGCTCAGACAAAAATCTGTATATGTGAAAGAAAATCATTCATTAATTATAAAAAATATCTTATTTCATTTCATTTCCTTTTGTACCCTCAAATTATTTATTTATTCATTATAAAATGAACAATACATATTCATGATATCTAGTAAGAAAAATAACTAAACCAGTTAAAACAACAACTTTGTTATTTGCTTGGTTTTGGGTCCTTTAAGACGCACACATGCAACTGTATCTTTGGATCCTTCATCATGTAAATAGAAAATTATGTAAGTATGTATGAAAACCTACTTTTCAGTCTGTCATACTTCAACAAAGCTCAACGCCTGCTGGAATCTCATCTGTGGTGAGATAGAGGTTCCATTTCATCTTCACTAGGAATTTCAATACAGCAAATAAAAAGTAACATTATGTTTTTCGTGGGAGGAAGAATACCTACTTTTTTTATACCATTTGTTCCAAATCACTCAGATTAACCACACTGCATCATAGAAACTCTAATTAAATACATACTCAAGTCATGTGGATACCCAAAAAGACTTTTTAATGTGCTGTAATATAAAATCCAAATGCATATTTAAGTTAATAAATATAGGCATCCAAGAAGGACATGTCTTATTTTTTTGACAGCAAAAGCAAGTGGCTTTACAGAGTTTACATAACCAACTTCCCTTCATGCCTCGTCGTTCCCTCGAGGACGGAGACTAAAGGAGCAGCTCACACACACCAGTACATGCTGAAGCACAAAGTAATGAGGGAATTATGTTTAGATAAAGAACCAAAACCTTTCGATTTATTGAGATTCTGTATTTTATTCATGAAAAGAACCAAAGTCAACAGTGCCCTTTACATAAGCAGGCAGTGATGTATATGTATATGTTTGAGGTGAAGAACAAAAGCTACACATTTTCTTATAACTAAGTAATGCATTACTTGCTGTCATGGATGAGACAAGTTTACATATGTATATATATATATATATATATATATATATATACACATATATATAGATAAATTGTGCAATATTTTGTGTTTTATTATCTGATGTCACCTGTTCAAAGGACGAAGATAATCCTTATGGAATATGTTGTGCAGCCTGTTCAGCAAAAAGTGGTGATGAGATGCATTAATGCACTGAGCCTCAGCAATAGCATGCATTAAGAAGATCTCAAAATGTCCCTTATGTTTGTGTAAAGACGAGTGAGTCACAGTTCAACATCTACTGCACACTGACCTAATTTCACCTCTTTCTAAGAATAACTGCAGAATTACCATCACATCAGCATCTTCTGTGTCTCCACAGTTAACTGATGACCAGAGGTTAAAGTAACGGATTACAAGTACTCATGTTACTGTAACTGAGTTGCTTTTATTACAGGGCACTTGTACTTTTTTTTAAAGTATATTTCTAAATCAGTAATTTTACTTGTACTTAATAGTTACATTTCTACACCCAAATGTTACTGAGTAAATTCTTTTTTTTTGTTTTAAAAATGATCAAAGGACATTTGTGAAACTACAAAAAAATGAAATGATCAGAAAACAATCAACTAATCCATATGTTCTTAGTCGTGTCATTTCTCATCGACGCCCAGAAACGTTCTTTGGTTCCTATTACATGGTTCCTACAGCTTTAGTCAAATTAAATTTAAGACTTTTTTAGACTTTACTGCCATTTAGAATTAAATTTAAGATCGTCTTCACTGTAAACATAATTGAAGGGGGAAAAAAAGCCACATCAATTACATATGGGTTAGGGTCATTTTTTTTCGAGTGCAGACGTGCACAAGGCGGCCCCCAAAGTAAACACACAAAAGCACACAAAATTACAGTAAAATTCACAAAAAAGAAAAAGAAAAAACAGACTAAAATAATCAAAATCACTCCAAAAACACAAGATGACCACAAAAATAACCAGAAATCTATAAAACAACAAAAATACAAAAAATAAAAACCATTAACAGAAGCCATTAACAAAAATCTTTGTTGGACAGGCAATTTTCTTTATTTAGAAAAAACTAATGTCACCATTTATTTTGAAACGTGAGACTAATTACAATCATAAAATCATACTTATTATGTGTTAAAATGTAAGACTTTTGAAACAATGATTTTAGACAATTTAATGACAACAAGAATATTTGCATTTCCTGAAGAAAATGCAAGTGAGGATGCATGTGCTTGCAGCTGCATTAGGTTAGCGTTAGCATTAGCCTAGCATTAGCATCAGGTTGAATAATGTTAAAATAAGTTAGAAAAACAACGAAATATGTTGAAACATGTTTGAAAGCTGGCAGAGAGGAAAAACATTTTAGGGGATTTAAAGGAAAATTCAGAAGATCAAGATAAACTGAGGTTTGAAAAGATGAAAAAAGTTACAAAATTAAAAGATAAAAGAAGTAAAAAAAAAAGTTGAATAGCAAAAAGCATGGATGAATTTCAATGAAAGTTTAGAAAAAATAAACCAAACATAATCTGCAACTGTTTGAAGAAGCATCATTTGAAGAGTTAAAGTTGACATGAAGTTAAATAAAGTGAAGCTGAAAAAATTTTTAAATTTTGAATTACTTTTTAAAAATAAGTCATGGACTTAAAACTGTAAACATAATCAATAAAAGACAAAAAACAATCCAGGAAAGATATGGCATATGTTAAAGTTTTAACTTGCTCAAGAATTTTAACTCTTGTCTAACTATGGCTATGGGTTGAAAAAGTTGAAAAAAGTTGAAATCGGTTCCAATAAGGGGAGAAAAGCACTGGGAGAACATGTAAATCACACAGAAAGGTGGATTTAAGTCATAGGTGAAAGGTTAAATAATGGGCTGGAAGATAAAAGTTTGATTAAAAAAAGGCATTGGGAGAACATGTAAATCACACAGGAAGTTGGATTGCATCATCAGGGCTGTCAGTTACCTAGTCACCATGGTAACAGCACTAATCAATCAATCAATCAATCTTTTATTTGTATAGCACCAAATCATAACCAATGGTATCTCAAGACACTTTACAGTAGAGCAGTCTTAAGGACGGACTCTTCATTTTATGGATACACACATATGCATATATACATATATACACATACATATGTATCCCACACCCAACATGAATTCATCATGGCGGCAAGGAAAACCTTCTGTTTAGCAGCAGGAACCTTGTGTGGATCCCATTCCTATGATGAACAGCCATCCACGTTATGCCACGTTATATGAGAGTCATCACGCCACTGCTTAAAATCCATGGTCTTTCTCTCGTCCTCCTGGCCTCATCTTTTGTCCTAAAAGCATAAAATTTAACTCAATTGTAGCCTAAAGCCTTGTAATTCTCACAAACTGCTCGATTTTTCTGTAGAAAGCATTTCTGTGAGCATTTGAGCCTTTTTTGTGTCAGTATAACCCTTGATTTATGCTTTTTTAATGGCAAAATGTGGGAAACCTTAATAATTGTTAACTACATGTGTGTAGAACTGTAACATGGTTCCCCAGTTAGATCATATTTGACAATTTTTACAGAATTTTCCAGGCAATTACAATTACAAAGTCAATTATTAGAACTCAATTACAATTTCATTACGATTATGACAGCAACAGATTTTTGAAATTACATTTAAAATTACAATTATGCCTTAATTGTAATTGATCATTATTTTTAGATCTCAGCAGGATGTTACACAATAGCATTACACATAAACACAGTGTACGGATGCTTTGTGTGATACAAAGACAGACCATGACATGAAGGTGGAGTTCCTGACCTCTGTGTCCTCCTCACACTCACTTCTCATCTGCTTCCTAACGACAGGATAACAAATAGGATTGTGCTGTTCTTTACTTAACTCACTATCAGAGGTGACAAGTAACAAACTACGAATACTTATTATAAATAACATTTGTAAATAAAATGTTTTAAGAAAAAAAATGCAAATGTTCAATTAAACCTAAAGCAGCTTTGAGTTTTAACATTTTTAAAAAGTTGAAAATGGGACCTGTCTAACAGATAAAAGCTAAAAACTACCACAATCTTGCGTCTTTTTACGTTGTGGCGTCATCTTTGAAGGTCTTAAAAGTAACAAGCTCATTTTCAGATAATAAGGAGTAGAAAGTACAGATATTTGTTTAAAAAAGTAAGGCGACAAAGTAAAAAGTTGCCAAAAAACATAAATATTCAATTAAAATACAGATAGCAGAAATAACTACTTAAGTACAGTAACAAAGTATCTGAACTTTGAAATTCAAAGCTGCTTTAGGTTTAATTGAACATTTGCAGTTTTTTGTTAAAACATTTTATTTACAAATGTTATCAATATTGAGTGCTAAATTCTCCAGGTGTTCGTAAAAGGCAACAGATTTAATTTCTACAAATTCTAAGAAATGTTAAACTAAAAGCTGCTCTGGGTTTTATTGAGCATTTGCACTTTTTTTCTAGACATTTTATCTACATATTGTATTTATTATGAGTGCTAAATTCTCCAGATGTTCAAAGGTAACAGATTTAACTTTTCCATGTACCAGTATTCTACAAGTTATTAAAAAAAAAAAAATGTATGGAATTTGCTGGTTTAAAACACCTGTTTTATCGAATCAAAACATTTGTTTTACTTTTTCACTTAAATACATTTAGTAGCATGCACTTTTACTTTTTACCCAAGTAAGGAAGCAACTATAAATACGTTTACTTTTACCAGTCGTTTTTTATTCACGTGTGTATACTTTTACTTAAGTAGTGAAAGCAAGTACTTTTGCCACCTCTGCTCACTATTACTGACAAACTAAATGAATGTCCTGTTTGTTAAAACGTAACAATTAAACCCTGATCTGCTTTGAGACAGTGAGTCTCTTACAGGTTGATCGCTCTTCTCTTCAGTTAAAAAAAAATCACAAGGTTGCTCTCTAATCCGACATCGGGCTTTATCACTTGATTATTTGTGTTTATTAGACTTTGTGTCTTCATGAAAAGATTGTCTGTATAATGATTTACACAAACACTGATAATTTGTATGTTGTGGATCGTTTCCCAGGAATATAATAATACTGTCTGGAGCCGTGATTTCAAAACAGCAGCTGCCAATCTTTACACAATCACACTCACAGCATATAAAACCAACAAGCAACAGATATGCGAGAGTGAAATGTAAAAAATAAAATAAAATAAAGAGGTTTTTTCCAACTTAAATTGACTGTAAATGCAACAAGATAATACAGTGCCTTAAATCACATGCCATTAAAATCCTTGCATGATTTGGCTTATTTATTTCAATCTTCATTTTAATTTATTTTTTGTCAAAACTGGCTGCCTATAATAACTAAAAGGTTCATATATTGCATTAGAGGGCATTTTGGGCAGTATTTAGTAAACAAACAGGATCGTGATGTGTTTTATTGAATAGTTTAATAATAAAATAACATATTGCACATAAGAATGTACGATTATTTCTAGTATTTGACACTTTACTGAATACTAAAGCTCTTTAAATGTTGTTAAACTTACACAGGCAGTGATAAATAAGCACAGAAGAAGTTCATCTCCATGGAGCGCATCAGAATTAGCTCACCTCTAGAAACCTAATCACTGGATTGGTGTCAGGGAGAACCTTTCTGAGGGCAGGTTTGTACAATACAGAAAAGATGTTTTATTGATGGAAGCCAGACAACATCAGGAGCTCTGGGAGTGTCCAAGTTTAGTGAATTTACTCTGAAGAAAAACTCTGGGAACAGACAAGCCTTCCTTCTTATTGACCGTCTCTCTGAGAACGTACTCATTGATGACTGACTGGAAACCCGTCTCTTCAAATAGCTCTGCCAAAAACTCTAAAAAGAGGCAAAAAAATTAAAAAAACGTGGAGATAATTTACCATCAACCTAAACATTGTGATCTATTTTACAAACTTTCTGACCTTTAGAGAAAAAATAGGACCTAGTTCCATCTTGGCGGACGTAGAAGTTGTTCCCGAGTTTGTTTCCTGGTTTAAATCGAAGCATGGCGTGGTCATGCAGGCCATAGTCTCTGAACAGGATGATGCCTCCAGGCTTCAGCACCTTCAGAACCAAACGCAAACACAGGCAGCAAATAAAACAGGAAGCCACGACCGGATAAATGTTAGCAGTTCTCTGATCAAGCTATCCAGATTTTAATTATATGACAATGTAAATGAATGTTTCCAGTTCTCTCTCACCTTGCTGATGTTTTCTAAAACCTGCTTCATCTTGTCAGGATGGATGGCAGACAGGACAAAGATGAGAGTGACGACGTCCACACTGCTCTCGGGCACGTTATCCCTCAGATCGTCTGTAGTTAGGTCACACTGGAAGGCACAGCAGCGTTCTGCACAGTACACTGGATTTTGCTGTCAACAAAAAGATCATAAAAAAAAGTTTGATTACAATCATGAATCATGGTTTAAAATGTGTAAGTGTTACCAAAGGGATATCTTTTTAGCCTCTTTCAAAACAACTGGAAAAAAAATGAAGGTATTTTCATATATTTTTGTTAGCAAGTTGGTAACAAAAAATGTAAACGTGTAAAGCTTTAGTAATTTTAGTAATCAGACTGATTTTCAAACATAAATGTTGTTTTCAGAAAATGTGCAAATAATGCAATCAAAATAAGTTAGCAGGAAATACAAAAGACATCTTACTTTAACAAATTCAACAGCTCGCGGTGAGAAGTCACAGGCGTAGACAAAAATGTTGAGATCGTTCTCCAGCAGAGGAAATAAGCAGTTTCCCACACCACAGCCAGCCTCCAGTAGCACCAGCTGCTCCTTTTCTGACTGGAGAAAAAACAAAGACCAAAAACATTGGATTGGATCATTAAAGACAGGAATATCTTTAGGAAATACATACAATACACTTTATTGACATAACACCACAGCATTATTGCACAGTCCAGCTACATTTATTATGAGTGTCCAGAGCCGATATTGATATATAGGTTTGATGTAAGCAAAAAAAAGAGTATCAGTCTATACTGGCCTGCATTTCTAATATCTGATATAATATATATTATTTTTATTTAGGTTATTTTTCAGGCTTTTCTAAATTATTTTTACATTTTAATTTATTTAATTGTAGAATATGCTTATGTTTAGGGTTATGATTTATGTAACCCATTTGTTAATAATTAATGGCGACTGTTGTCTGAGTGATATCACTTGCTCAATACTTTTCTAATATTCCACACTAAAAAATAATAAATAAATGTACGTATGACTCGTACTGATGTTGTGTCGTTATTGGCCAATACTCAAGGCTGAAATATCGATATTGTATTAAAAGTGAAAAAATTGCATTTCAAAATATGATGTGTTTGTCAAATTACTGCACTGAATGTTTTAGAGCAAATCTGCAGTCGAATCACTAATGGAAAGTGAATCTGAAGCCATATTTCTTAATCAATTTTATTTCTATTTTTCTGTCATAATAAAACATAATAATACTTTGAGACCACTGTAATATTTTATTGTAATATAATAATGACTTTATTTATATAGCACTTAAACTTAATTATACACTTATTTATTCTTTCTTTCGTCTTTGTTAAACGTTTCATTCTTTTATTTGGGTTTTTTTTTCTGTGGCTGTAACAAAAGCAATTTCCCCCTGGGATTAATAAAGGAATTCTGAAAACAAGAGTTTACAAAGTGCTTTGACATACAACAGTAAAAGAAAAACAAAGCAACATTATTCATTCACAGTTAAACAAATGCTACTGTGAGCAACTACTACTAATTGTTACCTTTCTGCAGGCGTGGAGCTCTTCAAACTCCCTGGTGGTCCAGTGTCTGTCCTTAAAGAAGTTGGTGGTGTTTCTCTTGTAAAACAAATCCCAGTTTTTCTGCGCTTCTCTCTCTAACTTCATCTGTTTGAAGGCTGACACTACAGCATGGTCACTGCAGGAGTTCTGGAGCTCACAGTTTGGATGTGTGCCTCTGTTGGCTTTGGTTTGGTCTGGGTCAGATAATTCCACATCTTTGTTGTTCTCAGAAGCTAACAAAGCCATTCCGCCGCGTCAAAAAGTCAAATGTGATACTTTTACGTGTTTATACTTTGTTTCAAAACGCGCATATATTAAAAACAAATTGGTTTAGAAACATCTAATGTAAAGCAAATTCTAGTGTAAAGAGAATTCTAATGTAAAAAACAAAAAACCTGTACTTCTCTGTCAGTAGTGTCTACGTTGTGCATCAGTTTAATACTTCCGGCCAATCTCGTCAACAAATTTTGGAAGTTCCTTTTCTTCGCCGGGTTTCTGGGTTTTAGTTTTTGTGCTTTTATGTGTTTCTATTTCAAAACGCACTAATATTAAAAACAAACTGGCTGAGAGACTAATTCTAATGTAAATAAAAACATCGTGTACACCTCTGCCAGTAGTTTCCACGTTGTGCATTAGTTTAATACTTCCGGATTTTGGAAGTTCCTTTTTCTTCGTCGGGTTTCTGGGTTTTATTTTTGTGATTCAACTTTTAGGCAAATTTTGATTTTTTTCCTTTGACGATACTGTTTTGCTATGTATTTTCTGGTTTACATTGTTTTAAATTACATTTGTCATTTATTTTATTACCTCCTTTCTGACGTCAGACTAGACCGGAAGAGGCGTTTCCGAATGACGACAGCGTTGTTTTGCTAAAGATTAGCATAGAAGAGCTAACTAACACAAAAGGTGTTTATTTTAAAGTTTTGGGTCTAACGTTGAGGTCAAACACCATCACTCCTCTTGTGGGAATATTAATGTGAGCCCAGGCTGTTTGGAAGTAGAGGAACCGCCATGAACGGGAGCACCAACCCGCTGCTGGACAAAGAAGAGCATGTTTTGAAGCTCGGGGAGAGCTTTGAGAAGAGGCCAAAGTCATCGTTTCACACCATCAGATGTGAGTGGGTAAAAAAACAAAAACAAACCAAAAACTTTATTTTTTGGAATAGTTTCTGTCAGTATTTTAGTTTTCACCTGCTGAGAGAGGATTAGTGAGCTTCCATGGACATAATAACTGAGTTAAATTAGGTGTGTGTGTGTGTGTGTGTGTGTGTCTCTCTCTCTCTCTCTCTCTCTCTCTCTCTCTCTCTCTCTCTCTCTCTCTCGCTCTCTCTCTCTCTCTCTCATTTTTAAAATTTTATTTCATTTTTATTGATAAATTGCAGTAGTTTACACATCAGTAAAACAACACAAAGGGAGAAAACAACAAGTCAGGGAAAACATCAGTAGTAAAGAATAAATCAAAGACAGGCATCACAGTATTCAGAGTTATTTTACCTTTTTTGTTTTTTTTTTAAAAAAAACCAAAAAAACTATAGTGTTGATATAATAATAAACTTGATTAACAAAAGATGAACATTTGGAAGGGATTTTGAGAATTTTGATTTATGAATATGGAATTTTGCCATTCATATTATGACATTAATGATGAAAGATATTGATTTATTTTTGTTTTCAAAGATAAAAAATAACATATTTTTGGAATTATTACAACCTTTTTTGTTATGTTTTGATTGTTTACATAATCCTTAACCGCATTCCAGATTAATAACATATATGGGCAGTGGTAAAACAAATGTAAAATAGTTTTAGATTCATTAAAACAGAAAGTGCATTTGTCACTCTTTTTGTTATATTTGGAATTGTATTGTTACAAGGATTATGAATCAGGTCTTTGTTGACTTGTGTACATGTTTTTAATTGTATCCCATGATGGGTTCTGTTTTTGTTGTTTATTTCTTTTAAAGTTTGTGGTATTTTTTATTTATTTTTTAACTGTTATTTATTATTTGTAAGCCATTTTCTTCCTTTTTCCTAAAATGTCCTTTTTTGACACTGGGGTGGGTTCAAATAAGTTTTACTTCATCATTCCACTCCATTTTGGGCATTAATGTTTTTTTTTTTGTATCTTGTTTCAGGAGCCAGATACAGACTTGACTTGCACAGAATATATTTCCATTTTGTGTTTACTTGAAATAAATAAATACAAGTTTGATATTAATAAGGATGAAATCAAATCAAAACTATTGTGTGTTGCTTTCAGATGATTTCAAACCAGCTTCTATTGACACAAACTGTGAGGGAGAGCTTCAAGTTGGAAAAGGAGACGAAGTTACAATAACATTGCCTCACATTCCAGTAAGTCACATTTTCTTTATTCTGTGATGAAATCACTGAAAAACAAGGCAGGGATTTCATGGCACTATGATGATTTTTAATTAAAATAAAACTCTTGTTCATTCAGGGCTCGACACCTCCAATGACGGTTTTTAAAGGAAACAAGCGGCCATACCAGAAGGACTGTGTTCTTATTATTAACCATGACACGGGAGAATTTGTACTGGAGAAGCTGAGCAGCAGCATCCAGGTGAAGAAAACCAGGTAAGTTGTCAGTAAAACAGACATTTATTCTATTTAAAATATAGTTTGTCATCATAATGAAGGAAAATAGTGTTTATTCTAGATGCTAAAAGTTAATAGAAATACTTTTAAACTGAGGTAGAGTAGCTATAAAGAATAATCTTACCTTGTGTTTTTTTTTCAACAACAAAAGGAAATTAAAAATCACAGACACACATCTATTTAGAGAGCGCTAATAAGTCATAACCTACATGCTACTACAGTCCAACTCACTGGTTCTCAACCTTTCTTTGGGTCGTGACTAGAGATCGACCGATATGGGATTTTCAAAGGCCGATACAGATACCGATTTAAAAATAAAAATAAAAATTCTAAAGCCAATATTTGAGGCCCATATCCTTTTTTTTTTTTAAAGCACATTGATTATGAAAGACAATTGAAACACTCATTTGATATAAATGTATATGTCAGAAATTAAATGAAATACACCATTAGAACTCTTAACATTCATTGAACTTTAAATACAGTATACCTGTACACAAGCAAGTAAAACAAAAAGTACAGGCCGGGGAAGTAGTAGTTTGAACTATTTCAAGTTTCTTTCTTAACTTAAAGTATCTCGTAATTAAGATCACAAAATGTTTTTAAAATATACAATCAAACAGTAAACTAAAAAGGTTTCAGGGCAAATTGCTGCTTCAAGCATCTTTACTTCAAGTATCAAAGACAAACCGATCACCACAGAATAAAACACACTACCATGTGGTAGTAAATAATATCGGCTTTTTATTTGTAAGCCTCTTGGCTTCTACCTCGCCCATGCACATGCTATTATTTTTGTTGTATATTCATACATCTGAATGGATGTTTTTATGTTCTTTCTTTTTTCCATTAATGGCTACTCTGATGTGCTAAATAAAAAAGTTTTAAAAAATTGGCTGATGGCCGATCTTGAAAAAAGTCCATATATCAGGTCGACCTCTCGTCGTGACCCCATTTTTATGTCACATATTTTTGGCGACCCCGCCCAAAGACATTTTTATACTGGATTTATTTTATATTTGAGAAGGTGAAAGTATTGAATACAGTTGTTTAAGATTGTGTGCGGTGTCATAATTTGAGAAAGAATAATAATTAAAACATTTTAGATATACAGTTTTTTAAAAAAATTATTATTATCATTTCAAATGACCTTATTTGAATTCCAGGTGTCCCCAAGGTTGAAAAACTCTGGTCAAACCATTCGTTATTTTGGACTCTGGGGGAACCAGAGTTCTTAGAGAAAACCAAAACATGAGAATAGGAGAAATAAGCCTAGTTTTGGGGAAATTGACCCTTAAAGAATCCTCATTAAAGCTTGGTTTCCTGTTTGTTTTTCAGGGCCGAGGGCAGCAGTAAGATCCAGGCTCGGATTGAGCAGCAGTCGGTTCGGTCCAACCAACCAGGCTCTCAGTTCAGAGCTCCAACCAAACCTGGGACTGGTGTGAAAACCTCCCCCTCCCCATCGAAGGACAACCCCTCTCCAGAGCCTCAGCTCGATGACATCAAAAGAGGTGATTATAGGTTTAGCCTCGGAGAACAGGAAGTTCTGTCAAAATAAGAGCACACGATAATAGAGCAATATCTAAACCAGTGCTTCTCAAAGCGTGTGGCGCGCCCTCTGGTGGTGAACGGAGATGACAGGTGGGGCTCGACAAACAGTAGGACATTTGCAATTTCATGCCAATCTTCTTAAAAACCTTTCTTCATCGACAATAAATATCATTATCATTGAACAAACACGCCAACACACAAAGAAAGTAATGATGAAAAGCCTAAAAATGTAGCAGAGATTAAAGGAGCATTAAATTATCAGACTGCATTTAATATGCAACCAGGAAAAAAAATTGATTTGTGTCGACATGTGACGTGGAAGGTAAAAATAAACAAACTCTCAATAATTTACTTAAATTTCATTTAATTTCCTTTTTTGTTTTTTTAAGCTTTTTGGCACAGATTGGTTTTATTATTTCCTGTATTTTTTACTACTGCACTTTTACATTTGTTTTTTATGCAGGTGATTAGTTTAATATAGTTTCAGTTCCCTGTTAGTTCAATAAAATTGAAAATGTGTTATTTGTCATAATTATTTGGGGGGGCACTGGGCGCGGGTGGGGCTTTAAAGTTCACCTTCGTTCAAAGTTGGGAACACTAAAAACTGTTTGATAACCACTGATTTAAACAATAATAATAATAATAATAATAATAAAAAAATGCAATTAAGAAATATTTGAGATGGCACAGTTGGTCAATGACATTTCACAAAAAGGGAATCATCTATAAAAATAGAAATACTTTGTAATCTTAGATAGGACAATAGTATGACTAAAATAGGGAAGAAAATACATTTGAATAGATTTAGAGTCATTTTAAAGATTCTTTTAAAGCAGCAGTCATGGTCAAACAGTCGCACCACGTGATATTTTGACTCTTTGAATAGCGGAAAGAATTACAGAAGTAATTTAGCAAGTAGAAAATAAGTAAAATATTATATACTGTATATACTAAGTTACTACATATTTGGTATCTTTGATGCATTTAAACCTTTTTTTAACTAAAATAAATGCAGTTGGACAGAATATTTAGGTGTCATTGACCCAATAGAGTAAAACAAAACGTGATCAAAAAGTAATTCTAGAATAAAATGTCTTTGGGGTCGCCAGAAATTCTTGATTTCAAAATGGGGGTCACCATCCAAAAAATTGAATTGAGGAAGCTTTGGGTGTGTTTTAAGTGAAAACGTAACGTGTTATCTGCGTTCGTCGTCAGAGCTGCGAGCAGAGGTGGAGATGATCGAGCAGATGAGCAGCAGCGGCAGCAGCAGCTCGTCAGACTCAGCCAGCGCTTCAGGAAGTGGAAACGACAGCAGTGATGGCGAGCACGACGCGCCCCGAACGCTCAGCCAGACGTCGCCCAGTCGCCAGACGGCAGCCAACGGTGGGGTCGACCGTCCTCAGGGCAACAACCAGCTCATAAACACGCTCCGTAAGTATCTCAGCATCAACTTCAAAGTCTTACAAACTCATAAATTTCTCTCACTCGCAGGAAACGACCTCCAGCTGAGTGAGTCTGGCAGCGACAGCGATGACGACTGAGCGCTTTGGGTCAGTGTCGTTTCCCTACACCTCCATATCTGCCTGGCTCACTGGTTCCTCGGCAGTAATGACTGACTCCAGCAATGAATCAAAAAAAAAAAAAAATCACGCTTGTGTTTGATCTGGCCAGCCTGATCCTACTAAGGTTATTTGTCATTTGAAGTATATTGCATTTTGTAAATTGAAAACTTGAGAGTTGTGCTAGTTTATATATTAGTGTACGCAGACTTATTTTCTGTAGTCAAAGTAGCTAGTTTTATCCACTCATAATATCGTTTTTAGGTCAATGATTGAGAGAAAAAAATGCAGGTTTTATATCCCTCCCTTATTTTTCTTATCACTTATCAGATGAAGCTGAACTACAGAAATGTAGATTATATAAGCCACACAGTTATTATCCTGAGCTTTGGTTTCTACCTCACTCCCAAGTGGATGTTTTTTGCAAATACTGAGTTAATAGAACAAATATGGCTTACGTTGTTCATATCTAATCAAAGCTGGAGCGCTGACATTTTATACAAAGGCCAATTAATAAAAAAAATTAAACAAAATTACAGGAATGCATTGAAAGAAATGATAAACACGGAACTTATTGGTGTTATAGGTAAATAAATACTTAATTAGCTAGTTCTCATCCACAGGAATCACTACAGAAATGTTAATGTGTACAACATAAAGCTTTGAGCCCATTTTATTTCCTCCACTAGAGGGCAGAAGAGACCTAAAAAACAAAGGCAAATCCTCATTCATGTCTGGTATGTATTGCTTGTATACACCAAATAGATAAAAAAGTAAAAATACAACTACTTACTTGAGAGACGTGGATTCGACCAGGCGTTTTCTTTGAAGATGTGCTGTGGTATCTGAAATTTTAAGCAACAGATTTAGTGAGTGTCTTTATGTTTGTTCAGCGCTGAAAGACATCTGTGGAGGCAGAGTGAAAAACATTAGATGCGTGGACATTTTTAGGTGTTATTTTTTACTAAATTCTTTCTGATTGAGGGATCAGATTGTCTAGTTTAGATCAGCGCTGAAATTATTTGATCAGATTGATGATAAATCTATAAGCCTCGTTAATATCCAGACAGTAGATAATTATTTTAATCCTTTGCACTGTGGCATCGTCAGTTTGTGACATGTTCACAATGACAGTTTTCTCCAAACGTGAGTTATACATCAGAAACACACATTTACATGATATAAAACCAGTTCAGTGTTTAACCGGATTACATGTGGCCCATGTAACCACTGCTATATTTGCTCCTCACCTTACGTCTGTACACGTCACATAAGGAATAAAATGTAACCCAGAAACTATTATCCCAAAATAGCCGAATGATCAATCTGCTCACCTATTTTCTTTACTCACTTATTTTGAATAAAGAAAAACATTGGATAACCTAACTTTTTTTTCACATATCAAACTTGCTGATGCGCGAACCAAAATATGCAGAGTTTTAGTAAAAACCAAGCATGTCTCAAAGGGATTCATTGTGATGCTTTATTTAGACGCAGTATATTTGAAAGACATTATTTTTCTATGTAGATCTTACTTATATTATCTCTATTATAGCACAGTATTTTCTTTGACACTGCTTTTCCATCTAGGGAAGAAGAAAAAAAGGTGTGTTGTTAATGTTTTTTTTCTGACAATGCCAAAGAATGAACAGTATGACCCTCCCCTCATCGCGGGCAGAATTGAACTTTTGCTGTGAATTTTCTGCTTGATCCACTTATTGCATTAACTTTGAAGTCCATAGTAATGATGAAAGTCGACGAAAAAATACATGTACAATGTTTTAGATTGAAATAATAGATTGGTTAAAGTGGTAGAACTGTGTGTGTGTGTGTGTGCGTGAATAGGATGTGTAACAAATTGCCATGGTTAGTGTCCTCCCACAGAGGGAATGTAAGTATGTGTGTCAGCTCTGTGGATTAGCGACCTGTGCAGAATGTAAACTTAAGTCAGTACAATGGAAAAGTCTCCAACATTATCCAAAATATCAACATTTTTACCATTATTTCTAATTGTGTGCATAAAAATGAACACATTAAACACTAATCTGTACCTAATTTTCATTTAAAACCATGTTTTTTTGGAAATAGTTGAGCTATTGAATATTTCCAGGAACTGATCCAAAGTTTTTTCATCTAAAAACAACATTTTATGACATTTCTTTTTTGTCCAAGCCAACATATTCCTACCTTGTTTGACATTGTTGTGTATACCGTTCAGTAACACCATTACAATACTATTTAATCACATATCTGACAATAAGTATTGGTTAAAGTGTCTGTTTTTATGTGGGAATCCAAGTATCTGATGAGAGTGAAGGGTGAACTTGTCATCATAGTATTTCTTTTAAACCTAGCAAATCTCCTGAAACATTGCTGTGTTGTTTTATGTTGTATTCTGGTGCTTCGTTTGTGTCCTCTTTTTGATTTTAGCGGTGTGTGAAATCGGTTTGTACAAATCTGAGGTATAATAAATATCTGCAAATATATTTTAAACATGTTTATTGTTTCATGTTTTGGAAAAAAATAAGAAACAAGTCATCTTACCTTATTGTAAATGTCTTACGATGCTTTTCATTGGAGAATAGAAAAGCTTTCTCTCACTTTATGGATATCATGTCAATTTTTAGGGAATTATTGGGGGACCAATCGGTAGTAGAGGTTGGTAACACCGACTTTTATCAAATGCACTAACTTTTTAACCTTAATAAATACTTCTCATAGTCCCTGTGAGGGTAATACAAGTGATTATGGGGTGATTTGGGGTCTTTCATTTCTCCATGCTGTCTCTGGCCAGAAAACTGCACTAGCAACTTCCCTGCCTCCGACCTGGTGGCAAGACGTACTGCTTTACGACAGCCCAATACAAACTAATTCTAGATTATGCACACGGTTGTCTACAAATTCACTTTTCTCATACTTATATCATGGCAGAGCCAGCAAAAAAAAGACCTCAATTCAGACCTTTGTCTGAGGATTGGAGCAACTCCATGCAGTGACAGCTCAGCAGCAATACACAGCAATCACACTGACTTTCGTCGCGGCAACTGGCATGCGCACACACTCACAACCCAGCGCTCCATCAGGCAGCACACACACAAATATCCATCCATCCATTTTCAGAGCCGCTTTGTCAACACACAAACAAACATATCACACACAATTCCACACTCCCTTCCGTATTACTCCCACATCATTCATTTATTTTACTAGTCGTTCTTCCTCATCCTGTTCACATGGTCACATGGGGCTATATGTGTGAAAGCACCCTTAGTGTCACTGTTGTATTAGGATTTTTCAGTGATCGGTTGCTACCGTCTTGGGAGAGCAAAGGTGCGCATGTAGCTGTGGGGTGGGGAGTTTTTACAACAGTGACACAACCAAAAGGGACCTTTAGGGGCAGCGCTTAGCGCAAGTTACTTAGTTCTGCTTTAGAAATCTTCCCCAAAACAAGGGATTTTCACCATGAACTATCTGTATTTCCTCCACTCAAACCAGGGTCAAGGGATTTTTTTTTTATCAGAACCATGGATAGCAGCATAAACCAAGTACTAAAAATCTAAAAACCGCCAATACATAAACTTGACTTTGTTCAGGCACCATCCGGCCAGAAACGCATCAGTGCTGGAATAATTTTAACTCTTAAGACCCCTTGTGGGGTCGTCTGGAACTTAGGGAGTCACATGAAATGTCTAGTAGTTGATTAACAAAAATTATAATTGTTGAAATTTAAAAAAAAAAAATCTTATTTTTTAAACGTATTTATTTATTTTTTGCCTTGTCTGCACATGCTGTCGAAGGTCAACACGACATAAAGTGTAATCTTTTTACGACAGCAATGCATGTTTTCTTATTGCAATAAAATAAATGAATTTATTTTATTGCATAACTGTGACCATCACCAGCCCTCCCTAAGGAGGGGTAAGAAACACTTTATTATAGGGAGATAAAAAGAGAGGGCAGTGTTACACCTTAGGGAGGGGAAGGGAACAGGGAAGAGGGAGTCAGGGTAAGAAAATGGAAGGGGTGGGGAAGAGAGAGAGAGAATTCTAAAAAAAAAAAAAAAAACGTAATTATTTTTCAAATTAAAACACACCACACAATCTTAAACAACTATTTTATACTTTCACTTTATCAAATGTAAATATATAAATAAAAACCTGTGTCTAGTAATTTTGTTCACTATTCCTGGCTACTCTGTATTTGAAACACAGTGTCACAAACATGATGAAAAAACTAATTATAGAAGAAAAAACAAGTCTTCAGGGTCACTGAAAATTTGCGATATGAAAATGGGGTCATGATCCAAAAAAGGTTGGGAACCATTATTCAGTGATGTTCAAGTCCAAAAACTGGTGTTTTTTTTCTAAGTACACCAGTTCCTACAGTTTCCCACTATCTTCTCTCCAACTAGAGATGAGTTTATAATAAAGCCTCTGGTTAGTGATTAGGATTTGGAAAAGAAAGAGCCAATATTTATTTCCAAAAACTTTCATTTATTTTACTTTCCGACTTCCAGCCTTTTCATCTAGGTTCCTTTCCTTGATTATGCCACCAAATTAACATATTTCATCAAACTTGGCTGCTGAGTAAAAATCAACATATATTTGTTTCTGGGACACTTTTATGTTGCAGCTTTGTTTTTGTTTGCATTGTAACATCCTTCAACAACTTTAAAGACGTAAGACAGCACTTGATAAATATTAAAAGATCCTACTGCTGGTCTTAGATACTTACATTTGTCCTGGGGAACACTTTCCATTTTGAACTTACCACAATAACCTTTTACATGAAGCACAACACAATACAGTACTTTATCCCTGCGATGGTACAACTGAGTCACATTTGGGCATTTTTCTTCAAACAGTAACACACAAAGTACACAACAAATACATAAATAGCTTTTGTGTTTCCCTTTAAATCATTTGTACTTATGATTCTGGCTCTTGCTACAACATGTCAATTGGTTGATATATAAATTAACAACTTCAACAACAAATAATAATAATAATAATAATTATTAGAACAATATTAATATAAAAGCTGTCTTTCATATAAATCTGGCTAGCTTACAATATGAGTGATAGGTTGAGGGATCTCAAGGTTTGATATGTTCCATCCAAGAGTTTCTTCACTTTGAATCTAAGTGTTCCAAAGGCAGATGCCAAGTTTTCCCATTTTAGATCATTTTCAAGAGAAATGTGATCACTGTACGAGCTCTGACGTGAGTCCTCTGGCCTGGATTGCCTCCTTAGGGTTTCCTGTGTCCCTCTGAATATTCCTCTGGTGCATCACATGTAGAAGCTCCACATTGGGCTACTAATTTCCTTTTGGGAGTTCAGTTCTTCTGTGAGACTCTAACAAACATCATGCTGTTGGAAATAGCATTGTGACAGAATGTAGAATATTACGACACACATAGTCCAGGACTTAAGAAGAGGATGATTAATCAACCTCAAATCCCCAAAGTTCTTCTTCAGTCTGCCACCATTGTTTGTTCTGATACTCAAGTTCCTGATTCCATTGGAACGTTACGGTCCCTGAGTACCTTTCTGCACTGAATCTGCCAACTACAGATCTTCAGCATCTTCCCAAACTTCTCACGGTAAGTTTGTACCCCTTATTTGAGTTTCAGAGATTTCCCTACCTAACCTAGCCCCGACCCACCCAGATCACAAGGGTCACCGTCCCGGACAAGCTGTGGGTTTGATGCAGCGTCCTTGGAAAAGCACCAGGTTGGCCGGGCAGTGGCAGCCGGCCACGCAAGGCTTTTGACACGGGCCAATCTCGTTCCAGTTGTCACAGGTTTTGGTGCAGCCGGGGCCGCAGGTGTCGTACACAGCATCATGTTTACATTGGGTAGCTGATGGAAGGTGGAGGCAGAAAGAGATGAGAAGTGGTAAGAACTCAGAAAAGTTTGTGCAACACAAAGGTTACAAAGGTCACCTACCCATACAAACAGAGTCAGGGTTCCAAACCACCGGTACGCCCTCCCTTTCACAGGCCCGACTATAGGCGATGAAGGACTCACAGAAGCAGTTTTTGTGGATTGGACACTCACACATGTCCGTAACACACGACCTACAGAGAGGGCAGTGTTTAATTAAGGGTTACGCACACACAGGACTGAGCAGGGGTTCGTTTTTGAATATGTGACAAATCAATAAAAAAAACTCCTGAAAAAAATCTTACTTTTCTTCAGATACATTTGTAGCAAAATAAAAAAAAAAATCTCATATAGTATGAACAAAATGTTGTTAAATAGTGTTCAGGTATGGTTTAGTTCCACCTAAAAGTTTAAAGCTATCAAACAAATTTTAGTTCAGGGGCCACATAGACCTTATTTTGATCTTGTGTGCCAAACCAGTAAAACCATTGCATAACAACCAATGTAAATATTGGCACATACAACATATCCCCTTTGTTTTAATGGACATTAATTGCTGACGATGTTAACATAACTCCACTTTTGGGTAACAAAATATTTTTACGCCATCTTGAATGGCCCCAAAGCATCAAGGGTTGATGGCATTATTTGGGTGAACTGCCTCTACGAAGCATATTGTTTGCTGTTGGATTGGGGCATTCAGCCTGCTTTTTGGGGAATTTATCCAGCATTTTTTAGTCAAAATGCCATTCTCTGTAGCTTTTGATAGCAGTAAACACACAGGAAAAGGTAAAGATCCCAATTTCTGCTTCTTTTTTTCCCCCAAAAGATGACAAAATAAACTGTACTTGGTCTATGCGGTTACAAGAACGTTGCTGCAGAAAGATCTGTGTTTTGGGTTTTTTGGGTCACAACATATTCAGCTTGAAAATATTTACTTTCCTGAAACTTACAATATGTTTATACAATATGTAATTACCATGTTTGCATTAAGGAACATTGCTTGAAAAGGTACCACCATCAGTGGGATGGTTTTGGCCTGCAGGCTTTATGTTTGACACCACTCGTCAAGAGTTTCTTGAGTAATGTTTACCTGTAGAAAGGGGCATAGTCCACCACACGGTGGCACTTCTGAAATTCCCACGACTTTATCTTCTGACACTCCCGGTGGGCTCTGAATTTGACTTTGACGCTGCCGGGACACAAGAAGGACGCTGGCCTGCGAGGCGAATGCTGCTGAGAGCAAACTTCATTTCCCTCGACTCGCCATGACTCGGCAAACTCGTCAACGTCGAACTTGAATTGGCCATCGCCTCCCATGGTGTCGTCACGCTTGTGACCATTGTAATTGCCGCACAGACCACAGAGACGGCCACGCAGGTGGGGGGCAGCGACAACCTCAACAAAACTGTCACCGTCCCATGTGATCTCAAGACCTGCAGGTAGAGATTTAAACCTTAGTTTTCATCTGAAAACTCTTTATAGAACTAAAATGTGAAAAGCTGTCATTTTTTTTGGAAATGTTCCAAACACAAACTAAATCTAAAACTTGATATCTTTAAAAGGCTAAATGGGAACTATTCAAATGTGTACTGTTGAGGTTCATAACTCATAGTTCAGGATCCAAAAGTGGGTCGCGAACCACTTTTCAGTGGGTTTAAAACATTTCAATGAGCCAAAATAATCAGATTATATCGGATCTATTAATTTAAAGTGGATTAATTTTTGAGCCAGTGTGAAACCTAGTTGAAAGCACTTTTTTCCTTATACAGTATACCTATTGGTAATCATAGATAAAGTCTCTAGTAACTATTCAAACTGTGAGGAAAGCTGTCAACTTTGTTTTCTGTTAATAGAATTTAAGAATGTAAACAATTTCCTGAAGCCTAATCAGTTGAGAACCATAGATTTTATAATATATCATTGCAAATCTCATGCATTTTTTGATCGTAACTTGCTCTTACAATCTCTGGTCCAAGGTTGTGTGCTGACCTGCGATGGCGGTGAGCTTGAGCAGGTACCCGTCCAGGTCGATGTGCACTCCTGGGCCATGGTAGGGCAGGGCGATGCGTGTGCCATTCCTACGGACTGTCAGGTGTTGGTGCAGGCTGAGGACCAAACCGCCCAACCTCACTTCAACCGACTGTGTCCATGAGAAGGAGCGAGTCCGTCGGGCGTCGTTCTTCACAAGCACCTGGGATAAACGCAGACACGTTACTTTAAAAACTGGACTCCACCAAGCCACAGAGTGTGAAGTAGCCCAAAGCTGCAGATATGAGAGTGGGAAACAGTTATGGGACTCAGACTTGATTGTCCTGTAGCTGGCCACCTTTGATGAGGGTGTCTCTTGTTAAAAAGTGCCAAAACACCCCCTGATTCAAAGGAACACTACTGATGATGCGTCCCAAAATTTACATCCTTCCCATATCGGATACATTGCTCCCACGCCACTCTCAAATGGTAATCCTCATGTGACTACCATCTTTCGGCACAAAAGACAGTTTAACATTACGTCCCGTGTTTAATGATTCTAGTTTTCAACTAGTGAGTAGGAATAACCTTGACTGTAGGGATATCACAGTAGTTACCAAGGTATTTTAAAGGCTCTAATGGGCTACTGCCCCAACCCCGTCTATTAATCAACAGCAGTAAACAAAAAAACCTAAATTCTCAAAGAAGAAGAAGAAAAATAAGAAGGATGATTTGAATTTGCATCTGGTCTTATATCCACAGTAGCTCATACGCTTACACTTTTTTCTGTATATCTATTAATTACTAGATGGTGTTTCTACCATTTTTAACTTCATACCTACCATGAAACTTGTGTCCGGGTTGTTGATGTTGACGTTATTCCTTGGCTCTCCAGGAAGAGCAGCGCTGCAATCCCGCGTTAGCACATATTGACAGGTTCCCTGAAAGTTGAACGTCCTGCCGTCAAAGGTGTTGTAATGTGGGTCGCCAAAGACTGTGCATACACCAGGCTCTGTAGGGGTGAACACACAACCAAGAAAGATCATGTAGGTTTCAATTAGTTTGGCTACACTGGAAATAACTCTCACAGATTTACGAAAATACAAGTTGTTTTTTTTCTGTGAAACTTGCGTGTGTGTGTGTGTGCGTGTGTGCGTGCGTGCTTACGTGCGTGCTTGCGTCTGTCTTTAAATGCAGATTGATGGTAAAGCAAACTTTAAATGATCAAAGTTAAACCCACAGTCTGGACTAAAGTGTTTGAGAAACATGCCAGGCAAGAAACACATGCTCGGATCAGATCAGTTTACATTGTATAAATAATGGTTAAAATTTTTTTGTAATATTAATTTTACTCAAACGCTGCCACAATCACACATTAAAACCTTTACGCTTTTCTAAAGCGACTGACTCACTTTCAGTGCAAACCGGACAGCACCCAGTCCTGTTCAGGATCTTGTTCTGAAAGAGACGAGTCACAGACACAAATGTTTGGTATTTAATTTGTGATCTGAAAGTTTAGTCAGCTGGATGAAAGATGGTAGAGTGCCTGAAAATCAGAAGTGATTCAAAGGCAGCAGGAACATTTTGATGAGGTGCAGAGTTATGGGCCAAAGGAAATACTGTATATTCTCTTGGATATCCCAATAAAACACATACAAAACATATGATCTCATCCTCAGTGTTGTGGCATTTGCTTTTAAGTGATTGCAGTTTTAGTTTTGGTTGCTTTTCTTTGTCTATCAAACCAAGCAAAATCAGCTAAGATTAAATACTCATTTGGATAAGGAATTGTTAGAAAAGTATGCAACTAAAACAGATACATGCATAGTAGAGGGAGGGAAACTGTGCATTTTTTCTTAAGAAAGCCCGAGTGATGGAGACTTTGGACAAGATGTAGGAAGAAATACAAAGAACAGTACACAACCTTAGGACCCCCGCAAAATGACAAATAGTCGTTTTTGTTTCCTTGATTTGCTGTTTTTGATGTTCACCCACAGCAAGAGATATGCTGTTATAATCTGGAGTCTGTGGTCAGTTCTGTGGTGGTTTTGTACATTGGAATTATTTATTTGTTCATGTTTCACTACGGCGTTCTGTTGGTCGTTAGTAATATGTTTGTTTCTTTGTTTATTTGTCTTTGTCTGTTGCTAATGGGTTCCCACGAGTAGTCCCTCTCCTTACTCATGTCTCCACTCAGGTGTTCCTCACTAAATAATTACCTTACCCGACTACTAAAGCAGTGTGTACAGTTAACACTGAGTTTGTGTTACCACATTGTCTGAAGACTTGAGTTATTTTATTTCTTAATTTCACGTTGCGTGCTATAGATATTGTAGATTTGCACTGAAATTGGATTTTTGAATTTGTTTTAGTAGTTTTGCACTTTCTTTTGATTACACTTTTGGATTTTGAGTTTTCACTAAAGGGACCTAGCTTTTATTACTTCCCCTCACTAAACCCGGACATAGGTTTGCATTAAACACCCTGTATATAACAAGATTCATGTTGTTTGTGTGTTATGTAAATCCTGTGAGTGAAATACAATGACAGAGGCATTCTATTTTAAAACTTAAAAACTAAGAATTACTCATTTTGCATGGAATTTTAGGATTAAAAACAAACATACTACTGTTGTTTTTTTCAGTAGCTATAAAAGCCATAAATCAGAAGGTTACCACAAAAAACTAAATTTAACATAAAACATACAGGTGGGACAAAGTTGTTTTGATTGAGCTGGTATCAATAGCAAGAGCGGGTTTTTTGTTGTTGTTTTTTTTTAAAGTTCAGAAGAACTGAAATAAAAGATATCCCATCAAACTGCTGAACGTTCACTGTGTAATGGGACCCTCTTCTTCTACGCACACACATGCACACACATACACACCTGTCAGTGCGCTCAACACACACACTCGAGTCCTAACCTCTAAACAAAGGGCGCACTCTCTTTGAAGAGGGGAGCTTTCTGATAGAACACACAGTAATTCACGTGCACACACGCACACACACACACAAATGCACGCACGCCATGACAGAGATTGGTTTTCAGGGGCCTAAATATAGGGAACCTCTTCTCTTCTGTCACTCAAGCGCCACCCAGACAAAGGGCTGCTGGGAGACTGGCTGTCTCCAAATGGGACCCATAGACCCTGTTGACCTGCTGCTGACCGCAGGATGGTGACGGCATGGGAGTGTGTGTGTGTGTGTGTGTGTGTGTGTGTGTGTGTGTGTGTGTGTGTGTGTGTGTGTGTGTGTGTGTGTGTGTGTGTGTGTGTGTGTGTGTGTGTGTGTGTGTGTGTGTGTGTGTGTGTAAAATAAGTCGTAAGTACAAGATACAAGATGTATGTATGCTGAGAGAAGTATCGATTGTATTTTCAACGTGTAGTTGTTGCTCCAGGTTAACATGAGCCTGAAAATACATGCAGCACCAGTGAGATTTATTTATCCTTCTGATGTCGTCTATATCAGAGGTGGGCAACTTTAATCAGTGTGGGGCCACAAAAATGTGTTTGTTTAATGGAAGGGCCACATTATGTACGCTCATGTCAGCATTGAGAATAATGAGTGATCTGAGCATTAACACAGGAAAGATGAAAGGGTTTTACAGTCATTCTGTGTATGTTTGTTCATTTTGTGCATTTCTGTTGTCCTTCTGTGTATTTTTCCTGTAAAATCTATCTCTTTTGGAGTCATTTTTTGTGTATTTCTGTTGTCGTTTTGTGTGTTTGCAGTACTGTAGGTTTGCAGTCATTTTTTTGTGTATTTTTGTTGTCTTTTTGAGTCATTTTGTGTATTTTTGTGTAATTATGTTGTCGTTTTATTAATTCTTGTAGTAGTTTTGTGTGTTTCTGGAGTATTTTCTGTGTTTCTCTTGTCTTTTACTGTATTTTTCTCTGATGTTGTAATTTGTTGGTATACATTTTCGTGTATTCTTGCTGTTGTTTTGTGTATTTTATTTAAATTGGTGACAGCATATAATTAGATTGAGGTCCGTCAGTTGCCTATGTCTGATCTATAATATACATTGTCTAGGAGCAACGTATCAGGCTGCTTTTGTTTTTAACAACTAGGGAAACTGATTCAACACTCACTTAACTTACTTCAATACTCAGGTTTTTCCTCAACCAAACCAAAGCATTTCTTCACTGGACATCTAATTCTAGCGAGTGACTAACACAGGTTTATGTATTTATTGGTTTTAGATCATTACACAAAAATGAAAGAATATGACTCCCAATGACTGGGAAAAAAAAGAAACAGATCCAAAAACTTGCCATGATGACAAGTAAGTCATCTGATATCCAGACCTAAATTTGTCATCACAATAACAATTAATAATCTTATAACAAAAAAAAATGGTTAAATGAAATTTCTGCAGCAGAAAACATGAGAACAATATCACGTTGAGATAAACGAATGAGAAACAGCGACGTTAACCTCACACATTTGTCTTCCCAGGGCTCTATTTTACTGCAGACCACCATCCTGAACACAAACAACAGGTGAGAACATGTTGTAACCACTGGAACCGTGTGAACTTGGACCAACATTGACACCAGCTCTGGCTGAGTGACCGCTTACTGACTGGCGGTATCTCAGGAATCCAATCTATTATCCTTTGACCGATAGACGACCTCGGCGTGACCTCTGCAACAGGTGAACGACGCGAGGCCCCCCCTTCAGAGTGTATCAGCTAATGCCATCACCCTTTGAGGTCTAGCTTTAACTCATTAAATCACCTGAATGTGACCTGGAACACCGTGGAATACCAGATAGTGGTTGATCTATGTGTGTTTTCTAGGGACACTTTATGAGCGCGATGGACAGACGCCTGTCGGAGGTTCTTCATTCAGGCCGATACTCAACACCAACATTTTTCGTGGTGAAACTGATGAAACTGATAGTGGGTTTTGACAGCTCTGCTGATAAATATCTACAGTCTCACCGTTCTAAGGCGTCACGCATGTGAAGTGAAGACAGAGGAGATTTAGTCACGGGCTGTAAAGTGTGATTGTCACATAGGACAGAACAGGGTTGGGGTCAATTACGTCTTCAATTATCCATGTTCAATTACAACCTCATTATGATTAAGGTAACTGCCGTTTTTTTCCAATTACAATTTCCAATTATTTTCCCCTGAAAGTCAATTTCAATTTTGTTCTCAATTAATAAAATTAAAATTCATATAATCACAATTACTGAGCCTTTAATAAAAAAAAAAATGTAACCTTCCTCTTGTGTTAGATTTCTGTTAGCATATCTTATGATTATGGGTCAGTTTTGATCCATGTCTTAAATCAGCTGTAAAATAAAATAAAAAATATTATCTATCAGCCAATTTGTTTCACAACTCTTAGTTACCTCGTTAGGTTTCCTAATTAATGAAAATATTTTTATTAATATTTTTGGTGTAGGTGTCTGAGTCTTTTTTCTGTCAGTATATACAGTATATATATATATATATATATATATATATATATATATATATAGATATATATATATATTTTTTTTTTTAAATGGTAAAATGATCCTTATTAGAAATGACAGTTTAATAGAATTTCCATTCAAAAATTACAATTACAAATTAAATTTTCTGAACTCAATTACAATTTAATTACGATTACAACAGCAACAGATTATTTTTTTATTACAAAATGAATTATCAATTAAGTGATTAGAATTATAATTGATCCCACACCTGGAACAGAGTGATGCACACAAACCGCACCACACTTTAAATCAAATCCAGATTTGTACATTTGTCTATTTGTAATATTGTATTTTTTATTTTTTCCTAGAGGCGTGCACTTGTATTTAATCCCTATTTAATTAACAGTCTTTTATTTAATTATGTACATTTCATTTTATTTTATTCCTTTTCTATGTTTTAGTGTTTGTTGTTTTCATTCAATATTCTGGGGCATCTGTAAAAAAAAAAAAAGCAGTTTCCTCCAGGGATAAATTAAATCTGATTCTGATTCAGATCTCATCCAGAACCAAACACTATCTGTGTGGTGATGCCTGTCACTCACCGATGGACAGCTGGTGATGGGTACACACTGTTTGGGTCGACACTCGATGTTGCCTTTAACGCAGGCACAGAGGGTGCAGTTAACAGACGACCACATGTCCCCTTCCTGTGGAAAACAACACAACAATGCAGATGTAAGAAGTGATTATCCTCTAATCTGTCCCATTGTAGTTATGATCCAACGCTTCCAGTCAACTCACCCTGTAGATCTTGTTCCGGACTCTGCAGTACTTCACCTCTTCCACCTTCACGTACGACAAACACTCCACGCAGCAATGGTCGCCTTGACAGCTTCCCGGCCGCGAGCACCGCCTCTTGCACACTACTGTTGAATCCTTGGAGAAGATGGAGGAGATTTTCAAAATTCAGGTAACACTTTACTCAAAGTGTTATACATAAAGGCTGACATTACACTGTAATTATCATGACATGACACTTGACATTAGCTTGAATAAGGTGTCATGAAGGCTGTCATTAGGTCGTTCCTTATCCTAACCCTAAGTTACCCTAACCCTAACCCCTAAAGCCTAATCCCTAACCCCTAACCAATAACCCTTAACACAAATTCTACCTAACTCGTAGTATTTTTCTGTTTTGTTTTTTTCTTTTTTCTTACAAAAAATAGTTCCCTATCCTAACCCTAGCCCTCTAGTTCCCCATCGTACCTAACCCTATAGAACTGTACCTCCTAACCCTAACCCTACCTAACCCTAACCCTACCTAATCCTAACCCTACCAAAGCCTAACGGACCTCACCTCCTAACCCTAACCCCGAACCCCTAACCCCTTAACCATAACCCTACCAAACCCTAACCCTACCGAACCTCACTTCCTATCCCTAACCCCTAACCTTAACCTTAACCTTAACCATAACCATAACCATAACCATACCTAACCTTAACCCTACCTAACCATACCTCCTAACCCTAACCCTTTAACCTTAACCTTAACCCTACCTAAACGTACCTCCTAACCTTAACCCCTTAACCTTAACCTTAACCCTACCTAACCGTACCTCCTAACCCTAACCCCTTAACCTTAACTTTAACCCTACCTAACTCTAACCCAATATAACCCTAATCCTGCATAACCCCTCTAGATCCCTCCACCTAACCCATAAAAATGCCAACATAGCTCCAAAGGTGTCATAATTTAGCGAACGACACCTAATGACACCTTATTCATGCTAATGAAAGATAATGACAGCGTAATATCAGCCTTATGTATAAAATTTCAAGTAAAGTGTTACCAAAATTCACACACAACTTAGCTGCAATGCTATTATCTGTATAAGGATTTTTTAACTGAGCAATCTCTCGATGAGGAAAAGTTGTGGCTGGGTTACCTTGCAGGTGCAGGTGGTGCAGTTGTCATGAATGAAAGATGTTCCGTTCTCATAGACCTCACTGTGGAACAAACAGCTTCCCAACGAGAGATCGAACACCTTCCTCTGACCTGAAGGAAAGCAGAAACAAACCCAGATTAAAACATGAGACACAAGAATCAGACATTCTGCCAACAGTGAATCTGATAAAGTCAAATGAAGGTGAAATGAACAAAGTTTAGATTCTGATTTAAACCATAAACTATGATGGTTCACTACCAGATTATTATAGTTCATAGAACTAAAAACAGGGTTCAGTCATAGCATCATTACCACCAATAACCCAATAACAAAGGTTATATCGCGCAACAAGATATTGTGATATTAAAATATCACAAGATGGTTCGTTCTTATTTTTTATTTTCCTTTTGAGTTGAAGTACTCATATGTAAGTACGGGTGTGCATTCCCATGAATATGACGATACAAATCAAGATTTCCGTGTCACGATACAATATATCGACATATCTCGATATTAAACAGTACAATATATACTGTATATCGCAATGTCAGTAATTACAAATTCACCTTTTGAAGTCCAAAACAGGTATGAAATACAATTTATTAAAAAAAAAAAAAAAAAAGAAACTTGCAAGAACAAGTAAATGGTAACTAAGTGTAATTCAAGTTCAAGTAGTATGTTTATCAAACTGTTATATTACATTTTTCAAAAAAGTTTAACTTTTGCTATATTTGTACAGTAAACTGAATGATGGTAAATAAATAAATAAGAAAATAAATAAATAAATAAGAAAATAAATAAATAAATAAATAAATAAATGTTTATTATTTACTATATCTGCCCAAACATGTTTTGAAGATATTTTTCATTCTCTTAATAAATCTCTATGTCTTTACCCAAACATCTTGGACAGCACTGTCCAGGTGGGGTGTGGGTGAGATGGGACGGGCAGGAGAGGACAGGACACACCTCCCTCATACAGAGAGTCCTCGCTCCCTGAAGACACAACAGAAACATTGATTACCTTACACGCTACTGTTACATTTATTAGATGAAAAAAAAACAGTTTACAAACAAATTACACATATGATTGAAATGATTAAAATTTTGGTTCAATTGTAAAAGCTATTAAGCTATAAAGTTTTCTTATATTAGTATCATAGACTAGTCATAAGTAAGGGAATATCTATACATCAATTATTGTAAATCAGAAAAAAAGTGTAATAAGTTAGATACTAAATAGGTTCTCAACTGGTCACACTCTGGGACCCACATTTTACCCACTTTTTTTTTCTAGAATTCAACCAACCAAATAACTGTTGAACACACACATATTTAATCTTTTTAAAAACATAAATCTATTTATTTTCCTGTGCAGCATGCATTTCACAGCATGCCAGTCAAAAGAAAAGATTCTTTCAAAATAAAAGACAAGTCCAACATGAGACATTAAGTATTTATTTTTCTTTGACCAGCTGTTCGCGACAGGTCTGCAGCCCACTTCTGGGTCCCGAACCACCAGTTGAGAATCTCCTCTAAATTATACAGTAGGAAGTGAGCATAAAAAGTTATGTTGAAAACATATTTCAGGATAAATGTGTATTCAATCCGTAGAGGTGAGTTGTTTCTTTTTTAATCCCACATAGCCAATTAAAGAATGGTGGTTATTACATAACATATTACATTAAAAAAAAAAAAAACAAATAAAACTGACAATCATACATGCAATCAATGTAATTGTAAAAAAAAATAATGTATTCTTCCGTGTAAAACCAATCTTGCTAACAGGGCGCCTCAGCTACGTGTTAGCACATTAGGGCTGTAACTTGTTTATGGATGCACGTTAAAGGGTTTGTTTGTTTTGTAGTGTAGAGGGAGGAGGGGGAGGGACCGGTACAGGGAAAACAGAAAAACAGAGAAATGCTGGAGGAAACGAGGACCGAAAGCAAAGAAACACACATGTTTTTCCAACCAAGGATTTGTGAGTCCCAGGAGACTCCAAAACAAACTCATTTGTGAGTCCCAGCCTGGAGGTGTAAGCGTGGTGTACTCACGGTGCAGGTACACTTGATGCATGGTTTGCCTTCTGGACTGAACTCCTCCTTCTCTTTATACAGACGACCTTCAAAAATACAACCTGCAGGACGACACAGGGTTGGGTTAGAGCCTCATCACTGGTGTGCTTTAATAAACTGCAGCTCAAACTGAGCTTCAGAATTTCAACATCATAATAATTATTTAGCAATTCATCCTTGTGCACTGAACAAAGACCAGGGGTGTCAAACTCATTTTAGTTCAGGGGCCAAAAATAAAGTAATTTGATTTTAAGTGGGACGCAGATTTTAGGTGAGAGAACGACCAATTTCAACAATAATTTCTCCAAAATTTGCACTTCAACCTATAAATGATATACAAAGTTTGTAAGGTGCTGACAATATCCAAGCAATAAGTGACAGATATCAGTTCCTGCAGGATTTTGTCTCTATTTCACTGGTTTTGTGACTAATATTTATATATTTTGGGAACTTATTAGAAATCATTTCAGGAAAATAGAGATTTAAAATGACTGCAGTCGTGATAAAAGCATTGGAAAATTGCAATCCTCCAAATATTGTGGAGTTTCATTGAATTAGTATATTTTGAAGGGCTGCCATATCTACAACTTACTTTCTCCTGTGGGGCCAATTGGATGATCTAATGGGCCGAATTTGGCCCCCACGCCTTTAGTTTGATGTGACATAGACTATCAAAATATAAGTTTGTTGTTTTCTATTGTCAGATACAAATACTTAAAATGGTTAAACTGTCAAAGTGTTCTTGCATCGCAACAACTTCATCTATTTTGTCAAGTTGTGGATCTCAAAAAGGGGGAACAAGGCCCATTTTTAAAAATACGTTTATAAAACAACAGTTTTAATGGGAAAATATATATATTTTTTTATATTATTTATATCTTTGTTACCACTGCTGATTCACTAAGTAAGGGGTACTTGGTTCAACTGTTGTCTCTGAGAAACAGATGCTCTATTTTGAGCTCCTCCTGGTAACCCCGACTCAGAGGTATATTGTTGGAGTTTGTCGGAGTTTACAGAGCTGTTAAACAGGCACACAACTATTGCTATATCCCATGATATATCACATAATCCTGTATCTGAGGGCTTAAAGTTTCAAAGGCAGTAATGTACTCACCAGGGCAGGTGGGGCAGCACTTCTTGGGGTGGATTTTGGGGTTCTTGCAGTGGACGACACACTGTGCTTCAGCCTCAGTGATAACACCTTCCTATGAGGAGCACATATTACATAATCTCAGTAAATGGTGTGTCCTTTAAAGAGTTTTTTAAGATCTGTATCTTTTATGGTCTATTTTTGTAATTATGTTTTTTTTTTTTTTTTTAGCCATTATTTAACCAGTTCTCACTTGTCTTTCACTATTCACCCCTCACACTCTTAGTTAATTTTTGTAATGACATTAGGAACAACTATTATTCTACTATATTTTCTTTAATTTATCCCTCACTCTATGCCCTCCTATGACAGATGTCAGAGGTTTACACATCATGCCTGAGCTGAAACAACAATGTCTGCCCACTTTGCCGCTCATCTGCTCACACACGCACACGCACACAAACACACACACAAACCTGGCAGCGCCTGCTCATGCAGGGTTTGGTGGAGCTGGTCCAGGACACAGAGCTGTTGTAGGATCGACCGTCCAACGTACAACCTGAAAGAAAGAGGGATAACTATAACTACTATAGAACTCAAATCACCTGACAGTAGCATGAGTGAACTTTTGGAAAACTGGTGGTTAGATCAACAACTGGTTTTTTTATTTTTTATTTGGGGGGCGGTAGTCAATGTCAGTACGTCTACCAGGTTACACCAACCAGGTTACACCCTGTAGTTGGAGAACCCATTATCACATCCAGTAACCATATACAGTACATTTCTTGTGTAACAAAGTGAAGAAATGCACTACAAAAAAAAAAACAAATTGTAACTAAATTACTTTACTACACTGTAGTAATGTGCAGTTACTTAATGCAAGTCAATGAATGAATGAATTGACAGGAACTGCATGTTTATCTTGGAGATAAATTTAGTATCTTTGTGCTCAGCCTTCATTTGCAGATATTGCATGCTCTCCTCATGCATGCATTGGATATGTACAGTTTCTCCACATGATTAATAAACATGCAGACCTTGAGTTGTTATTTGAAGTTACTGAACTGGACCATGAAGTGATTGTGTGTCTCCTTTTATGCGTGTTAACCCTGCATGGACCGATCATGGTGCGCCATCCATGTTTGAGATCAGATGACTCGTCTACAGCTTCTCTGACCCGTGAACATGATAAGCAGGTATAGAAACTGACCCCTCACACTCACTGGGCTGCTGCTGTTGGACTGATGTCTGCTCCTTGTTAAATTAATAGCCTATTCATTACATCCCATTTACAGTAAGTGGTCTCAGATCAATGTTAAACTGTCCATAGCATGAAACCTGATCACAGCCATTAATCCACTTTCTTCTGTGGAAACCAAGTCTTCAGACACTCAATCATAACTACAAGAGGATGTATATGGTAATGTAGAGGAGAGTCTCACTTCCTGTCAGTAACACAGTTTAAAACAACAGCTTTTTTCTGTCGTATTTTGTTGCAATGAGTGTTTTATTTTTTCTATTTCTATTTGTATTCATGTTTAACTTTACTTTTCTTTTGTTCTTTTTAGCAGTTATTACCTTGTTCATTGTGTTTCTGTTTTGTAAAATAGTTCAGAGTTAGAAGTGTATTTGAAGGAATCCGTTATGCCTTTACATTATAATTATTGGCTTTTTGAAAATAATCATTTATGAAAACATTTTTTTTATCAGGTTTTAACCTTTTGTTGTATTATTTATCTTCCATTAGAGTGGCTTTACATACATTTGATTTTACCCTCAATGTTAAAGTGGTTCATCAGAGTTAAGAGCAGTTAGTTAAACTATAGCCATTATGTTCATAGAGGGAACAATTTAATTAATTTGGTTTATAATAGTATACGCTATCTGCTTTTTGTGTTCCTTAACTGTCCGTAATTGGCAGTGTGGGGGCCACAAAAGGTATCTCACTTAGGGCCACAAGATGTCTGGGGTCGCCCCTGACGACGCATCAAGTTTTCTTTCATGGCTCAAGTTATCCTTCAAAGACTTATGTTGTGTTTATTACTTGTGCTTTCCATTGTTTCAGTTGCTTCAATAATATTCTCTAACACTCTTTCTAGAACTGCTCCACATTTCTCTTACAGGGGACCGTGTTACACAATATAATTATTGATGCAAAAACAACATACAAATATTTTAAATTTTTCAAAGCAATAGTGTTATTGTAATATATTATTGTATATAATTCTAAATATATTTTTAATGCTAGGAATGCTAACAAAGCAGTTTTTTTTGAAGGCTTAATTGGAAAATACATTTAATAATAAAGCATTTTTAAAGGCCTAGTACATTGCACTCAAACTGCTTAATAAAATATATGTTCACTAAATAATTTCAAATAAAAGGCCACAAATCGGCTCTGGTGCTTTTAAACTGTGCGTATGATTTTATAAAAGTGAAAAAATAGTCAACCGCACAATAGATCTAACACAGGCTGCGGTGGTGGAGCCGATTGTGCACGATTGTAAAAGTAAAGGACTATAAACACAACGGCCACGCCTCTGCTGAGGGAGAGGAGGAGAGTGTTTATGGTTGTTTATAATATTATTTCATTCCTACAGAGTCTGAATCTGCCACTTAATGAACGCAGTTATGAAGGCGTACAAACAAGAAGACACGTAAATGAATAGGTGCAGAACTTTGGATGCACTTCCTGTTCTGGAATCCAATAAACTTACTTTAAGTTAATGTAATTTAGGTTAATTAAGTTATTGTGAGAATGCTGTACAGTACTCACCATTGAGATGTTTTCTATATGTACTAGTGTTAAGGTTGGGCATCGAGTATCAAGTATCAATTTATCCCGGGAGAATCAAATTTTTCAATTTCGATTCCTACTTTCGATACCCAATTCGCCGACCGGAAAAAGAAGTCGCTGAACACCAACAAAGAAGAATCCACCAATTGTGTCTTCATGAGGTTTTCAAAAATAAAGCTTGTGAAAATAAAATTTACAATCCAGTATTTATATTCAAGTTCATTGATTTTATATTTACGCACTAGTTGAAAAAAACACTGAGAAATTCCTAGTAATTAGTAAAAAAATCCATGGAGAGGTTCAGACTATTTAATCCAGAATTCTTTTTGCGGGTAACTTTTAGCCCCATTTTACCAATGAAGGTAAACTTTTGACTAATTAGGAAAGTTCCGCTATGTTCTAATGTTTTTTGTATTTTTATTTTTATTTACAGCAGGGTTACTCTAGCACTTTCTGGTAGAAGGGAGGCTCTATTTATACCAATCAATGTTAACATGGCAACAAACCCTGTCACATAAACATGCCTCCTCATGCTGAGGGTAGAGAACATATATGAATGATAGTCCCAATCATAATCAGACAAAGTTAAACCAGGTCAAAGTGTTCCTTTGGTTTTTGATGATGATACTTTTACAAAGTGAAGGGAACAGTTGATTGAACAGAATTGAGTGATGAATGATGTTGTATAATGTTGGTTTTAAAGTCAGTCTTACCTTTGCACCTCTCACAGCAGGCTCCTGTCTGTTTGACCACCAGAGCACAGTCCTCAGAGACCAGTGGACATTTCTCCTGTTTGCAGTCGGCTTTTCCGTCCTAAAAGGAACACACGCAAAGATAAAAACAAAAACAAAAATAATTACAAATTAATTCCTGCAAGTTCATTTTGTCTTCTTTTTTAAATTAATATGTTATAGTTTGACAGAACTGTCAAGTCAGCCATGCCCAGAAAGAAGGAAAACATCAAAGTGATCATGCGCCTCTGAAGAAGACTAGCAGTTGACAGTCGAAACATATCAGGAGATCAAAGTAAATTTCCTGAGGAATAAATGAAACCCTTACGTATTATTCAAAAAGAAGACAAAAGGAACTTGCTGGAATTATTGAGTGGAAATGTCAAGGAAACATCAAAGCAATCAGCAGACGCCTCTGATGAAGACTGACAGTTGGCAGTCAAAACATGTCAGAAGATCAAAGTAAGTTCCTCTACTTTCTTCTTCTTCACCTTTATCATCATACCTGCAGTTTTTTTTTGTTGTTGTTTTTAAGTTGACTGGTGTATTGAGATATAATATATGAACTTAGTACATTTTCCCAAAGTTAATTTGATGCCATTTCATCTGATCTGTCACCAAAAGCATGGTGTTGAAAGAGCTTTAATCATAATTAGGAGTCTAATCAATCTAATAATACAAAAGCACATACTCTTGTTATTATTATTATTATTATTATTATTATTATTATTATTATTATTATTATTATTATTATTATTGAACAGAACTGAACAGAACTCCAGTCTATCAGCACCACACTCATTCATACCGGAAAATTGGTGACTTCTTTCACCCTAACATAAACAGGTCTACTTATTATCCAGGGCCTCCATGCTTTAAATCAGAAGTTCTAACTGTAACAACATCTATTGAGCCCATTCACTGTTATTGTTATTAATCAATATTTCTCTAAGAAGAGATGAGTATTTTGTTGTTACCTTTTCTCGGTTAAAGGTTTGCATATACAGTACAACACCTCCTCTGCATGTGAGACCATATTATTGCATATATAAATCTTAAACACACTGCAAAGTACCGCACTTATAATATAATGACACTTGATGTAAAGCCATCCAAATGTAGCTGAGACATCTCCAAGTGGAAAAGGCACCTCAACTATGTAACTCCTAAATTGCTTGAAACAATCAGCAAATCTGGTCCATAAAAGCTGCTTTTTACTGTTTACAATCCCCTTTTCACCACCTCTGCCCTCTGCCACTAATATCTGCACTTTGCTGCCTGGGCTTTCTCAATAAAAACAGACTCAGTCTTCACAGTTAAGCTGTGAATTTTCACACCAGCTCTCCAATCTTGCTGTCACCTGCTGGAACGCCACAGTCTGCATCCGCCATCACCCCCCCAACGGCACCGTGGGACCGGACGGAGTCTGTGCTTGTTTAATTCACTCAGCTTTCACGCCCGACTTTTACTGCCCACTTTATCCACATGCAGCACTTTTGACTTTACATGCTGTGAGGGTTCGTAAAGCTAGGCTGGCGGGCCCCGTGGCTATGCGGCAGGCGGCTCTAACGAGGACGGATCAAAGTTGGGGTAAAAATAAATCTGGGAGGTTTTTTTATAGCCCAACCAAACCCCTAACCACACTGAGGACAAATGATGTCATGACAGGAGAAAAGAGGGATGGAGAAAAGGGACAGAGGACGTAGAATAAAGAGAGACTGTTCTGCACAAAAAGCAATGATTTAAAGAAAGTATCTCAATACAACTGTTGCTACTGCTCACTTTAAGGAGACAAATACGTTAAATTAGATTCACATGGTCAATGTGATTAATTATCTTATCTTTGTGATTTAGACTCTCCTGATCATTGGTGGTGTTTAAATCACTGAAGAAGCTTTTTCTGCATAAAGGAATAGAGTTTCACCCATAGAGTTCTAGAGCAGGGGTGTCAAACTCATTATAGTTCAGGGGCCAAATACGGACCAGTTTGATCTCAATGGGTCACAGACTTTTGGCAGCGAAAACGAGTAAATTCCACCTTAATGTGCCCTAGTTTGCACTTGCACTTGTAAATAATATGTAAAAATATGTAAGACACTGACAATATCCAAGTAAAAGGTGACAGATATCAGTCCTTGAAAGATTTCCTTGATTATTTGACCAACTCTTATTTTAAATTTGTGGAATAATTTGAGGGAAATGGCAGGAATTTGGAAAAAACAAGAGTTAAAAATGACTGCCATCATTGGGAAAACGCTGAGCCCTGTATTTATTATAGAGTTTCATTGAATTTGTGTATTTGGAGACACTGAGATATCTTCAACTGCATTAGTTGGAAATGTACAAACCGATTCATGGTTTCTCTGTCATTTTTACTTTCTCCTGCGGGCCAAATTAGATGACCTAAAGGGCCGGATTTGTCCCGCTGGCCTCGAGTTTGACATATGTCGTAGAGACTAAAAATGGCCGACACATTAAAACAATAATGAAACAAACCCCTAAAGAACACTATGATGTGAAACATTTTGCTTCTTTTGTGTTTATTTGATGAATTTTAACTCAACTGTTGTATTTGTCTGATATTGTTTTGTTTCACCCACTTGTCAACCAAATGCTACGACGAAAGTAAATCATAATTTTTCACATAAAAGGCCTCACAAAAGCCTGATTTAAGATGGACGTCACCATTCCTAATCATACATGAGAGTTCATTCCTCAGTTTGACAAGTTGCAGCTTTCTAATGACGACTGATACTTTGCTCACAGGATGCTGGAGAAATGCATTTTGCTCAGTATTCGCCATGTCTCAATATGAAAAAGTAACATTTCCTCCTCGGTATTCTACACACAATGCCAATGAAACACTAAAATGTATAACCAGAAACACACAAATTGCAATAAAGATATCCGATTTTGGAAGTTAGTTTTTACTACATCATTGTTAAAGAATAATTTCTGAACATTTAATTTAAATAAGTCCTTTTGCAGGTATACGGTTTGTAATAACAGTCGATACTAAATATGAGTGAACTGCGTGGGTTGAGTGAGCTGTTTTTGATTCCACCCCTTTTGGCCAGTGAGTGAACTCGTGATAAAGAGATTCCTGAACTCGATGAGGCTCCCAGGATATAAATGAACATTTGACGACAAATATAGACAAAGAAAACATCTGCATCCATGTGTCGTCTCGGACCTTGTTTCTGAACATGAAGCTGCTTTAAGAAGAAAGTCAAACGCTTTTTATCCTCCACACACACAAAATGTCATCAGTTTTTTTGATATAAATTCACAGTTTGTGAAAGAAAGTATTAAAAACAATATTGTCTTTACAACAACCAGAAACAATTTGGTGTCCAAGGTCATGTCCTTCCCTCTGTCATCCACAGAGTGGTGTTACTACATGTGACCCCCCCCCCGTATCAGGGTCAAAGCTCACTACGGGTCACCATGCCTTATAAACACTCCACATACCACTGAAAGCCAGTGGACTGGACCACAGTTTGAACACACACACACACACACACACACAGACACACACACGCACACGCACACGCGCACACACACACGCACACACACACACACACACACACACACACACACACACACACACACACACACACACACACACACACACACACACACTTTTATTAAGGCAGTTTTATTAGATATAAAATGACCAGAGGGTTTTTTTCTAACCAGGAGGATTCTAAAGACATTTCTCAGTGTTGCTCCACAAGCATCTTTCATCAGTAATTCATGTAATCGAATTGTATTCATGAATTTAATCAGCTGCTCAGCTCCGTCATTGGCTAAATTTATTAGCAAAGGTTAATCGCACCAATGCAGTACGATCCACGTGAGTTTTTGGCTTAACTTTAGAAACTGGACAAACGGTAAATGTTGAATTGAAATAACTTCAGTAAATGAGATTAAAGGATTCATCATAGTAAACCAGAAAATTCTTAGAATTATCCCAGTCTGCTTTACTTTTATAGGAAGGATATGGTTTAAAATTTTATGAAGAAGACTGGAAATTGACAGTCGAAACATATCAGGAGATCAAAGTCAATTTTCTGAAGAACAATTGTCTGAATAAATGAAACCTTAATGTATTATTCAAAAAGAAGACAAAAGGAACTTTCTGGAATTATTGAGTGAAAACATCAAGGAAACATCAAAGCGATTAGCATATGCTTCTGAAGAAGACTGGCAATTGACAGTCGAGACATATCAGGAGATCAAAGTCAATTTCCTGAAGAACAATTGTCTGAATAAATGAAACATTAAAGTATTATTCAAAAAGAAGACAAAAGGAACTTTCTGGAATTACAAACTCACATGTTGAAAGGTAATTTAAGATTAAACTTCAACAAAAATTTTGCAATCTTAACTTCTAAAAAGTCCAAAAAGGAAATGCCTTCAGAAATTAATTTGTTTCTCCTCCTCCTCCTCTTTACTTCCTACTACCCATCAATGGAAGTGACTATTTTCTGTAACACATCAATCATCACTGACTTTGATTTATATTTACACAGGCAGTGAGTAAACGAAGCAGAGTAAACATAGATATAGATAACAGGGAAGTGTTGGTTCAGTGTTATCAGGTGCACCTCACCCCTCCTGTATCGACCAGCTACTGTTTGAGCTGAAGGACGGAAAACAACCTTCAACACACACACACTCACACTCACTCACACACACACACACACACACACACATGTTGAACATGAGGCCCCACAGGAATGCCTGCTTGATCGATTCAGAGCTGCTGGTCTGGACCTCTGAGCTCGTCCTGATTTGTGGCTGTAATGTAGAGGTTGAGGAATGAGCGTATATCATATCAGATAGCTGAGCCTTAACATGCTAAAGTCATTATATACGTATATATGACACACACATGGTTGTTTAAAAATGAAAGTATCTTTTGTTGTTAGTCTTTGTTCATGAGTGTCAGAAGGATTTCTAATTCTCACTTTTGTCTGGGACAAATGTAACTATTTGAACTGTTTGAAGAGAACTCATAGGGACACATCAAAGTGATCAGTAGATGCCTTTGAGGAAGACTGACAGTTAGCCGTCGAAACACGTCAGGAGATTAAAGTGAATTTCCTGTATAAATGAAAGCTTAACATATTGTAACCGTTTGAGTTATTTGTGTCTGGGTTAGAAAATAAATCAGCGTTTTTCTATAAATTATCCTTATTTTCTTTATGTATTACCATATTTTACTATTGCATGTTGAATGGAAGGTAGTATTTTAATCATATTTACATAAAAGTGAAGAGGAATGGGGTTAAATAAGCTTCAGTTCTATTCCACTCCTTGTGGAACATAAAAAATAGTGTATTTTTAACTCTTAATCTTTTATTTCTATTATATTTGGGGTTGATTTGAAATTATCTTGTGCTGGTTGAATTATATTACACTCATATTCAAAATAAAATTAATTAAATCCTTTATTCATTCAACTTATTCATGTTTTCTTGAAGTTTTGAAAAATTATAATAAATGATTATTATATATATAATATGTTTCTGGTTAGGAATGACTAGTTTGCATCAGATATTCAAACACACAGCCTACATGAAGCTAGTCCAGTAAATATAAGAGTGAGCATCTGGCCATTTGTCAGATAATGCAGTGAAACACACACGTTTTCAGCCACAGCTGCTTCACACTCACTAATAACAAGAAAACTCAACTCTTTCCCTGATTTCTTTGGAGATTTATGAACTGTGTCTAAACACCTTAAATGCAGCGTGTAGCGGTTGGTGCTGCTCTGTAACACTTTTAATCGTTGCTTCCTGTGTCAATAGGACTCATGTCTTCCTGTAAGCCTATTGGTTCACCACTCTATGACATCATCAGTTACATTTTCTCAGAGTTTAGTTTAGTTATTATTTTGTACTTTTCTGTTGTTTCAATCCATGACTTAGCTTTTCCTTTCTGAGTTGAGTTTGCATGTTATGTTGTCCACGTGTGTATATTTGCCTCCTCGTCATAAGGTTGTGTGTCACAATCAATTGATTTTAGATCAATATATGTCGTCCGGAAGCTTAACTTGCCGAGCACAGATCCATGTAGTTGAATCATAGGAATATAAATCGATTCATTGATGGAATTTTAATATTGGCTATAGAGATGACTTTGTGTGAGTGAGCAGCCTGTGATGAACTGGTTTTTCTATCCAGGGTGTGTCATATTGAGTTTTAGACCCTTTGTGTGTGTATTTTTAAACACAATCATTGTTTAGTCTCCAAACACATCAAGGTGAATAAATCTGGAACATTTTGCTAAATACTAAAGACTAATCCAACATTTGAAGACGTTAATCTGAAGCCTCTCTGATAAAAGGTAAAACAGCAGCTGATCATCATCAAGTGATGGAGAGGAAGGTGGGGGGGGGGGGGGGGAGCCGATGAGAGAGTGGAAAAAGACATAAAGATGGACAGACAGATAGACGGTGGACAATGAAGAGCGTGACGGAGATGGACTGACTCCTTGTGAGATAACAGATCGTCATGGCGACCTTCCTGTCAGTCAGTCTGTCAGCCGCTTCCACTCCAGGACCCATTACAGCACTCGGCCTCACCCGGACACACACAATGGATCCTCTGTGTGTGAATGCACACGTGTGTGTGTGGGTCCATGCTCACAGAGCTACAAGCAGGTATAGTCCAGACCCTCAGAGGAGACTCTCGCTCCCCCCATCCCCCCATCCCCCCATCCCTCCATACCTTCCATGTATGAGTGACACAGAGGCCCGGATGGCTCCTCAATCACAGCCACACAGGAAGTATTTAAAACATTTTATGTGATCAGAATAACTTTCAAAATAAAGAACAACTGCAGCTGCACAATCAACAATTTATCATAATTCCACAATTCCACTTTTTTTTCTCTACTGCGTATGATTGAGAGGGAGATTTTTGGTCATGTTGTTGATGATTTAAAATGTTTTTACTGATGTTTTTAAATGTTTTGTTGCCAACTTTAATGTCCTTATTGATTTTAAGCTCTTGTCTGTTGCACTTTTTGATCATGTAAAGCACACTGAGTTGCCTTGTGTATGAAATGCGCTATACAAATACATTTGCATTGCCTAGTCTTCTTTTTTGAAATAATATGTTAAGGTTTCATTTTTTCAGACACATTTTTTTAGGAAATTTGATCTCCTGACATGTTACTTTATTGGCTCAAGTACCCCCTTTTTCTTACTTCAGCCCCCTTATGTACATTTTGCTCAGAATTCTGTGACAAACATCTATAGAGCAAAATGATGGAATGACACAATAACACACATTTTAAATAATCTCATTTTGTAATAAGTAGAATTAAACAGTATTTAATTCCTCCTGAATAGATTTATTTCTATATTTTTTATCAATTACGGTCATCTCCTGCCTGGCGTGGGACCAAGACTGATGTTTGTCTTTTCAGTTCATTTTCTTGTTGCTTGTCTGTTATTTTAATTATTCAGTATATTTTTCTATTATTTTGTGTGTTTTTGTTCTCGTTTTGTGAGTTGCTGGTAAAATTCAGTGTAAAAAATAAACACAACTCCTTGTATTTATAATGCTTTCATTTGGCAATTTTTTCTCTCTCAAGTAGCCCCTGTAGTGTCATTGTGTACCCCAAGGGGTACACGTACCCCCATATGAGAAACACTGCTTTAGTGTATCCCTACGAGATCAGTAGATGCTTTGATGCTTTCCTTATGAAAGAACTCGTAGGAATACATCAAAGCAATCATTAGATGCCTCTGAGGAAGACTGACAGTTGGCAGTCGAAACATGTCGTGAGATCAAATTTCCAAAAAAAAAAAATGTTGCCTGAATAAATGAAACCTTCACATATTATTCAAAAAGAAGAGAAAAAGAATTGGATGGAATTATTACGCGGGAGTCAAGGAAGCATCAAAGCGATCAGCAGATGCCTCTGAAGAAGACTGGCAGTTGAAAGTAAATTTCCAGAGCAACACTTGAATTATATATATATATATAAAAAAAAGTATCAATCTTTCGCAAGTCAGACTGTTAGGCCTTTTAAAGCTTATTTAGGAAAAAAATAAATCAGAGCAAATATTGAGCTGTTTTAATTGTGTGATTATAAGAGCGTTGACTTATTTTAAGGAAAAAAACAAAACAAACGGCACTGAAAAGTTTTCCCAGATCCAAAATCAATAAAGTCAGTGTGTTGAATGTAAGCATGTTTGAGTGTGCGTGCACGCGGGGTGGGGGTGGTGCGTGTGTGTGTGTTTGTAAGAGGGGTTAAAGCAGAGATGAAAGGCGGCCCATTGGCTGCTGATGACTGATAGCATTCAGCGAGCTTTGGCTGATGTGTGCCCGATAACACAGCAAGGCTCAGTCAGCTCCGTGTGTTGAGCAGCAGCCAATCAGGAGCCAGAGGCTAAGGTTCAATATGCATGTAATTCATTGGATTCATGCGTTTCAACCCACTCTCTGACATCTGACATCCTTCATGTGGCTGCTTTTCTTCAAGAGCGTTCCACAACTTCCCACGTGACACTCGACTGTGTGGAGGATGTAAAGAGTTTAAAACTGTCTGCTTTCATCAGGAAGGTTTTTGTTCAGATCTCCTAAAATCAATAAACAGCGATAAAAGTTAAAGGTTCACCAGTGATCACAATGTTCACCGACCTTTGCTTTAATCTGATAGAAGTACAACCTTTGCTGAAGATGTTACTACTGAAATTATGTTACAGATATCACTTTGATATGAACCAACGTATGAACAAAGAGTCACACAGGGCACAGCATGTTTGAAGAGAGACTAAGGCATTGAATATCTAAGTTTTGTTTCAAGTCTTCAGTTTAAAAACAAGCAAAGAGTTTTACTTTCTTCAGGAACTTGAGAGTGGTTTTAGTTGTTGTTGACAATATTTTTCGTCAAACGAAACAAAAACGCTGCTTTAACACCAAGATAGTCCCAACCTGGTGTTGAAGATCAAGATGGTCCTTAACACCTTGATTTGCATATAGACTGTTGGGTTGGAGAAGTTAATGAAGTTGTTCCTTCATAGAAGAAGAAGAAGAGAAGAAGAAGAAGAGAAAGAAGAAGAAGAAGAAGAAGAAGAAGAAGAAGAAGAAGAAGAAGAAGAAGAAGAAGAAGAAAGATGAAAGAAGAAGAAGGAGACAAAGAAGAAGAAGAAGAAGAAGAAGAAGAAGAAGAAGAAGAATAATAATAATCCAGGCTTATCAATTGTTTAGAAACAAAAATGGAAATCAAACGACTTCTGTACGCTTTTCACAACAATCAACCCTAACCCTCGACAAACATGTTCACAACCATCTCCATAATAATCACATTTATTGTTGTCACATACAGTAGAGATACATACGTATATGAAAATCTTTCTCTGCCTTTGACCCATCCCTGAGGAGCAGTGAGCAGTTAGGGTTAAGGAACTTGTTCAGCATCCCACAGTGATGACCTAGGTGAGATTCGAACCGGTGACCCTCCGGTTAAGGAGGTTCGCTTCCTTAACCACTAGGCCACCACTAATCAGCTGACCTTATATCTCCTTGAGGCTAAATGTCGGCCATTTTCACACCATTTAACGCCTTCATTTTTTCTAGTTTGGTACTGTCAAGGCTCAAACATACTTAGGCTGAATCTCCGTGGAGCTGACTCATGGCCGACTGTCCGCGCTCCTCAGAGCTTTCATACGCGAGCGCACCGTTACATAGTTTCCAGTAAAATCCTACATTTCCCATGATTCTTAGCGCTTCTCTGTAGTCCTTGTACTCCTGGAACGGGTAAAGGTGTCGGTACTTTCGTAGCTCGTCTGCCAGTCTCTCCTCTAAGCTCGTGTTCATCTCTCCTGCTCTGTTTCACTGGGCGGTGAAATGCAGGTCAGTGTTACATTTAATGTGGGTCGATGCAAAAAAATACCTGCCGAGTAGTGTTTTGTGTTACACCAGGTACACGGACAAGTCTGCGTGGTCGTAAAATCTGGAGTCCACTTGGCATGTGGTTCACTTCCTGTTTGCTCTGAGCTGCAGAGCGCAACCAAAAGAGCCAATTAATGTTTAATGTCCCACCCTAACTCCCTCTCCCTGGTTCTCCTCCCCCCACTAGGGTGAAACACTGTAACCCTCTTTTTTTTTATCTTTTCTTCTGATAAAGTTTAGCTTACCCATCATCAGGGACAACAAAAAATGTTGTTTGTTTAATTTTTTGCAAGAATAAAACATGTATCGCTGTTAATCTTAATCTCTAATCGACGACAAGTAAAATAAATAAATGAAGTCATCACAAATCAAGGAAGCGAACAACCTTTGAAGATTCCTGAAATTTTTTTTGCACGTCTTCATTGCAGAAAACAAAATAAATGCCTTTCAAGTAACCAAACTGCTGATCAAATAAACGTGTTTAAAGTTGACATAACTGCACTCATTCAGAAACAAGCAGATTGGATGCAGGTAAACACACACACACAGTGAGGACGCACCCATGGAGTCCACATCTGTACATTTCCTGCGTGGTCAACTCTGGGTCACGTGACGCCTTTTAAAAACTGAAGCCTCTCTTTTTTAGCCTGTGTGGAGTCAGTGAGACAGAAAAGCCACTCTTTTCCTCTACAACAAAGAGCTGTGCAGCAGAGAGGAGGTGGAGGTGGGAGGGCGAGGGGTCAAAGTGCACATGTTTCAGAAAACAACAAAAAAAACCCGGGATGTCCCCTAATGTTTTGTAGGCTACTTTTAACGGCCAGGACGAGCCAAGACAGCGTGACGGCATGAGGCACGTCTGGTAAAACAAACACCACCATCGCTTCAGGTTTCGCTCACAGTTTTCTGTAAATGTGTGGAAAATTGTAAAAAAGTCAAATTTAAAATGAATTCCTGTTCTTGTTAAACACTGAACACATTTACATGGGAGCTTTAATTCAGAATTAAAATTAAATCCTCTTTAAACTAGGGGTGTGAAAAAAAAAAAAAATTATCTCAGGATATATTGAGATTCTTTGGGTGCCGATTTTAAATCGATTTTTCTAAAAAAAAAATAATAATAATAGTTGTTTTTTTCCTGATATTTAATCAATAATTACTCTGAGACTTCTACACAGTAGTTTCAGTGAAGAGAAACTTGTTGCACCGTATTTTATGATGGCAGTGTTTTGATGTGCAAAAACACTAATAATAAATAATAAATAGGATGCTTTGAAGCAAATAGTTTTGACTCAATTTGTCCTCTGAATGATCAATATATTCTGATGAACATATACAGCAACTTGATTTTTCGTCTCTACGTTTAATTTTAATCGTATCGTGACCCAAGCATCGTGATATGTATTGTATTGCAACATCCAGGCCAAAACTCAACCCTACTCACCCCTGAAAATGGCCATCCCGAATGAAACCTAAATCCAAATGAAGTGGCTGGTTTATTCTTATTTTAATTCCTAATTCCTCGATCCTGTAAAAGTCCGATTCATCTTTGAATTAATTCTGGTCGTTCTGCGCTTGCTCGTCCTGTCGCGATGACGCGCTGGTGACGGCACAATCCAAGATGGCCACCAAAGCAAACGTTGGATTTGAGACTATTTATTTATCTATTTAAGAGCCTTAGAAGACATGGATGTGATGAAAAGAGTGAATGGACAGACGCATCAACATGCAGACATTCCCACGGTTTTCAATGTTGTTGCCGACAATAAAAGGTTTGTTGTGTTTTTTTTTCCTGATAGACGTGAATACGTCACGTTCGCCCCCTGACCAATCAGAACCCTTACCAACCCCCAGACCTAAAGTATGCAGCAGAATACTTTAATTCCAAATTATTTAATTCTGAATAATTGATTCAAAATTAAAAAATGTTATGTAACCACTTTGGATTTTAGGTTTGTTTCCTATAGCTTCTGTTTAAAGGCACTAAACGCTGATGTTTTATCAAATCACTGAATGAGATCACCTTTCAACAGAATAAGAGATGTCAACAATCATCTTCACACAATGCAGAACTCATTTATCCACTCAGTCTGAGGGAAACCTTCTCACAGTGATGCTCTTACCAGACAGACACAGGTGATGCATGGGTTGTCAGTGATGTGAGGGATGTGCAGCACCTCGCCTTCGTTCTCACAGCTGGCCTCGGTACCTGTGGACGACGACAGGAAGGTCAGCACAAGGTCAGGGGGTGATGTTGAATTGTTGGACATGCTTTAAATGTCTCTCAGTTTCAGAATCGCTGATGGCAGCACGCGGCAGGTTTTTATTGGAGCGACACACAGATTCAATGGTTACATTCATGGTTGGGATGGAGGTAATCACATTTATCAGATGTGATAAACTCATGTGAATATCAAACTGATAGAAATGTAAATTTAATCAATTTGTTGCAGTTGTATTGAGCATTTCTATTGTTTGTTTGTTATTTTGTTCTAAAGTAATAAAACTCTCATTTTGTTCTTCTCTAATTGGCTAATAGTCATCACATGTTTCTCAGACATTATGAACCAAATTTTTTTGTACAATGAAATTCTTACTTTGATGTCCACACTGTATACCACAAAGGTTAAAAATGAAAAATAATCAAAATGAATAACATTAATAATAATAACAATTATTTAAAAACGTAATTATGTTGTTATGATGGATTTAACCGTGCATGTAAACGAGACACCCAAACTAAACCCAAAGACTTATTTAAGAATCCTTTGTAAAATCATCAATATTTGCTGTAGAAGTGGCATTTATTCACATTTTCCTCCATTTTTTTTATTCATGATGTCGTATTATCCGCGCAGGTAAACGAGACACCCAAACCTGGCTCTTAAAAACAGTGAGTGGCCCACATTGTTACGAGCCCAAATGTAATTTGAACCAACAGATGAACAGGAAGCGACCCCAAACACAGGGGTTTATGGGTAGGAGCAGACACATGTCAGTGTCTAGGAGCAGGCAGTCATCACCCTCCTCCTCCTCTTCCTCCTCCTTCGTTAGCAGAATGAGACAGAGGTCCAGGCGGATGCTTTGCTCTTTTTCTGCACATGTATAACATGAATTAAAGTTGACCCCGGTGAGGACGTCACGTTGTTAAAACAGCATTAGCGAGTCGTTGTTATCATCATCAATTCTAATCAAACCATTTCCAAACCGCAAAGGATCAAAGTCAACGCAAGATAGAAGAGAGGGAATCTCTTATCAGCATCCTGTGACCTTTGATGACCTCGGCTCATTTTGGTTTGAGGTTTAAATCAGAAATAAAACAGATAATTACAGTATTTAATCAGCCAAAGAAGAGCTCCAAAAATAAGTTTAAAAAATCAAACATTTAACAAGTTTGTAGAACAGTTTCTGCCACCTGAGGTTTATCTTATATCTCACTGACTATAACTACACAGCTTTATGCAAACAGGGTTTCGTCACTCATCAAGACACAGGCATCATTAGGTCTGATTTTTAAATACAAAATATGGTTGCATTTTTTAACATGTACGTATCAGCCATAATATTATGGCTACCTGCCTAATACTGTGTAACTGTGGGACATACAGAACAAAGTAAAGTGTGTTAAAGACTGTGGCTTTAACACAAATCGCATACTAACGCAGTAGTGCGTTCACATTAGATAGTATGAAAAGACTGAGTACGTGAGAAATACCCTGATGACATTTTTTAAGTATGCACGGTGGGCACACTAGTCATACTCAACCGCCCCATCATGCATTGCAAGCAGAACGTAAAATCGTCCTGGGACCGGCTTCAAGCTAAAAATCAAACATCCCTTATTCAACACAAAAGCATCTCTTCTTGTCTTCCATTCGTTTTTTAACACTTTTGTAAATAGAGCTCTTGTTTTGAAGTTAACTTGAAGTTTTATCCGTAGCACAATGGAGGTTCTCTGAAAATCTCCAAAATGTCAGAATTAAATGTGTTTCTGCAAGTTTTATCTATTAATTGACCAGATGTTTATATCCTACTTGGTCACTTTTTCAAGGTGGTTCACACCTTGGCCAGCACGCCAGTCTGTCCCTGGTCTAAAATAAAATAGATTGTGTTCGAAATGGTATATACTAACGTACTACTTGTTCTAATATTAAAGTCAAATTACTATGTTGTGCATACACATTGGATAGTATGAAAAGATTGAGTATGCGAGAAATACCCAGATGTATACTATATCGGGACATTTTTTAAGTATGCACGGTGAGCACAGTCATATTCAACCACCCCATGATGCATTGTGAGCAGAATGTAAGGGTTAGGGTTAGGGTTAGGGTTAACCCTAACCCTAACCCTAACCCAATAAACAAATAAAACACTTTGAAAACAAAAATGAATTATTATTTTTTTCAGCCAAAATTTTTTTTGAAGTCAAACTTTTTCTGCACCACCTTTTTTGTCATCACCATCCACACCACAAGATGCAACACGCGCATATATGTGCACATACAATCTCAGTATGATGTGAACTCAGTACATGATATCGGCTTCCAGCTAAACATCAAACATCATCTTTTCAAAACAAAAGCATCTCTTCTTATCTTTCGTTAGTTTTTGTAAATAGGGCTCTTGTTTTGAGTTTAACCAGAAGTTTTGTCAGTAGCACAATGGTGGGTCTCCTAAAATCTCTGAAATGTCAGCGTGAAATGTGTTTCCATAAGTTTTATGGATCAAATGACCTCATGTTGATATTCTACTTGGTCACTTTCTCATTTAAAATGTTTTCAGAACTTTCAAAGGTGGATATTTAGCCTCAGTGTACTTCAGGTTTGAAATGAATCGTGGGAAACATAGAAGTACACTTCAGTGGAAACGGTCATCATCCTAATCATACTTATAGTATATAGTAGACAGTATATACTCACTGAGTTTGTAGTACATAGTACTTTATGTGATTTTGAACACAGCCAATGTGGTCCATTGAAGCTGGATTGTTGTTGCTGCCTCAGGTGTTGAATATGAAAATAATTAATTAGTGTCATGTGTCATCATCTCCTTACAGCTGATTGGCTGTGTTAAGATCAACACTCCTTATGAACAACAAGAGTTATGGATAATTTTTAAACTTATCTTATGATGATTTGAGTATTTGGACGATATAGTCGGGCAACATTAAATAAGAGTTTGATGATAAAAGAAATGTCTACACTGAGTGAAATATGAACAAAAAAGATATTATTATTTTTTTGTAATCACATGTTTTATCAATAGATTTTTGTTCAAAAAACAACTTTTCCTCGTATTTTCTTACTATTTGACAGGTAAAACATTACAGCCATCAGCTGAAGTCTGAAAATTGAAAACTCAATGGATGGATGGATGTTGGATGCGATGGATGCATGTTGTCCTGCTAATCTCACAGATCGTGCTGTTTTCTCTGTATAGTGGAGTAAACTCAGAGGCCCCAGTGCGACAATAGCTTCTCTCAGTGCCGTCTGGTTTTGTGCCTCTGGGTTCAGTAATAAAGCAGAGCTGTGGATTGGGGCAGAGCAGACGAACCCTGCCGACTCCACCGCAACTGTAAAATTTACAACCTTTGGGCGTAATTAAACTGGCAGGTTTGTAAGTGTCAGGGCTGTGTGAGGAGGCACTGAGGAGGGGACTCTGTGTCTCAGAGGTCCTGTTGATTTCCTCTTGTTTTTCAGCTGCTGTTTCTGCCTGATATGCATTAATCCTGTTGGTTTAAGACAAAGTAGAGCAAAACAAAAAAAATAAAAAATAAACTAAGCAAAGTAACAGAAAGCTAAGGTTAAAAAAAAGAAGTATGCTAAGTTGAGGTTTTGTTTGTTCAGACAGGGTTTTTCAGGAAATTTTAAGGCATAGGGCAAGATTTGAGAAAAAAATAAACATTCATTTTAAGTTTTTTTTACTACTAATGGGTGATGAAGTGCTCTAAACCAAAGAGAATGAGTTAACGCATATTTCTACCTGTTGCCTTGAAAAGATTGTGTGATACATTTTGCTTTTCGGAGTCTGATTTTCCCACCCATTTCTGTGGACGTGACGTCGACGCTGATGATGACGTCAAATGACGCGTGCGCGTTCATGACAGTCTTGGAGAGCCGTCAGATCTATTTCCATAATCCATGTATCAAAGATAAGAATAATCCATGTTATTGTGCAGAAAAAGGAATGTTTCAACAGTGTATTTCTTTAAAATTGTCCTCTGCTCCATTCTACATCCACCACTGATCAGCTGTGGCAGCTGCAGCAGGAAAGGAAGAACGCTGCAGCACAAACGACACTATGTGACCAAACCCAAAAACCAGATCTAAATATCTGTCGGAACCCCACCCGTCCGGTGCCGTCGGATCCCGTCAGGGTTCGGTCGGGTGCCCATTATCTATCCACAGTATCTAATCAGCGGTGCTCCGTGATAAACAAACATTGGATGCGTGCTCCTGAGGTGGCTTGGCTGATGGCTGCAGTTACACCAACCAACTCAACTCAACTCAACTTTATTTATATAGCGCAAATTACAACAAAGTCATCTCAGTGCGCTTTAACAAAATATAAAGTCCATAGTAACAAAAAGAACCCAACAAGATACACGTGAAGAAGCATTTAGCGACAGTGAGAAGAAAAAACTCTCTAGCGGAACCAGGAACCACTGTGGAACCACTGTGGAACCACTGTGGAACCACTGTGGAACCATTGTGGTGTCACTATGGAGTCTGATTTCTAAATTTAACAACTATTCAAAAAGAAGACAAAATGAATCTCGTTGGAACTATTACATGGAAATCAAGTGAAACTTCAAAGGAACCATGAAAAGCATCAGCAGACACCTTTGATGAAGACTGGCAGATGACAGTCGAAACATGTCAGGAGATAAAAAAAAATCCTGAAAATCCTTGTCTGATTAAACGAAACCACAACTTAACATACTATTCAAAAAGAAGACAAAATTAATCTCACTGGTACTATTACGTCAAGTGAAACTTCAAAGGAAGCATCAAAGGCATCAGCAGAACTCCTCTGACGAAGACTGGCAGTTGACACTCGAAACATGTCAGGAGATCAAAAAAAATCCTGAAAATCCTTGTCTGAATAAACAAAACCTCAGCTTAACATACTATTCAAAAAGAAGACACAATGAATCTTGCTGGAACTAGAAAAAAGAAGGTTCCGACAGGGCCAAACAAAAACTGATAAAATAATCAAATAAAGCAGTTCCAACAGTCGTTTAAAGGGTACGAGCTGAAGCAGAGTGAAAAATGTGACCTTTCCTCCACTAAAGGTCACTCACTCTGATTGAAAATCTTGATCTGGTCAAACAGTCTTTACTTTTGACTTGGCCGTCATCTTTTTTCCAACTGAATTTCACATTTGGTTCACTTTGTGTCTGTGGATCCCTAAAAATAACAACTTCAAAAAGAGGAGAAGCTCTAGAAAAAAGCCTGCACCATTGATGTGATCAGCAGTTTCATGATCAAATCCCAGAGGCTCCCACTTTAGTGTTAAGGAGGAGGACAAAAGGACAGATGATACAGTGCATATTTGGGATGCCAGGTTGGGGAATCTGATCTGCTGTGATCACAATGCAGCAGCGTCCTCAGCTGATGGAGGTTTTTGGGGATCTGAGAGAGAGAGAGTTCCTGTTCAACACATTCTCAGGTTTGACCAGAAAAAGGAAAAAAAACAAACATCTGGTACAGGTTTCTATCCTCCATCTGATTCTCATCTGGCTCCGTTTGCTTCAGGGGGCAAAAGATAAGAGTCAAAAAAAGGTGGAAATGGTTAAGATCTGATTTTATTTATTATTATTATTTGTCCTTTTTAAGCCATCTACTGTATGAGAGTTTAAAGCTGAACTTAAGAAGTTAAATCCCAGAATCTAAACTTATCAAACTATTGATAAGTGATAAAGGATCTCCAGAAGCACTGACTTTAATCCTCTCTTCTCAGGGGCCCTCAGGGGCCAGCTGCTGTAAGACATCCATCCTCCTCCAGTCTCTGCATCCAGACATTATAGTGATGCAACATGTGTCACACCCGAGGAGGAAGAACGGATCTATAGTCCGACTAGAAATGTGAGCAAATATCTATTTGGAAAAGGATTATTTAACCTCAACCAACTGTGACACGATTTTTACAACTTTTGATTTGAGCAACACTTTATAGTGACCGCATGGACAACACTGGAGATGCTTTGGACAGAAAAACTAGAAAAAGCAAATATTTAATCAGTGTTAAATTTATTTGTTGCCTTTTACGTTTTATGAACACGTTTTTTTCTTGCTTTATTATAGACTTCTTTCTTTCTTTCTTTCTTTCTTTCTTTCTTTCTTTCTTTCTTTCTTTCTTTCTTTCTTTCTTTCTTTCTTTCTTTCTTTCTTTCATACCGCATTGAAAGTGAGACTTTAACGTATTTTGGAGAATAATTCACTGTTTGGGAAAAATTAATCTAAATGAGCAAAACTAGAAAGTATTCATTCAGTGTTTGAATTTGCTTTTTTTTTTATTGCTCTTTACTTTTTATACACAAGTTTTCTTTCTTTCTTTCTTTACCGCATTAAAGTGAGATTATGTTACATGTCTTCTAGAGAATAATTTACAGTTTAGGAAAAATAACAACCTATTTGAGCAAAACTAGAAAGCAAGTATTAAATAAGTGTTTGGATTTGCTTTAATTTATTTATTGCCCTTTAATTTTATACACAGTTTTTTTTTCATTGCTTTTATTATAAACTTATTTTATTCTTTCTTTTTCTTCCTTCCTTACCTTAAGGTATTTTTAAGAATAATTCAAGGTTTATAGGAAAAATAACAGCGTTTAGTTGCTTTAATGGTTGAAATATCCCTGAAGACAAAATCACAAAGTTCTGCAGGTTGTTTTTATTTTAATTCTTAAACTTAAGATTTCTAAATCTTGCCACGTTTTTTTTTTTTTTTTTTTAATCCTTTGAAACATTAAAGAAAATAAAAGCAGTGAAATTAATTATTTTTGTTTTAAGACGTTCACAGCTGATTATTAGTAATTCTCTAACATTATTACGGTCCAGATCTGGAGCCAGGAGCGCAGACTAAATAAATCGGAGCTTTGGATAGACTTTTACGCACGGTGGGTGTCGCGATGTGTTATTACGAAGCCATGTGATCTTTTTAAATCTTACCTGTAATTAGTGCGGAGGTAGAGCAGAAGGTCTGGATCAGCAGCAGAGAGCAGAGGATAAACCTACAGGTGGACCAGGAGGAGGAGGACGGACAGGTCGGGGAGCGGCGCCACATCCTCAGGCTGTGTTTGGGATCTTATCAAAGAGGTTTGTAGAGGAGAAGAGGGGGAAAAAAGTCAAACTAAATCCAAAGAAGGACCGGGTGACGTGTTAGAGATCCACACCGGGTGTCGGGCAGATGCGCAATGATTACAGCTGGATTACAATGACAAAGACGCGCCGGCAGACAGGAGACAACGAGGCTGCGCATGACCTGTGCGCGCTACAGGAGTCCGTGGATGAATGGAAACATTAGTGATAGAAAATAGCTCATGTCTCAAGGGGAACAAATCCGACAGGGAAGCTTGGAATGTGAGCGGAGATCAGAGAAGATGTAAAGGAAGATGGAGCGGTTTTGGGTTTTTTTTGGTTCCAGCCGTGCGCGCTCCTCGATCCCAGAGTCCGTTTGACACATGGAGGATGCTGGACTGTCCCGGACTGCTGCTTCTCTCTGTGAGCGCTCCTCTGCCTCCTCCCGTTCCTGGTATTAAAGCAGCCCCCGGTGTGTCGGAGCCGCACCACGGAGTCACAAAGTCCAGCCTCCTCCCTCTGTGAGAGCCAGGACCTCCTCCTGCCTCCATGCAGATCCTCTCCAAAACCACCTCATAGACTTCCCCTGGATGGATGGACCTCCCCTCAGACCCAGACCCTGTTACTACAGCCTGACAGCTCGCCTTTCAGCCTCTGCAGCAAAGAGCAGCTCATTGTTTCCTAGAAGGAAGCTGAAGGAGAGGTTAAGTTCTGATTGGGGATCTGGTTTCATATCCAACAAGCCAGCAAAGCTCCACACATTTATAGAGTCAGGGTTATTATATATATATATATATATATATATATATATATATATATATTTTAAAGCAGAAAAGTAAAAAAAAATTTAATATCCATCTTCAAGCCTTCCATCTGTTCTTCTTTTTGTTTCTTGTATATATCTGTAGTATATTTGTAATATTATTTTCTATGTAATGTGCACTTGTATTTCATTCTTATTTAATGAACAGTCTGTTACTAAATTATGTGCGTTTTTCTTTCTTTGTTCTTTAGCGTTTATTATTTTTATTTGTAATAGTTCTTGAGCCTCTGTAACAAAGTTCATTTCCCTCTGGGACAACAAAGTATTTCTAATTCTTTTTTTTCCCAACATGTTTACCTTGTTTAGATCGCAATATTATATTTAATGATAATTAATCATATTTGCAAATTTTGCTTAAAAAGCTCTATCGTTGTTTCTTTTATTGCCTCAAACCATTGCATTGTGGGTAAATTATTATTGAAATGTATTCTAAAGAAAAATACTCAGTCATTAAGTGTTGAAACCATAGTTATTTACTTGTAACGCTCACCTTATGGTGACCTCCTGATGACCTTAACAACTAAAATGGATTAAGTTGCATAAATACAGAAAAGATTTAGACTCTTCTTCTATGGTCACATAAACTCTGCTGAACAGCTCCATAAAAGTTTCCATTTATGAATAAATGTCAAAGTTGCTTTTTATATATATATAAAAAAAAAAAACAGGTAAATGCATTGTTGGTACTCGGAACACTTCATTTTGGTCTGGAAACATATTTTTTATTCATTTTATTTTGCTGATGACAAACCAAGGAGAGCATCCACAGTTGTTGGACATGCTCATAAAAATCCATGAGAAAAATATAACAAATAGGTTTTTGTTTCAGGGTTTTTCTCTAACTTACCCATAAAAACTCTCAAAATAAGTAAACTAAATATGATTTCATCTACTTTAACATGTCAAGCTCCAAGACACTGAGATTATCGGTTCCTCAAATCTGTACGACATGTAAACACATCCATCAAATACTGTATTAATCAATTGTATTGGTTTTAAAAGTACATTGAAGAAGCTTTAAGCTGTTTACAATTCTGCTGTTAAAGAGTCAGAGAAAAGCTGATTATTTCCTCCAAGGAGGAAATATTTCCTATTTAATATTTATGTGTTTGTCTGTTAGCAGAATTACCTCAAAGGTATTTAACGGATTTAAACACATTTTAACTAAAGGTAGACCTTAGACCGTGGAAGATTACACTGAATTTTGGAGGGGATCCAGATCAATAAACTGATTCTGTATCAGTTTGGGGGAAAAATAACTCTCTCATCATTGACTAAATTTCCAAAATGTATCTTTATACTGTAATTGACAGATCCCGTTACAGTTTGCCTCAATTATGGCGAGTTGGTTCCTCAATCTTGGCAATTTCATCCCATTTTTCCTTAAAAAAAAAAAGGGTGTCCATATACATTTGGACTTACTTTATGGTTATTAATGGAGTTAAGGGTGAATGGTTTTGGTACCATGATCAGGACCAATCATAACTGCCAATATCTGGAAAAGAGGATATTTGTCTTTTGGCAGAGGTTGACACTCTCTGATTGCTTTTGTTATACTTCATATCTATGACATGTACTTGTGTTGCATCTCTAACTACTCAGGGCTTTTATCAGATGTCCTACATTAATGTGACGTTCACTATCTGACGCTTTGTTTCCTTGAAAACACAGAGAAAATCACACCACATTGTCTCATTACGTTGCCATAAATCTGCAGTCTGGAGACAACATTAAAGTCTTTATGACAGATAAGGTGGGCAGTGTCTGAGTTTTTTCTCTCTCTGTGAATGTGTTTGTGTGTCTGGCCTCTTCTTAAGTGAAGCTCGTCAGAGGCTCCGACAGGGAGGAAAATTGAGTCTTCAAAGAAATAACTTTAGATCCACCCAAAGACTTTTAAGTGAGCATCGCCCAATGGTTTTCTGGAAACAGACACCATAGTGCAACCAAAGCAGAGGTGTGGAGAGACAGATAAGAATGTCCTGGAGATGCTTTTAGAGCAATGTGCGATAGAAACAACTTTACATGTTGTCAAAACGGGAAAATCAGAGTTTAAAAAAAAAACTGCTCTTTAAATATTCCTGTGGGGAGTGGATTTCAGGTTGAGTTTAACCACTAGATGGCAATAGAGAAAAGACTGGGGAGGGGCCACACACACACACACACACACACACACACACACACACACACACACACACACACACACACACACACACACACACACACACACACACACACACACACACACACACACACACACACACTGAAGGAAGACGTTGGTCTGGAGAGGGTGTGAGACATCTGTCAGATTTGGCAACAGTACTATAGTCTTCCGTACTCAAGTAAAAGTATTGAAGTTGCTCCCTTACTTGAGTAAAAGTAAAAAAAACACATGCTACTAAATGCACTTAAGTAAAAAAGTTCATGTGGATTTGTTTTGTTTTTTCTTTTTCTCTTAAAGCTGCGGTATGTAGAATCCTCTCCCCAGTCTGTTGTGAAACCGAAACTCAACCTCCCTTACCGGTGTCTTTTGTCAACGCTCTTAGCGACTACTTTTCTCTAATATAGACTAGTGATAAGTGTATGGACTTTATCTTGTGTTATTAGAGATTTTTCTGGTGTTTTAGAGATTCTAACATGAATACATGTTTCACCCTTTAGTTACTGTCCTGAGCAGCGGTTGCTGCCGTCGGCTCGTCCCCGCCATAAGCACACACACACAGGTGGCTGTGATCCGTACTGACTGATAACCATCACTCTGCATCCAGACGATAAAATGTATTCACTTTGAATAAGCTTCTCTTGGTTTGCATGTGCGTCTGTTATCACTCTCTCTCTGACACCTGTGTGTGTGTGGGGGGCGGAGTCGACGCTGCGCAGTCATGGAGGATCCATGAGGACACAAAGCGATCAGTGTCTGTAGCTTTAAACTGTTGCTTCTCCACCTCAGTCGACCTTTTTCCTGTTGATTTACTGTGTAACTGTTGTGTCTGACGCTGTTATGGAGACTTTCGCTGGAACGTCCGTCATTACACTTTTACTACCGAGGGTACGTGAACGTGTCATGACTTCAGTAGAGCAGCCAATAGCAACGCCAAAAACAGGTCATGGAGCACACGTGTTTGCAGAAAGATCTCTGATTGGCTGAAGTCCAGATTGTAGGAGCGTCACACACCTGGATTTCACTGTCAGAAGACTTTGATTACAATACAGATATGATTATGGATTTTTGACTAAATTATGCCACAAAAAGGGTTACATATGGCAACTTCAAGAATTTTATGTTTTGATAGCTCTTTGAGATGACTATTGCAATTTGCGCTACATAAATAAAGTTGAATTAAATTAATTTAAAACAAATGTCCTTTCAATAATAACACAGGGTTTTTAAACCAGCAAATTCCATATAATTTTGTTTTTTTAAGAACTTGTAGAAAACTGGGACATGGAAACAAGTTGCATCTGTTACCTTTGAACATCTAGAGCAGAGGTAGGAAACTTTTATCACTGCAGGGCCACAAACATGTGTTTGTTTGATCAGAGGGCCACATGTTCATGCCATCATTTAGAATAATGACCAATCTGAGGGTTAACACAGGAAAGAAAAGAGTTTTTATAGTCATTTTGTGTGTTTTTCTCTTGTCTTTTACTGTATTTTTCTGCAATGTTGTAATTATATGTATTTTTTAATATATTATTGATTTTTTTTCTGTCATTTTGTGCATTTACTTTTGGGGGCCGCATGAAATTAGACCGTGGGCCGCATGTGGCTCCCAGGCCGCCAGTTGCCTTTGACTGATCTAGAGGATTTAACGCTCATATTAAATACAATTTGGTCAATATTTTAAGAAAAAAAATGAAAATGCTCAATTAAACCCAGAGCAGCTTTGAGTTTAACATTTTTAAAAACTTGAAAATGTTAACTATGAAACTAAGGGACCTGCTTTACGTCGTGGCATCATCTTCGAAGGACTTAAAAGTAACGAGCTTATTTTTAAAATGTAAGTTGTAGAAAGTGCAGATATTTGTTTAAAAAAGTAAGAGGTATAAGTAAAAAGTCGCCCAAAAAAAAAAAAAAAGTACAGATACCAAAAAAAAGTGCTTAAGTCACCTCTGGTATCTTTTACTTGTTGCTTTGCAAATGCAGGAATGATGCTGGATTTTATTGTGTGTGTGTGTGTGTGTGTGTGTGTGTGTGTGTGTGTGCTGCCGTGGGGGCAATGGTTAAAGCCCCCTGTAGTCGGTGGGTCTGGCAGTGAGAGGCTGATGGGGGAGAGGTTAGACCCAGCTGTCTGAGTCACAGTAACAGGCAACACTAACACTATTAGCCACTTTTCACCACAAACACCTTTCCAGGAACCTCACAGCAGCACGAGGGATTGTATTTAGTCCTTTCTTTTTCTCGTTGCAGACGTCCTGCATGGACTCTGTAGGTTTGAGGAATCTTTTGACCTGAAGTTGTAAAAAAGCTCTTTTACAGTAGAATACAGTAAACAGAGCAAAGCATGATGTTTGTGCTATGATCAACCTTCACAAAGGAACAAATGATGCATTTATTAATAATAATTAATAATAATAATAATAATAATAATTAATTAGTAATTTAGCCAGAGGAGACGACAGATTTTCAAAATAAACTATTTGCATATGCTTTTATTTGTAATGGAAAAAGGTCACGCAATTCTTTTTTCCTACTTTTGGATGAAATGTATTATTGCTAAATCAAATTTAAAGTAGAAGTTAAAAATAAAAAAAGCAACATTTTAAGTTAACATAAAATAGTTTTTGAATAATAATAATAATAATAATAATAATAATAATAATAAACATGAAAGCATGAGAGGAAGCGAACGAGTAACATTGTCAATGCCATCAACTAATCAGCATCAAGTTGGTTTATATTGGAAGCGTTACCATGGCAACTCTTGTGATTGACAGCTCACGTTTTTAAGCAAAATGCGCTTTCAGGGTCTTTTTTTCTGTCAGTGGCAACAGACGTTCAGTTCTGAATAAACGGGACAAACGGGACTGAGCTTGTGAAAAAACCAAGACAAATCATGGTTTGACGTAACTCTGAAAAGTGGGAGTGTCCATCGGGACGTCTGGTCACCCTCGCTTTGTAACTGTCCCACAAACACAATCTTTAACAAAGTTCCCCAGAAGAAGGCCTGGGCGATTTGGACCAAAACTCATATCTCCATATTTTTTCTCAAACTAGCGATATACAATGTAAATCTTGATCATTTTATTTCAAATAAAGTCTGACCAAAAAGACAATTCTGGGTTAAATTTGCCACACAGCAGGCACATTTATTAACAAACAGCTGATCAATATGTGCCACTTTAGAAAATGCACTCACAATTTTTATGCACATTTAGGAGCCGAATTTAGAAAAAGCAGGAAAACGACCAAAAGATGGTCTGTAAAGAGCTGCCGCTCTGTGTGACGATGGGAAGTTTGTTGTATATATTTCAGCGATCAGACGTAGGAAGCTCTGGAAACCATCACAATATACACACCACTGGTAATCCAGGGAAATTGGGCTGCAAGATAATCCCTCTGCATGTTTCACTGCCATCGCACTGAGGCCACGTAATGCAGGACAAATGTTGAGTTAGAAGGAAACGAGGGATTCCTTTCCAACCGTGCGCTTCACCGAGCTGCTTGAAATGGATACAATGATTCTGTTCATGTACGTTAATGCCTACTGGTGGTAATACAACTACAATTCTGGCAGACACACTTTTATTACAGAATTTAGAGATTAGCTACAGTGGAAAAAAAGGTTAGCAATGCTGTTTCTTAGCAAGTGGCTAAAGCGTATAAATCCAAGTTTCTGATGTTATTCTTGTTTTTTCCAACAGTCCAAAGACTTCAAATGAGACACTTTCATTTTTATAGTTAATAATGTTTTAAGGAGCTTTACAGAAAACAGCTGGAAGTCAAACAGGTGGTTAAAGCCATCAATTTCTTTCTTTTCTTTTTTTTTTTTTGTCAAAATCTCAGCCTTGAAACATTAAGAAATGTAAGACTTTACACACACAATATTACACGTTTGGACCAAACATCTCATATTCAGAGATTTCACAAACTAATTGTGTTTCTGACTTTTTTCTCATAAAAGAAAATGAACTCTTCAGGAAATTTGATCTCTTGACATGTTTCGACAATCCACTGCGGAACATAAGGACACATCAAAGTGATCAGCCGATGCCTCTGAGGGAGACTGGCAGTGGACAGTCAAAACATGTGAGGAGATCAAGGTAAATTTCCTGAAAAAAGTTGTCTGAATAAATGAAACAACATATTATTCAAAAAGAAGACAAAATGAACTTGCTGGAATTATTATGTATACTTCATGCAGATAATTCCTGAAAGTCTACTCAGTGATTATGGGGGCAACTTCCTGTACAATAAGCAAATTAACAATACATAAAATATATTTAGAATTACGATATTATTAACATCCAAGCGGTGAAAAGTTCTCTAACATTTTCAGCCTGCAAACCCCAAAATAAAGGTGCCAAAGAGCGGGGAACCCCACTGTACCTGTAGGTGGTTGAACACGAACATTGAAGACCAGTCATGTGGAGACAGGACCATCTATAAGGGGGAATAAAAGGGAGAGCTTTTCATAAAATCAGCAAAATGATGGTCCATTGTTCTATGACTCTGCGATAACCACATTTATTTATTTATCCGAATAATATCCACTGTTATCCAGGAAGTTTATTATTATTTGCACCGTAGCATATAGTCATCTAAAACATGTAACTCCTTGTTTTAATCAGAAATAAAACAAGTCAAAAGTGCAAAAAATGGCGAAAAAGATGATGAAATGGGATTTTAAAAACAGAAATTGGTTAAAAGTTGCAAACTAAAGTGGCCAAAAACAGACAGAAATTGTATTATAAAGGGTTCAAAGTGTCATTATTGGCTAAAAAGTGGCACAAATGGGGGCGGGGTAGGGGTGGGGGGGAGATGTTAAAAAGTGACAATAGCAGGTCAACTTATTCAACATTAGGTGGAAACAGTGGTGAAAAGGGTTTATAAGTGCCAAAAATGTCTAGAAAGTAGAAAAAATGTGCAGAAAAGGCATTGAAATTTGATGGAGAAGTGGCAGAAATGGAAGTAATGTAGCAAAAATGTATAAAAAGGAGCAAAAATATGGCAAAAAAAGTGATTAAAATAAATTGAAATATGCCGAGTTTTGGTGTTGTTGCAGAAAAATAGTAAAATAATCAAAAACGTGCTCAAATTGTTCATAAAATTATTCCTAGTTTCTTGAAGGCATCTGGGGACCCCTTCCCAGCAGCTAAACAATTGTGCTAAATGGACACAAACGGGATCTACAACTATGTTATTATTGTCTTTGCACATAAAAGAGGCAAAACTGAACCTGATGGAGTAATGTTAGCAAAACCTAAATATCATTTCAGCAATTTTCTCCTGAGATCAAATCATAGGATCAGTTGTGTTCATTTGCAATCGAATGAGGATCTTTGGTGTGAATCTGATATGAAATTTGCAGAGTTAGTCGAGCTGATGCCGCAATTATGGAATCCACTTTGTTTGCATGTGAAACCCTGACGGGGACAGAGGAACGCTCTGTAGTAAAAGCCAAAGAAACGTCTGAAGCCAAACTCTGTGTTTATCATCCACCATCCAAACCGTAAACCCTGTAACACTTTGATTGTTGACGCGTCTTTGTTTGATGTGATTCAACCGTTGGGCGTGTGCAGAAACAATCAGCGGCTCCTCACATTTGAGCAGCTTTCAGCGAACACGGGTGTGAAAGTGGGAAAAACAAACACGCTTTCGTGAGAAAAACCAAATCTGGGAAAGTGTTCAGAAATGAAGAGAGTGAAAGCTAAGACTAGACAAAGAGCGAGTAAATCACAGAGGTCGTTTTATGAGAAAAGAGCTAAACAGAGAAGGAGAAACTTGGATGGATGTGTTCTGGCTGTAGGTGTGTGGTGTTTTTACTGTGGTTTCAGTGTCCACTGGTAGACAGACTTTTACAGCTAAACATCTCCCAGCAGCGAGTCTTTTAACGGACACACTTTATGCACGGTTTTACCCACGCTTCCACAGTCTATGAGAATGACTCAGAACAAAGAGAAAATACAAAACCACACATGCATGTAAAAGCATAACAGTAACAAACGTAATTACAGACATTAAAAATAGTCACACTTTCAAACGTTGAGGAGTTTCTGAGACACGTATAGTCGTACAGTGTAGAATTCTCCCAAGTCAATCCCTTTATTTCTTCGTCTGTTAATTAATGTCTTCGATCTCCAATTTGGGTCTTATTTGGACCAACATGTTTTAGATGTCCCCTAAGGGTGTAAGAAAAAAGAGATTCGGCGATATATCGCAATATTTCACAGCATAATTATCGATCCAAAAAATGTCCCAATATTTTTTCAATAATGTTTTTATAAAGAAAAAAATTATTTAGCACTCTTCACTAGAACGACACGGTTAGAGGCAAAAGTATGCTTGAGCCTTATGCTGCGTTCACACCGGATGCATCACAAAACGGCCGTACGTCCAGGTTACATACAAAGTCAATGGATAGATGCGTCCCAGATGCAAAATCTTTCCTGTGCGGAAGGTGCGGTCCGATCCGCACGTCAAGAGCGTTGGCCGTGCGATCGCGCTCCCGATTTTACGCATATCCTTACATTCGCAAGAGTTGAAAATATTGAACTCCTGCGACTGTTTCGCATGACAAAAGCCAATCAGAGTCTTTGTTGACGATGACGTCAGGCCGTCAACACGGACACCGGTCTGTTCACTCATTCAACCATAGAGTAGAAGTTGTGTGACCACCTGAAGCTGTATGACACGGCCTTTATAACCGGGACCGGACTAGGAAGGGTTTGGCGTGGAGGAGAATCAGCGAGAAGGTGGTAGTAGCAGGTAAAAGTTCTCTGTAGTTTTCATCTTTGAAAGGCAGCAATGAGCTAGGATAGCATTAGCCGCTAATCACACTTTTTTCATTGGTGGTTTATGTTTATGAGAGGAGAAAAAGGAGCGCAGCTCCTTGCTTCAGCAGGCAGTGAAACTCACCAAGTTGGATGTGTCACTGGTGGGCGGGGCTTTGCATCAGACATGCGTATGAAGCGATTTGGGGACATTTTTTGATCCTGCGAAACCTGCGGTACGCAGATACGTTTGGGGGCCACAGAAGATGCATCCGGTGTGAACGCAGCAATACACTCTTGTTCTTGCACACAAAAATAATGTACGTTGAGATTACATATGCACCATGCAAGCATCCCTCCACAATAAATCTGGACATGTGCTGAATATTATTAAAATGGATCCAAAAAAACAATATTCCAGTGTGAGCTATGTTTTCAGGCTGGTTCTCTATTGTGCTGATGAAACGTCGTCTCCAAACATGATGACTTGTGTGTGTCAGAGGGAACCGTGCTGGGCTGAGGGTAATGTGAGTGCAGGCTAGGGCGACACAATGACTGTTTTATCCACTGCTCAAAGTGTGCATTCCTGTCTCTGGGTGTGTTGACAGAAAATTTGCGAGTGCAGCGTGTCTATGTGTGCTTATATATGTGTAAGTCAGTGTGTGTGTGTGTGTGAAAGGGAGAGCGAGAGAGAGAGAGAGCGTGTAACAGGGTTGAATGTTGATACATTATCCAGAACACTCACTTTTCTTGAAGTTTTACACATAAGGCTGACATTACAAAGTCATTATCTGTCATTGGCATGAATAACACCTTTCGCTAAATTATGACACCTTTGGAGCTATGTTGGCATTTTTTGGGTTGGGTGAAGGGTTCTGGTGGGTTAGGTTTCTCTCGATGAAACGCCCTGAATGGTTCTAGACCGTTCAGTTTGGTATAGGGAGTCAAAGGCAAGGCACGGATCGATACAAGCAGTGTTATGTGACAACAACTACGCGAAGAAGTCCGCGCCATCGTAAAATCTGTGCTTTGCCTTTAATTGGCGTGGCGGACTCTGCTTTGTGGGTGTCCGTTCGAGTATGTTTGAGCCTTTAGGGTAATGAATGACACTTAATGACAGCCTTCATGACACCTTATTCATGCTAATGACAGGTGTCATGTCATAACAACAGTGTAACGTCAGCCTTAATGTATCAAAATTCAAATAAGTGTTAACGAAATTTTTGAACAAGGATATTTCAAAAAGTAATTAACAGATTTAAATGAAATTTGGTGAGCTGATCTAAACTTTCTTTGAGTGCTCATTTTAAATCTATGTTATAACCTATATGTACGGTAGTATACTTTATAGAGGGCTAGGGCGTTTATTTATATTAATAGAATTAATAAAAGTGCCTGACTGTCTACGGGATTTGTTTATCATAGATAATAGCTGTGTTTTGTTAGGAGAGAAGGTCAACTTCACCAGTGGGATGGACTGATAAAACGGGATGTGTTCAAATTAATTGCACATCAAACTTGAAAATTAGCCATTAGCTTGATGAGTACAAGCAATAACGAGATAAACTGATTTTTTAAGAATTAATCTTAGCTGAGAGCATGACGTGATTATAGAAAAGAATGTAATAAATACAGATTTTAAATGTGTTAATTCAGAGACAATACACTTATACGGAGTTCTTGTTCAATGTCCAAATGTGCCAAAAATAGTTACTTTTTCCCTTCACTGACATTATTAGATAGGGTTGGATAAAGGATTTGAGAAATAGAGCATGTAAGATGAAGAAAAAGTGTTAAAAATTAGAAGTCATTGAAATAATAGAAAAATAAAGAAAAGGTGACAAGGATGAATGAGGGAAAAAAGCATTTTTAGAAATGATGTGATGGAGATGTTGGAGTCGAGGGGGAAAAGCAAATATTTGCCTAAATGAGAAAGAGAAACAAAAATTGAGAAAGTTGTTGCAGCAGTGTAACTCTATCCACACACACACACACACACACACACACACACACACGGAGCTACTGCCAAATTAAACAGCAGCACTTGTTCTTTAGCGCCGTCATCCAATCTGCGGCAGATCTCGCCTGCGGAGCTCAAAAAGGAAGAAGGAGAAAAAACAAAGCCGTCACTTCAAACGACGTCAGCGCGAGGCCTGTTCATCAACTGGACAAGTGGTGGGAGGCTTTTTCACTCCCAACCTCTCTGGGAAAACGAAGATATGTGGGAATCGCGCTGAAAATTGACGATGACTGAGAGTCGGAAACTTTTGCTTCGGTGAAAAGAAAAGATCTTTTATGTGAGTGAAGGAAGCAAAAGTCAGACGTGATGTTAGAGCTGCTCCCCTCCCCCAGCAATGCACATGTGCTGAGATGCTACTACGCTTTAGCATCGTGGTATCAGAATAACTTGATCTCAGGTAGTTTATTTATTCATATACAGTTAGGAATGTAGTATTCTCTCAATGACTACATTAATTGATTGTCTCCATAGAAATGCCTTAAAAAATGTTCATGGATGTGAAAAAAAAAAGAGGAGCAGTACCGTCAGTAACCATTAGGGGCAGTACTGTGATGATCACTATTTAATTTGTAACATTTTAAGATACAAATACAAAACACTTTCAATAAAACAGAAAACCTGTGACTGACTAACATTGCATATGTTGTTTCGGTAACACTTTAGCTGAAGTCGTATACTTGAGGCTGACATTAATCTGTCATTAGCATGCTAATGATAGGTGTCATGTCATATAAATGACAGCGTAATGTCAGCCTTATGTATAAAACTTTAAGTAAAGTGTTACTGTTGTTTCTTTCTCATTTAATACTGTGTCTCTCCGCCAGTAATAATGTTTTTTTCCCCCTGACATTAAATGTTTATTGCTGCAACAAACCAGATTATTTCATTAACAATGCAAATGTAAGTGGATATAAAAAATTAAAATTGGGCAATAGATACATAAATGTAAAAAAAAATTACCTTTACTGATTGTTGTATAAATTTATCAGCTAGAATTATTAAAACACTTTGAAATATCTTTGATTTAAATATTTAGATAGGGGCATGGGTAAAAAAACAAAACAAATCCACACAATCTACTACACACCAGATTGTTATGGTTTGTTTTCATTTTTTTTTTAAATACATATTTCTATTGAGTTGAAAAGGTCACGCCCAGAGGAAATATGTCCAGAGTTGATGGTTATTTTTCCAACTGCCATATCTTTAATTTTTCCCTTTCCAAAAATATTGTATGGCTATTGTGAGCCTATTATCGTTTATCGTATGTAGAACTTAGTCAATGTATCGCCAATCATTAGTTTCTAAAGGTACGTTCACACCGAACGACTAGTTGCTTAAATCGCTCATGATGAGTCGCTAGAACAGAGTTGTAGTTTCTGCTCACGTCATCGCCCCCGCCAACTTCAAAGCCCGTTTCCGGCTCAATTTTCATTTTTACATAAAACATGGCTGATCCTACCACTATTGCAGCACTGTACTTGTACAAAATCCAGAATCGCCGGAAGGCTGGACTCCATCGTCTCTGGGTTCATGAGATCCTTGAATGGATGTTGCGACACAGCACCACTCGAAGTCGCTTGAAAAGTTAAAAATTGTAAACTTTGAGCGACTTTTAGCGGCTCAGAACTCGCGATTGAGTTGCGTCGCTTGAATTGAGTCGCTTGAATTGAGGTCACTAACGTTTCGTCTTTTACACTGATTTTCAATGTAATCTAGTCGCCAGAGTCGCTTTGGGTGTGAACACACCTTAACATGCTGCATCCGCTACGATGCTAACCAATAGCCTGTGATGTGGCTGAACAGCGTACAGTAGATTGATTATGTATGAAATTGAAAAGTTTTTACTTACAGTCTCATCAAATAGTGAACAGAACTTTGAGCGTGAAGTGACGACATTCTGCCTTCGTTAGAAACCAAGGACTTCCATCCTAAAAAAGACTTGCACAGAAAATTTTCTAAGAAACACCACAAGAAAAACGCTACATTTTCTAATGACTGACTTTTATTACTAAAGGGTTCATAAGTCGGCTCTGCTGATTGGGGATCTTTTACAGATTGGCCATTATTTGCACGTACAGGATCAGGAACAAATCGTGCCTATACAAAAGCAGAGCAGGTTCTCAGTAACTCTGACCCATATTCTACCATTACAAACCCCAAACAACTATATTACACACATTCAGTGCATCCTGAAACAGTAACATGTGATGAGTCGATGCTTCAATGAGGTCACGTTGCATCAAAATATTTACATCTGTTTGAAAAACACTAGAAAAGTTGAACTAGAGTCAAACAAAATGTGATTTTTGGTCATAGGGCACAACCATCGGCACACACAGACGATAACGCTCAATGTGTAACTTAAAGGGAAACTGCAAAACATGTAGCCAGCTAAGCTAGCTCTGCATCCATGAGCGTGGTGTGCATGTTTCATATGTGGCAGAGAAACACTCTGCTTTTGAAAAAACCAACATTTTTCAATGGCATTTTTGATACTCATTAAAAGGTGGCATTTTGTAGCTCATCCTGTATCAACGTTGTGAACACGCTGTTAGCCAACATTTATTTAAATAAATACATAATATTTAAGCATTTCTAATGATTCCTCCATCTTTAATCACAATGAGCTCTAGTCAACCTTTAAATAAGAGCCTAGTCTGCATCTCATGGTGATTTCCTCTAATAAACTGTTTCCTACCTAATTAATAATTACATTACAGGTGTCACCTGTAAACATTCACACTACGTTCTGGGAAGACGTGGAAGAGTTTCAGCTTCTCAACTTTGACTAAAGAAGAGTTGAAACAACTGAATATTATCGTCACCCAAAGAAAGTCACACGTGCCGAGCACGGAGGACATTATCTCCGTTGGCTGTCTTTGAATCTTTAACTTGGAACTATTTTCATCATATTTTGATGTGGAAAGACAAAAAATTGAATCTAACATTTCAATATTTATTCCAACACTACTCGTGTATTCCTCATGATCTTATTGTCATGACTAATGACTTTAAACTGCTCAAATTCAAAGTCAATTCAAAACATTTAATGAGCTTCTTCCAAGACTTCTATATTGCTCATCTCATAGTAATACAGTGACTAAAATTATATTTTAAATGTATTTTTATGCATTAAATCCACAAATGTTTTTAAACATCTATTTTTTTCAACAAAGAATCGTTTCTGGAATAAAATATTAAAGTTATGATACAAAAGGACACCAACTAAATGTAAATGTCTGCTAATAATCTTCTTACACCAAAGCACTTACACATTTCTGTGCTTTATGAGGTTATTATTTCTAAATATTCCCAATGGAAATAAGAGGATTAGTGTACAAAGATGAATCAGACGTGATAAAGGAACAACCCTGCTATTCTCCGACTCCTTTGTATCTTTGCTTCTTCTTCTTCACTCAATAAATATCAGGATTCTCCTACCAGGGCGTAAAGAGCTGCTCCGACTTAGTGATGTTCCTAAATAAGTAAATCTCCTTTCTAGAGTCAGATCAAAAGATGAAACCTGTGGCACTACTTCCTGTGGCACAGGGGTGTCAAACTCATTTTACTTCAGGGGCCAAATATGGAACAGTTTGAGCTGAAGTGGGCCACAGATTTTATGAGCACTTCCACATATAGATGATATATAAATATAAAGTATGTGAGTATATCAGATGCTGCAGGATCCTCACTGAAAAATTTCCCTCATTTTGGGAATGTTTGGCCATTCCTTGTAATAACTTGAGATTCGACATGTGATTTAACTGGAAAACTGAGCTCTGCAAATATTGTACATTTTAATTTTCTTTGTGTATTTGGAGGGGCTGAGATATCTACAACTGAATTAGTTGCTAATATACAAAATGTTTCATGTTTTCTATCATTTTTAAATTTATAAAGTGTGTCGAGTGTGATGCTCTAAAGCAGTGGTTCTCAAACTTTTTTGGTTCAAACACCCCCTTTCTCTCATTTCTGAATCCAAGCACCCCCTTTGTACGACAACATTTTGCTTCAAAAACTATTTAAAACAAATACAGATCATAATGATGGAATGAATGACTGATACACATTTTAAAGAATTTCATTTTGTAAATAAGTGGAATGAAACAGTATTTAGTGCCTCCTGAATAGATTTACTTCTATATATCTTTATAATTTCCAGTCATCTCCTGCCTGGTGTGGGATCAAGACTGACCTTTATATTTTCAGTTCATGTTCTAATCACGATAATTCCATCATCATTATTATGATTATCATTTTTAAGTAAATATAAACATTACAAAACCCTATATTTTTAATATAGGGTTTTGTAGTGCCATTGCGTACCCCCATTTGAGAAACGCTGCTCTATAGGGCCAGATTTGGCCCCCGAGCCTTGAGTTTGACACATGTGCTGTGGCACTACTGATACTCATCTAATAATCACATCATCATTCGTTCGTATTTAAAGCTGTGGCTTCATTTACAAAGTTGCTGATTATGAGCAGAAACTCTCTGAGCAGATCCCAAAAAAAGCCATTTTTGGTTTTCCAGTTGCACAAAAACAGACCCTGGTTTCAATCCCTGGAAATCATGTTTGAGTCCATGAGCCACTGCATATCCTGGAGTGTCCCAGATTTGAAATAAAAACCCTGGTGGAGGTCAGAGGTGGCCTTGAATTACCCAGAAGCAGCGAGGTGGCTGGACGTGTTGGTTGATCTATTCTGGAGGGTTCAGTGTGGTGTGTGGGCGGGATGGGTGTGGGGGGGGTCACAGAAATGACTAAATATGTTATGGTTGACGAATGTGTGTAAAATATGTGTCTGAGGGGAAATTGCTTGGCCTCTGTGACTTTTTCTTAAGTTTCTGTGTGTATTCTCTGCACATATGTGATTGTGTATCAGCGCAGTGTTGGATTACACGGCCCCTGTAAATGTTTACTCATACACTGTTTATAAATATACAAATATTTATACATGTGTGATGATATGTGGATGATGTTTAGCCATGTATCTTATGCTGTGTTTATGGTAAAGATATCATGGGAGATTATTCTGCGCTGCTTGTTAGTCGTCCACTGCTTCTGGCTCTTTCTTCTTCTCTTTCACTTTTACCGACGACTTTCGGGACACTTTCTTATCCCCCGACTCCTTGTCTTTGTCCTTTTCCCTCTTCTCCTTTGATGAAGACTCCTTTTTTTCCTTAGAGGAGGAAGAGGAAGAGGAGGACTCCTTCTTTGACTCCTTTTCTTTGGACGACTTCTCCTTCTTCACAGATTGTGGTGGGTCTGGTACCACCGACGGCTCTTTGACTGCTTCCTTTTCTCCCTTTTCTATAGAAATAAAAGACAAACAAAGACTTAAGGTTGAGATCTTGTATGCTGGGATTCATTTGAAAGTTTGCCTCTGCCGTCAGTCTGTGAAAATGCTTGTTTATGGGCACGTAAACAGTAAGCATGTCAAAGTAACAAAGCAGCACAGATTTAAAACTCAACTTAAGTAAAAGCAAATGTGATTCGTCAACTCAGGCCACTGTCTGGGTTCCCATGCAGCTAAATATATTATCAAACAAATAAAACTAATTTCCATTTTGGTTTTTTTGCAATTAAATAATGTTCAATTTTCTCCGATTTTTTTATATTCCAGTAACTTTTAGAATCACATTTAAAACACCTAAAAAAGTTCATTAGATAAAAACATTGTGTAGGCTTTATAAATAAAAAAAAATTGCAGCTACAAAGTTGATTTTGATCTCCATCGTAAACGCTTGATTTAATGACATTGGGGCGGATTCACTAAGATCTGAAATAAAGGGTGGTAAACCAGTTGCATCCCTAAATCTTTTGGTGACACAGTTTCCTCACCTGGTGCGAGGAATTCACTAAGATTACAGCAATGATTAGTGCTCGTGCAGAAGTGGTGGAGACCGCCCCTATTTAAATGAGCATTTTGCTCGTTCAATGCAGAGAGGTGAGTGCACAGAAGCACAAAATGACATTTGAAGAAGTTAAATTGGAGGCAGATGGAATTTTCTGTCTACTTCAAAAACTATATAAACAAATAATGTTTTTTTTTTTGTTTTTTTTTTAAAAGAACTTTAAAACCTAATGATATTTCCCCCCTAATTAATGTGGCTGCTCCATCAGGTCCAGTAACTTTGCTCTGATCAGTCCATAAAAAACAGGCAGATTTGGACAGAAACCGTCCCATTGATCTGTTGACGCCATTGATCAGAGTTAATGCAACAATACAGTCTGTCAATCAGTCGATCAGCACCATTTGAAGATGATCTACTGACCATCATCCAGCAGATCTGATCAGCTGATTCTGGACTGATGCTCCTTCCATCAATGCAACACCAGAGTTTGATGGTCAAAACATCACTGGAGCGGTGCATCCATAGCAACAGAGCTCCGCGCACAGCATCGATCCTCTCTCCAGCGCAGCCACATCAGATTCCACACACACAGCACTGCAAGTGTTCAGCTTTTTCTCTCTCTCACACACACTTTACTCTGCATTTTCTTATACAGTGGCTGTTAAATATTGACTATCATTTTATTGAAATTATTTTCTTATACTAGAAAGGTTAGCTGTGTTTTGTGTCAACATTCAGTGAGCCATGATCTCTGTGTGTGAGTTTGCACCTGCTTATGAATCGTACAATTTTCGGCGTATAAAACAGTCACTGCAAACATTGCCTAGTTTGATGAATTGCATTGCATCACCTGCATTAATTCATTTGCGTTTCCTCCTCCCATTTTTTTGCTCACTTTGTGAGATCCGCCTACTTTACATATTCATTAGAGGGAAACGCGCTCAATGGATTGAGGGCGCATTTTGACGCGCAGCAGCCGCGCAGTCCTGATTCCCTGGGGTTTGTACCCCTTAATAGCACGTGAAGTGATATTTGCACACATTTGGGAATGTAAAATTAAAATGGCAAAGAAATAGGTTAAGTTACAATAATGGGTCAAAATATGCAACATTAGTTGGGAAAAGTGGTGGAAAGGGTTTGTAAGTACCAAAAATGTCTTGAAAGTGGAAAAAAATGTGCAGAAAAGGCATTAAAATTTGATGGGGAAGTGGCAGAAATTAAAAAAGAAATGAAAAGGAGCAAAAATCTACCAAGAAAAAGTGATGAAAATAGGCTAGAATATGGCAAGTATTGTGTAGTTGCAGAAAAAGGGTAAAGAAGAGCAAAAACTGGCTCAAATTGTTCCAAAAATATTCTCAGAATCCTTGGTTTAGGGGACTCTACATCCCACAATTCAATGCGTGAAATTGTTTTTACAGTCGAGATCAAAACAAAATTTTACATCTTTTTTCCAAGCAAATGATCTTTGATTTATTGTCTTTATCTGATTAAAAAAAATGATCATGTCTAGCAGCTTCAATTGATCTTGGTGCTCATCTGCAAAAATCTAAAGGTCATAAGAAGAATCGCCTTGTAATGACAGCTTCATGTTCTACAACAAATAAAAGCCTGTAGGTCACATGACGTGTGTTTGTAAGGGTGATAAAAGAGGAACGTAATTGTTCCTGTTAGGAGCGTCTTTGTGTGTGAGCAGGTTTTCAGGAGTCTGAGATGTTATCTGACAAAGACATGTGTAAAGACAAAGGTATAGAGCAGGATGTTAATGAGGCCCAGACGCTCTCACAGGAGTCGCTCTATTGTAAGAACACGAGTGAAGGATTAGCTCAAGTTTGTGCAGTCAGCTGTTGCTCATTCACAGGAGAAAACACAACACTCACAGGTCTTTAATACGAAGACAAATTGAGCGACGGCAACACCTGTTGCATGACAAAGGGCCGCCACTTAAAGCAAAGGGAACCCCCCCATCAAACACTCACACACATGCATACACACACCCTTGCAGCCCCACCTTTTCCAGATTGAATTGGCTCTGTGATATGACGATAACGGGACTGTTGTCTGCCAACAAAGAGACACACTTCTTATCTCCATGAGAACGGAGAAGGTTTAGAGGCGGCAGCAGCCTGGTATCTCACTGTGTGTGTGTGTGTGTGTGTGTGTGTGTGTGTGTGTGTGTGTGTGTGTGTGTGTGTGTGTGTGTGTGTGTGCAGTCGACTCCTGCAAAGTAAGAGACTCCAGAGTGAAGCTCTAATCAGACAGCTCATCGTCTGGGGATTAAATAAGAGACTCAGTCAGAGTGTGTGAAGTGTGTGTAACTCGTGTCAAATACTTTATGTTACAGCTTCACAGTATGTGACACCACGCTGACGTCAGGTGAGATAAATCTCTAGGAAAATGAAAGTGTCACATTTATTTTCTGACTAGAAATAGTATTTGGAACGGGGCAAGAATGGTTTTTTGTAAAATAACAGATTATGTTTGTGAAAGTCTGCACTAAGTCTGTATTCATTGATTCACTGAAGCTGTGGCATCTATTGTATAGACATTATTTGGAAGTTGGGAAAGATCATGTCTTTTTGAAGAACATCTAACTGATGGTCAAGGGTTAAGATTAGTGAATGTAATGAAACTAATGTAATGTTAATACATGAATAGCTGTTTATGGTGGTACATCTGGATTCTGCATAGGTTTATATCATTAATCATATTCAATTGCCCTGTGTAATTTCGCCATGCCTCGCCATATAGTTATGTAAATGTTTTTTTGAAATGAAATTATTTTGAACACAAAAATTAGAGAAAAAGAAAACCGAAAAAAAAAAAAAAAAAAAAAAAAAAATGACAAAGGCTGTGTTTGAAATGGAACACTAACGTACTATACACTACAAACTCAAGTATGTACTGTCTATTATATACTGTACGTATGATTAGGATGATGACCGTTCCCACTGAAGTATACTGTACTTCCAAGTTTCCCAAGATGCATTTGGAACCTAAAATGACAAAAACCTGAGGCACACTGAGACTAAATAACTCCATTTATTCGCCTCCTTTGAAAGTTTTGAAAGCATTTTAAGAGAGAAAGGGACCAAGTAGAATATCAACATGTGGTCATTTGATCCATGAAACTCACGGAAACACATTTCATTCCCACATTTTGGAGATTTTCGGAGACCCGCCATTGGGCTACTGACGAAACTTCTGGTTAGCCCTATTTACAAAAGCGTTAAAAAAAATGGAAGACAAAAAGATATGCTTTTATTTTGAAAAGGGGATGTTTGATTTTTAGCTTGAAGCCGATCCCAGGACGATTTTACGTTTCAGCTTGCAACGCATCATGGGGCAGTTGAGTATGACTAATGTGCATACTTCAAAAAATGTCCCGATATACAGTAGTATACATCTGGGTATTCCTCACGTACTCAATCTTTCCATACTATCTAATGTGAATGCGTTACATACTCATTTTGACATCAAACTTAGTATGAGTATTACGTTAGTATGACATTTCGAACACGGCCATTGTCTACCGATTCCCTGTCTAAAACAGGTAGCTGTGTTTTCAATCTTAATCCTCTTATTTGTTTACCCAAATGAAGGTCCGTGAACTGATACCGTACTGTTTAAGACCGGGCCGCAATAAATAAAAAATTACCATTTTTAAAAGTATGTTAATTGTATGTACTTGTAATTTAAATACCTTGAGTCTTGATTAGAGTCTGTACGAAAGCAAGGCGCACTGAGTGTATTTACTGCATGGAAAACGCATGCAAACGCCCCTGCTCAGTGTTTTCTGATTAGCGATTCAACTTTATTTATATAGCGCAAACTACAACAAAAGTCATCTCATAGCGCTATCAAAATATAAAATTCGTAATAAGGAAAAAACTCAACAAAATGAACAAGCATTTAGCGACAGTGGGAAGAAAAAAACTCCCTTCTAACAGTTTTTCTTTTAACAGGAAGAAATCTCAGCAGAACCAGGTTCAGAGGTGGCAGCCATCTGCTTCCACGGTTGGGGTTTGTGGACAGATGAAAAAAAAATATATATATATACTAATCAGTAGTGACTGATCCTATATTGACTGTTCTTTACAGTTTTATAAAGGGTTTTAACCATCTGTGCTAACCAGACTTGAACCTGGTCAGAGTCCAGTCCGAGGCTCAGGTCAGGCTGTCATGTTAGGAGTCAGAGTTCATATTTTGACCCTCTCTGCCCATTCATATTAACACTGATGGTCAATCTGTTACTGGGCTCTGACAGCAGGTAAACAATCAGTGTTAGAGGTGCAAGGTCAAAGGCTGACCTGTTCAGTGTCAAAGGTCAACACTCCTCACTTCTTTGGCTTGTTTTAACAACAGAACAGAAACTAGAAGTCTGACATGGTGAGTCAGTTTAACGTTTAGTGCAGAAATCAGACTTTAAATGTCAACAAACTAACCTGCTTTAAGAACAGATACATTTCTGAATGGACGTAGGGCTGTTCTAAAGCTTTGGAGGATTGAGGTTCAGTTTGTTGATGTTCACAGAGAGGTAGATGCTCCCAAATGTTGAGGTGATCAGACCCAACAAAAAACAACCACCATCGGACCCGAGCTGTCAAAAACATCCACACTTCTCAAATCTGCTTTCCTCCTCCCAGGAAAAACCATCATCTCCTCCATTGGTTTTTGTTTTTACTCTCCAAGAAGGAATTTAAAGAGTGTGTGAAAGCCATGTCCCCAGGGGAGCGGTAGCAAAGAGTCTGTAAACATTGATGTTGTAAGACAAGATGGCCGCTTCCCTCCTGGATGAAAATTTAAAGAGGGCAGGTCACATCTTGTCAGTCTAGTACTTCAACAAACTAACAAAGTGGAAGTCTGTAGACTAAACAGAGAAGAAGGTGGTGCTTCACATCACTTTGAGCCTGGAAGTGACGTGAAGCCCTTTGCACATGGGACAGCAGCTATCTTAGAACGTGCTATGGTTCGTCTGCTTCAGCTGTGTCTCTATTGGACTGGTTAGACTGAGAAAGTTCCTTTTGTTGCTGATCATTAAGGGCAGGGATCGATCTATAGAGAATTCAACCTATTAATCTGGCTTTCTGAAATTAGAGCGGAGGTGTTTCATTTCAGAAAAATCACCTCACCTATAGATAGAAGCTTGTCGTAATGCTCTGATCATTCCTTTGTGGTTTCCTAGAAGTGACTGTACCGAAGGCAACAGTTGGTGTTGGTTTCCTCATTCCTTTATAGGAAAATGATCATTTTGAGGAATAATGGTTTATTAGTCTATTGTGGCGACTTCACCCATGACATATAATTAGTCTTTTGTCATGGAATTGAGTTTCATGTATTTGGATTACTCAGATTTAGGTTTGTGGTTGCCAGCTTAAATCCCAGGATAAATTGTGGATGGGAAAAGTGAATGAGTAATGCAGAGTGAACACCCAGCTGCTGCAGGGAGGCTGTTAGGTGCAGCTCTCAGTGTGGAAGGATTGACCAGATCAATAAATAAACACACTGACTTCAGGTTTTTTGGTTTTCGGTCAACAAATTTAGAAAATGGAATTCGAACTTTGAACAACCAAGTACGGTAATGTGAAAATTGTGCAAATAAAGGAAGTAACCCAAGCGTTTATTGTTTATTCAAACTACAATATGGTATTCTAGTGTTTATGTCTGTAAAATTGAAGTTAAAGCAAAGTGTAACTACAGAAGGTTATTTGTGGCGGAAACATGGCTACTACAAACAAGTTAGTGTTTTAATTTAAGAATACCTAATATCAAAAACCAAATTGAAAATGTTGTTGACGTCTTTAAACTTTAAAAAACAAAGTTGACTGTTTTAATAACTTATTGTAATTAAACTGTAGTGGAGAACATTAAAAAGTCTTACGGCTGCTATGACTTTGAAAAGAGAGACTAAATTTGGCACAGAAAACCTTTGGATTCAGGTTAAATTATTATTTGATAATGTATTAGCCTTTGTGAAAGAGGTGTACTGATGCTAAGAATGTGTTCTTATCAACATGAAATTACATGGTTCAAAGCGACTAAGGGTGCTTTAACATCCATAACTCCATATCATCGCTGCTACTTCCTGTGGTTGATTCGCTCGATTCGCTCCAAGAGTGGTTGTGTTCACAGCGTTCCCAATCGCTCTAAACATTGATTGGATAGGCTCAAAGACTGGCAAAATGGTAAAATGACTTGATTTATATAGCGCTTTATCCCCACCCTCCACTGGGAGCAACTTAGGGTTCAGTGTCTTGCCCAAGGACACTTCGACACATAATCAGGTACTGGGATCGGACCCCCAACCTCTCGATCAGAAGACAACCCTCTACCACCTGAGCCACGGTCGCCCAAAAACACCCGCTCTAGAATTCAGAGTTCACACCGCCCAAACAAGGTGGATTATCCAAGAAAATGAATCCTGGAGCGCCCTAAGGCTGCTTTCATAGGGATGGTCTTGAACTCAGGTCGAACAGGTGGTGGACAGTTGATATTGGTAATGTGTTTCAAATGAGAAATAAATCCCACAGGTGACACTAATATTTAAGATCAGAGGGTGAGAGGCAAATTATAGACCTTTCTGCTGACACCTCGTTGGACCAGATCTGAGCATTTTTGGATATTTCCCAAGTTTATTGAGGCAAGTGAGTGTTTCGCCTCTAGGGGGCGCAGTCCTGACTCTACCCAGGGGTGATGCACATATTCAAACTTGGGCAGACCAGACCTTTCCTTGTTTGTCCATTGACTAGCAATGGCCATCTTGAAAAATGGCCGCCATATTGAAATTTTGAGTGGCCAACGCCTTTTTCTATAATTGTGGACATTAGAGAGTATCTGTGCCAAATTTCATGCTTTTATCCCAAAGTGAACAATTCTCTTGAAATATGCAATTAATCTGCTGCACTATTTCAGGTAATTTGATCCACACATTAGACAGAAAACAAGACAAATAAATAAATACAGTAAAGCAAATAAAATAACGTATTTTAGTTATTGAAAAATGTCAGCAGGGATGGATGGAATCATTTCTAGGAAGGGATGTTTTTAATATTGTTTTATTCATATTTTAAGGTATTTGAGATGTTTCAATGACAGATTATTTTATGCATATTAACTGGGATTGACTTTCATCACGTCTGATTTCAGATTGTTTTTTTTAGTCTGTTATAAATAGAAAAATTATTTTCCAAACCTTACAAAGGATTTCCAAGAAAATATCAAGTAGTTTGTCAATGTATCGAAGTCGACCCAAGTGTCCAAATATCAAATATCAAAATTTGGTCACCCTATAAAAACAGGAGCCGGAGCACACTGAAGGGTCTTCACCATTCAGAGTCTAGGGCGCAACAGTTGTTTTTCCCTCGTGGAACAAATACAAAAACCACAGCCACAAAAGTCAGTGTGTAGATAAGATAATTTGAGAGATGCAATCTGAACAGCGTTCAAAGCCCATATGTTATGCCTCGATTCCCATGTTAGGAGCAGATCCCTGTGGTACATTCATCTGCAGGCAGCCGTAGTCAAAATAGCCAAGATCGCACAGATCGCCTGCATACTGACCCCGACAACAAGTAGGAAAGATCAGCAGAGCCCACACCGGACACTGTGTGTGAGTATGAGAGAAAAGAAGAATCTGACCGATGAGATCCGCGATGTAGAGTGTGTTTATGGTTGTTATTGTGTGAGCTTCTGTGCATGTCTGCAGGTCGGACTGAAAACAAAAGTGTTATTTATAGAGTTAAAACAAGTGAGTATGTAGGACAGCATGGGAAACTAAATTATTAACTTATGAATACTTGTTTTGTTACTTGTTTCCTTAAAAAAATACATGAAAGCTGACAGCTGAAGAATGGCCCAATTTTTAAACTGGTCTAATCAAACGTTTCATGTAGTTATAAATAGAGTTAAAGAGGCTTCCGAGCAGCAGTGTTATGACTGTGTTTATATTATTGAAACAATATTAAAGACAGGAAAACAGAAACAAGGCTTTAAATAAAACCAAAACCAATTTGTGAATTTGAACTTTATGTAGTTTTCCAAGTTGGAAAATTCATTTTAAAGCATTATTAAAACAAAGTTGAATACACAGTATAATATCTTTGTTGTGTTTTATAAAGTTAACACCTTGTATCCCCTTCCATTTCTCGGAAGTTGTCATGGAATAAAGGCATAAATGAAACCTTAAAATATTATTCAAAAAGAAGAGAAAATGAACTTTCTGGAATTATTATGCAGAAGTCATGGACAAAAACTGTTGTTAAGCATTGAACACTTCAAAGTGATTAGCAGACGCCTCTGAAGTAGACTGGCAGTTGAGAATCGAATAAAAAAATTAAGCAAATAATTAAATAAAGCAAATAAAACATTTAAAAACTGCTGTGGTATTGGACAATAAAATATTCAATCACTTAAAACAATTAACACATTAATTAAAAAAACAGTCAGTTTTCAACTTACTTTTAATTTATCCTATTTTCACAACAACACAGCTGGATTATTCTGAGTGGATAAATGAATGATTTTTTTTTACAGAGCTCTCATGAATCCCAAACTTTGCTACTGTGTATGTCGTGGTCATCCTTTTAACGAAAGTTAAAACCTTCTAATTTCCCACTGTCTCAGGAACAGACCATGTGGTGAAAGTTTGGAACATTTGATGGCAGTGTGCTGGTTTTCTGGGATTTATAGGCCTCTGAATAAAATGTCTAAGTAAGGAACCAGTTTGAAAAACAATTTATAATAATAAAGCATCGAAATGTTTTATAGTAACAGTGATTTATGAAAAAACAAGTAGAAAGAGACAGTGTGTGGGAGCCAATGGTCCACAAAGAGGGCCTGACAGTGGCTGAACAGGCAGTATTTAATACTATTCCTGGTGTGGAATGTGCTGTTGAAGCACAACGGGCTTGTCCATTGCTGGGTGTGTGTGTGTGTGTGTGTGTCTGCGTATTTTGCAGACCACTGACAGCTAAGCTAAGACTAGGCTCAGTGCTACACCTCCCACGGTGCACTGCAAACACACAAAGCGCACACAAACACGCACACAACCTCTTTCTACAGGAAATAAAACTGATATTTATGTGGAGCTGGGCGCGCAGTCACGTACACACACACCAACACACTGGTTATTACTGCAGTCTCAGTCCCGGGGTGATGAGAGGAAATGTCTTAGCTAACGGTAAAAACAGACAGATACTGGGAAAGAAGATGAAGAAGAACGGAGAAGCACTTGCTAAGAATTTTCTATGCACTTAATTCACCACTGAACTGACTGGAAAAGTGTAGCTTCAAGGATTTTTAGGGAGCATTTATAGCTTTGGGTTTTTCAGTGGACTGCAACCGACAACTTAACTTAGTCTTTGTAGTTAAAGTAGAGTGAGACAAATTGCATATTTAAAGGTAAGAATAATTATTGTTTTCAACATAGGCAAAAAAGCACTGAGAATGAAGGGAGGAATAGTATTTACTGGAGACAAAGGTTAGTCATAAAACATGAGATAATTTACTAAAGAGGCTTATGTGTATTTTGGAGTTATCCAAATTCTACCATGAATGTCTCTGTTTTGAAAGAAGAAACAGATTAAAGAGCCCCTATAGATCAGAGAACTTATGAATAATTATTACAAAGTCGCTAAAACTGCATTTCAAAGTCCCTCGTTAATATCAACACAAAAAGCAGAACAAACGCACTCTGCGCCGCAGAACAAACGCAGGAACTCAACCACACGTGAAGTAGAGCGCACAGCACTGTAGGTAGAAAGACAAAGAGCATAAAAGTAGAAAACCATAACGTAATGGTATGCTAAGGTTTCATTTATTCAGACAACTTTTTTCAGGAAATGTACTTTGATCTCCTGACATGCTTCCTCAGAGGCATCTGCTGATCGCTTTGATGTGCCCACACCTGGGACTCTCTTTTCTAGGGACCATCGGGCGACAGGAGGCGTGGCAAACGTGACAGTTCTGTCAGGCTGGCCACACCCCCTGTTGCCCCCAATGACAAATAACTCATAAGGACACATCAAAGCGATCAGGAAATGCCTACGAGGAAGCATGTCAGGAGATAAAAGTAAATTTCAAAGTAATTTTCCTGGAAAAAGTTGTCTGATTTAATGAAACCTTAACACATTATTTTTTTAAAAAAGGCAATGCTGATATCTGGTCAAACAATCCTTTATTGCAGATTAATAAGGTGGGATTCTTCTCCTCCTGTTTTTTGTATTATTTCAGATTTTCTGGGCAGTTTGGACCAACTCCAAAAGCTCAGTTTGATTAGAAACCAAGCCAAAATGAAGGAGTTCAAATCATCATCTTATCACCCACCAGTTCGGATCAAGACCTGGTTTATCCCACAGTAAAATACACCTGAGAAGCACAGTTACAAATAGAAACAAACAGCCTCTTCTCTAAGTTAGGCAATTAAAATATAGAATAATATCTAAAGCATTCAGAGAATTTTAAACTCAAATGCAACCACATATAGTGATACAGTGCAATTCTATACGGTATGATCATATACATATTAGCAGCCACCGATTGTGCAAGTAGTCCCACTTAAAAAGATGAGAGGTCTGTAATTTTCATCATAGTTACACTTCAACTGTGAGAAACAGAATGTGAAAAAAAATTCCAGGAAATCACATTACATGATTTTTAGAAAATGTATTTGTAAATTCTTGCATAAAATAAGTATTTGGCACCTACAAACAAGCAAGAATTGTGGCTCTCACAGACCTGTTACTTCTTCTTCTATCCTCCACTCGTTACCTATATTAATGGCACCTGTTTGAACTTGTTATCTGTATAAAATACACCTGTCCACAACCTCAAACAGTCACACTCCAACCTCCACCATGGCTAAGACCAGACAGCTGTCTATAGGACACTGGGAACAAAACTGTACATCTGCACAAGACTGGGATGAACCACTCTACAATAGACAGGCACAAGGGTGGACTGGGAGAGAAAATCCGCTCTGGCATTTTGTGTCCAGACCAGCCCACTACATTATCAGCGACACCATGTACAGTAGAAGCCATTATTAAGTCAGTGATGCTCAACATGTGGCTCTTTGTCTTAATTTTAGCCAAGGAAAGGCAAATGTATTTGAATAGTGCATTTAATTAATATTCCCCCAGAAAACCTTAAAAGGGGGATGCTTTTGAACCCCTTTTTACCTATTTCCTTTGGCCATTTTGCAAATTCTTTTTGGCACATAACATTTTTTGTCCTTTCTTAAATTTTTTGGATCACTTTTCATCCAAATATGCTACATTTTGCCTAATAAATACCACTTGTTTCCATTTTTCCTTACATTTTCCCTCTTTTTGTTCCACATTTTTGCCCTTTTTCACTAATGTTTGCCACATTTTGCCCATTTAAGCGACCCTTTAACATCACATACTGTACCACCTGGTTCCTCTATGTTTGACTGCTTTTGGCCCATTTTAGTCACTTTTCACTTTTTTCTTGCCACGTTTTTGCCACTTTTGGAGCATTTCTTGCCAACTGTAACCATCATCTGCCTCTTCCACTCGCTTGTCAAGAAAAAAGAAAAAAAACAGCGGACCGGCCCACTTTGGGTCGATGGCCCACCGGGACGATGCCCAGTGTATGCCAGATGTTCAGTTCACCTCTGGGTAATCAACTGATGGAGCTATTATTAGAAAATGGAAGAAATTGAACACAAATGAGTCTTTTTAAACTATATACATCAACTGAATCCTACAATGACGCTGGAAACACCTGCTCTGTAACAGTACCACCATCACAAACTGAGCACTGGGAAAAGTAAAAAAAAAAACAAAAGACAAACAAACTGTGCATAATAAGAGAACACAAAGGAAAAGGGAGTATTTAACGGTTTCAAAGGAGACAATAAAAGAAAAAAGAAATTAAAGTCATAAAGACGGAGAGGTTGACTGAGGCTGTGAGCTCCGTCTCACTCCCTAGCTCTGGGTGTGGTATAGTGGGTGGGTTCATTCCCGTGGTTCAACCAAGATATTTTCTCCCTGCTCAGCTACGCCCTGTTACTAACCAACACACACACGCACACACACACACACGCCTAGGGGCACAAACACACACATAATGTACAGAAAAATATACAGTGCTGAGCTCGAGGAACCAAAGTTTTGGCCTGATACAAAAGGACGTGATGTTTTCCAAGACTGGTGGTGACACACACGCACACACACACACACACACATACACATACACACACACACACACACACACACACACACGCACACACACGCCTTCATCAACTTCCTTGGTTCTCTGTGTAGACTAGAGCCACATCAGAAAAGGACATTTACAACACCAGGCGAGTTACACACACAAACACACTCATGTAAACTGAATTTAACCACAGTATACGCAGACCCTTTATGAACATATGGAGCGGCCTATGCACTAATGCATGGTGCCGGTTTGCACATGTGAACATGGAATACCTGAAATCTAGATTCTAGAATGTCAAATCTAGCATGTGTGTGCTATATTTATAAGATATGCTGACATGGCCAATTAAAAAATGATGACTTTTTTTTGTTTAGCATGAGAACTAGTTTAAAACACTAAAATAAAAATACATGCGAATGAAAACTATATCAAAATGTATTGATATTTTTGTCAAAGAATATAAACAATAAGATTTCGTTAAAGAATATAAACTATAAGATTTCGTTAAAGAATATAAACGATAAGATCCAAACAAGTTTCGTTGCGTGGAAGGCTGTGTATTTACAAACATTAATATCATCCCATATTAGGCTGAAAAATGATAATTGAATCTTTAAAAAAAAATGCGAAAACTCCTATTCTGTATATTTTATTCGACTATATCTATAAGAGATTTAGTCGACTAAAATCTTGTCATTTAGTTGACAAAAACTAGAATGTATAGCTGAAATAGTCCTGATCGCTACAATTTTTGAGTAAAACTAACTGTTTAGTTAAAAGACTGTGACTAAAGTGACATAAAAAATTGCTGTCAAAAGTAACTCTGCTTTGTTGTGATGTTGAATAACGTAAAGAGGTTTTCATTCGGCTCAAACGACACACAGACACACATGCGTTCATTTCTCACTGTGCAGGAGGATGAAATGTGAGCTCCTGTGTGGTGTTATCAACCCTAAATTACTGAAATGATATACTATGGTTGGAAAATCGTCAATTATAAACGTCTCGTAGGTTTGAGTTAACGTCAACCAACCGTTAGTATGTCTGTGTTCTACCAATGAACTGATTTCGGAGCTGGTTTCAGAGAAAAGTTCTAAATGTTCACATCAGTGACAATTGTCACACTTTACTGCTGTGCTCCAAGTATCCATTTAAACACAGTGTATTTTTAAACACATTGTCATTAAAATCACATTGCAGTTCAGCAACTTTAATGATGCATAGCAACCTTATAATCAAAAAATAGACTTTTTCATTCTGTCCTCTTTGGTTCTCAAGTATAAACATTCCACTTTTTGCAAAAGTACTGTTGTACTTCATTTATTAATGATATAGATTATACTGTAAAAGTATATGAAGGTAAGCACTTCAGCGCCTTGTGTGTCCGAGCGGCAATTCCAAGATTCCAAAATGTTAACAGAATACTTTTTTAAAAATAAAGCATACAAAACAAAAACTGTTGCAATGCGCAGAACTTAGAAGAAAAAGAAAATGGTGAGCAATAAAATGACGTAAAACGTGCAACAGTGGAAGACAATTAGCCAAATGAGACAAAAGCAGAAAAATAAAATGAAAAACGAGAAGATCATGCAGCGACTCAATCGTTGAGTTTGAAGGCCTGGTTAGTTTCTAAAATCTCCGACATTTGATCTGACTCCCAGTGACGTATCAGGGATCTATTAAAAACTCTGGTTTTGGTAATATAACCTCATTCATGCTGAATTTAAAGCTTATCCCGAAGCTTTCCTTCGCTCTAACCTTGGCCTGAACAACAATGTTACCATGTGAAATATAAATGGAAAGAACAGAACCAACACAGCTGTGACCTTGACTATCCGTTGATATTTTCAGAGTCCTTTTATATTTCTCAGTCCGGAGTGTTTTTCCTTGTCGCTCATGTGGAGCAAAGAGAGGAAGGGGCAACACCCAAGTGGGCTAGCCACTGATGGTGCTCCCTGCTGGGGGAATCCCTGCACTAGGACCGTTCTGTCTTCAACCTCCACATTAAGCAGACAGACCCCCTAATGATTAGAGGGACACCACAGTGTCAGCATAGGTGGACTTTTAAAAAACAGCCACAAAACCACTTGAGGGCCTGCGAATGAAATGCTCCAAAGAGGCCAGAGAGGCTGAAGTACAGGAAATATGGACATCACACACAAAGAGCTGCTAGACTGTAAAGTTGATAACATAACACACAGGTTTTAGATATTATAATGAAACACACAGCTGAATAAATGTCATATTTACAACATTTGATTTCTGTATAGTGTCAAGTCATTTTGGGGTGGCCGTGGCTTGGGGTTGAGTGGGTCGTCCAATAACCCAAGTGTTAGCGGTTCGAATTCCGCTCTGTCCTACTCATGCTGTTGAGTCATTGGGCAAGGCACTTTACCCACAGTGGCCACGTTTACATGATAGCTTTAATTCTCTTTTTATTCAGAATGAAAATAAAATCCTCTTTAAACTGACCTTGATCTCAATTAATAATCTACACTCTCAAAGTGTAAATTGAGAAATTTACTGTCTGACTCTCACCTGCGCAACATTCTCACTTCGTCATTAGGTCAGATAGAGCCTGATATTGAGAGAATTAATGAATTCATTCCAGTCGTTTTGTGAAAATAGTACTGATTATGTGGTCTTCATTTATGTTGTGGCTGAAAAGAAAAGGTTTGTTCTGTGTTTTTTTCCGGTAGACGTGAATATGTCACGTTCACCCCCTGTCCAAACAGAAACCATCCCAATCCCCAGACCTAAAGTGGAATTGAATAAAAACAAATAAATGTGTTTCCATGTAAAATCAATTTGAAATGACTATTTCCATGTAAATACAAAGCAAAATACGGGCCATTGCCTCGAATGAATAATGGTTTCTGGAAAGCGCTAAATGTCTCATTGAAAAGGGCTCTATAAATCCTAGCCATTATTATTAGTTTATTAACAAAGATCGAGCAAATATCTTAGTTCACTGTTGATGCTTTCTGGATCTAGTCTGAAGTTTAAGAGATCTATTTTCTGTATCTGAGAAATTAACAATCTACGGGAAGAGATTTGCTAAAGCGTATACCGTATAATAGCGTTAACCTAATCACTAGCCCGGAAAAGGTCTCGTCTGAAATGGCAGCATCTACAGTGTACAGGCCATAGAGACGCCGCTAGAACGGACAAGGCCTTGTCTGTAATGGCAGCATCTACAGACCATAGAGACACTGCTAGAGCGGACAAGGTCTCGTCTGTAACTGCCGCATCTGCAGACCATGGGGACGCCTCTCCTCAGCCACTGTCAGAGATAGACATTTTATTACCAAATGCCAACAAAGAACATACCAATCTAGGGGAAGAGATTCGCTAAAGCGTATACCGTATAATAGCGTTAACCTAACCACTAGAGCAGACAAGGTCTAGTCTGTAATGGCCGCATTTACAGACCATGGAGACACTGCTAGACGTTAACCTAACCACTAGCAACAAAGCCCAAAACCATGCAGGTAGACCTGCTAATACAGTATCATGTTTTTCTCCAGGCAGTGCCTTCTCCTCGTCCTTCTCTCTCTCTTTTGTGTTTCAGGTGTTTTGAAGCTGGAGCTGGCAGTTCCGGATCTATGATTCATGACTCAACTAGTCTGAGACACTGATGTTCTCTCTCTCTATCCTGTTCTGTTCTCCTCCTCCTGTCTATCAACTCCAACCAGTCGAAGCAGATGGCTGTCACCTATGAACCTGGTTCTGCTGGAGATTTCTTCCTGTTAAAAAGGAGTTGTTTCGTCTCACTGTCACTGATGCTTGTTCATGTGGATTAGTTTTTTGCTTTTTTTCTTTTTATTACAAATTTTATATGTTGATAGCGCTTTGAGATGACTTTTGTTGTAATTAGCGCTATATGAATAAAGTTGAATTGAATCTTGTTGTGAAATGACAGAATTGTCATCTTTGATTTACTGTTTATTTTATGATAAAAAAAAGTCTCTAAGATGTTTTACCTGATGTTTTATCATTGAGCCGTGAGTTCTACTGTTGGTGTTCTGGCTCACAGCAGCGGCCTTGCAGTCAACTGCTTGAAGTAGTGATTACAGGTCGGCAGCAACAATTTACGCTCAACTGAGAGTTTATGGGTGTGGGCGAGAGAGCATGATAGCAGGAGAGGAAGAGAGGGAGCGTGGAGAGGAGGAGGGAGCTGAAAATGAAGCGTGAAAGTAAAAAAAGGAGTAAAACTACTGTGTGATTGCAGAGGATGTTTACGACCTGTGTCTGTGTGTGTTCATGTGGATGTGACATCTCTACACACGATGCCCACATGTTGTCACTTTGCTGGTCAAATCCAGCCCTGTAGTTTTTATTCTGTCCCTGGGCAAAATATGTTACCCACATTTCCCTCCTTTAATGTAACTGGGTGACTGATTTTAGATGTCAAAGAGTGTTTCTTTGGTTGAAATTTTGTCAAAATCTGTACTTTACAAAGTACTTTTGATGTATTACTGCTAACTGTCAAACAAACACCTGTGAAAATAGAAAATATAATGAATAATAAAATAAATTAAACCTACTTGTTAAACTTAATGAAATAACAATCTTTTTTTAATTTGGAGGATATTAAGGAAATATTAAGAAATAACATCACTGGTGATATTTGCTCAAAGATAACGTAAGTGTTGATATTTAGCACAATGGTGATGATGGTTCTTTGTTATATGAATCTGTGATAACCACATGTATTTATTTATTTATTTTTCTGAACATTATCCAGGAAGTTTATTATTATTTGCACCCTAGTGTATAGTCATCTTAAAGATGTAAATCCTTTAATAAAAAAGGGTTCCAAGTGTCAATATTGGAACAAATAGTTTAAACTGGCAGATAATGGGCATGACAAATCGCGAATGTGGTTAAATTGACAAAATAAGCATTATATATGGTTAAAAGAGGTTAAAAGTGACAATAAGTGGTCAACATAATGTGACATTAGGTGGGAAGGTGGTGGAAAGGCTGAAAATGTCTTGAAAGTAGAAAAAATGTGCAGAAAAGGAATTGAAATTTGATAAAGAATTGGCAGAATGTAGCAAAAATGCAATAAAAGGAGCAAAACATGTCAAAAAAAGTTATGAAAATAGGTTAAAATATGGCAAATTTGGTGTAGTTATAAAAAAAAGGGTAAAAATAACCAAAAATGGGCTCAAATTGTTCAAAAAATATTTCCTCCCAGTGTCTGGCAACCCCAAATGGTGTCCTGACCCCAACATTGAGAACCCCTGCTATATATCAGCACTCATGGAATGTCTTTTTTTCCTATCAAATTACTTGGTCATAACTAACTGTTGTATCAAGTAGAATAAAATGTGCACAGGAGCTTCTTGTTTCTAGGGTCACATATAATATAACAACAGTCAATAAAGAATGACAATATCAGCTTCAACTGATGAATAATATTATTGGAGAAAACACTACACAGTGGAATTTGAAGAGAGAGTCCCAATTCATCCAGCATAAAGGCTATATTTGTGAACTTACACATATACATACACACATACATACATACATACACACACAGAGACAGAAAAGTGATTTATCTGACCACTCCTGCTCTTGGCAGCGAACTTCCGCCAGTATATCTGGCTTCTCGTGGCAGTCTGCATTCCACACGCGTGCACACATCCATATTGAAGAAAACCAAACATCTCGCAGACTGCCTCACATGCACACACCTGTAGAAAAAAAGAGCATGGAGGCAAGAATGCATCCATGGATACAAGTACAAACACACACCTGGAAACCTCACATTCACTTAAACACAGCCAGGTTTCTGAGACTGTTTTACCATCTGAAATTTCAATAAATGAAGGTCATGCCCATGTCATTGACATATTACACTCGAAAGCAACTCCAGAAAAAACACCTCAGTGCAATGATAAATGAAAGCAGCGGTTAACATTTAGACAAAAAACAGACTGAACTTGTCCTGAATGATGTGAGTAATGATTAAACTATATATAAAAAAACAATAACACTGCAGAGACATATGTTTATTTTATGTCTGTGCAGATTCTCATTCACCCAGAAGAAACTTCTCTAAACTCCAATCAAGTCCAGTTGCCGATGACCAACTACACCAAGCTCTGAATGACTGTGTAGCCATATTGCTTTGCTTTCTGGGACAGTTGGGAGTGGCCTATGATAATACAGACAGAAACATGTGGAGTAGAGTAGGGTTGGTGAATACCAATAAATCAATCCAGACAAACCGAACATCTTTTGGCACTTTTATTGCCAGGTATTAGCATGATTTTTAATCTTAAATAAAATGGTGTCAAAAATGGTGAAAGAGACTTTAATTAACTTTGCTGCAGGATTTCCTTCCACTGTCGTGAGTATGTGGCCATACCAGCCTGTCATTGTCTGATCTCGTTAGATCTCTGAAGCTAAACAGGTCTGGGCCTGGTTAGTAGTTGGATGGGAGACCAATGAGAATTTCAGTTGCCACAATGAGGTGCAGTCGTTTCAGTGGTATCTGTCATTTTGTCCTCGGGCAAGACAATTCACCCACATTGCCTGGTATGAATGCAGTGTTGGTGGTGGTGGTCGGAGGGGCCGATGGCGCACCATGGAAGCCTCGCCTCTGTCAGTCTGCCCCAGGGCAGCTGTGGCTACAATAGTAGCTTACCACCACTAAGTGTGGAGTGAAAGAATAATACCTTAATTTTGTACAGCGATTTGAGGCCCTTATTGCAATACTGGTTTGTATCTTTTCATAGTAACTTGTGACAATAAGTAAAATACATAGTATTATACCAGCCTTAGCTTCCAAGAAATCTAAACTGCATGGAAATGTATGTTTCGTGCATTAAAACGGCTGGATTTTAGTCGTCAGTTGTGCATTAGTGTTCAAAAAAAATATTTTATGAAGTATAAGGAAGGCATTTGGGGCATTATATTTAGATGTAGCTATAAAAGAAGTGCATTGATGTGTATATTCTGGGTTTGTGTGTGAGTGTATGCAGGTTTTAATGTGGTAAGTGTAGTTTAATTGAAGAGGGGAGTGTGCAGAAGTCTGTCTCATTACCATTATAATTTAAAAAGTGTGCATCCTATCATTTCACACTACCTCACATGCACATACACACATTTAAACACAGCCAGTACAAAGAAAGTGCAGAACTCATGATTATGACAGGAAAAATGTAAACATTATGGAGACACTGGATTGTGCTTGGATGTTGGTTTACTGTCTGCTTTCAAATTTATTCATTATACACCAAAGCTAATCTAAAGACTATGAGTGGGGGTGGGGGGTTACACATCCTGCCACTGAATCCTAAATTTATATTTTGAGATAAGATTGAAAGCTAGACAGGAAGTGTGGTGAATTGTGGGAACAAACAGAACGTAAGATCAACCAAAGTCTCACACCGATAAGGAACTCTGGACTAGAATTTAGTCTCTCAGTCTGACGTATTTTGGGTTCACAATGACTATTATATATTTTGTCTAAGTCAAACTTCTACTCTATGTATAGCTTTATCAGTGTTTTATATTGTATTAGTGAGTTTCCGTTCCGCTGATGATTTATGATGCTGTGCTACAGTTAGAGGGATGTGAAGATGTGATGTGTGTGGGTAGTTTCCTCTCATAGTGATGTTGATTATTTGGCTTCAAATTAATTGAGTTACAAACTCAAAACAAGAAATTGAATGTTAACTATTCATGGTTTTAATTAGGGGTGCCCTGATACAACATTTTCACATTGACATTGACACCGATCCAGCTGCCTTGAGTTTTAGTCGATACCAATAATAATCCGATATTATATCAGCACAGATCATACAGTACATACAGTACATTCATTACTTTTTTTGTAGCGTGGAATTATAGAAAAGGCTTGATCAAGTTATATTACTCAAAAAGAGAACAATACTCGGCAACGGTTGGTATGACCCATTTATTATTACCTAAGAGGTTACATACATTTTGACCTTAAATATAATAATATTCTACAATTGAATAAGAAAAATTAAAAGACTCAGAAAATCAACTTCAATAAATCCAATAAAATCAGAAAATGAAATTTTTAAAGTGAAACATAACAACTAGTTTAGTTCAAATATCAGCATATTATACCATTGCATGTAATAAATAATAAATAAATACTAAGAACCTGAATATTAACCTCAATAAATTGAACAAATTCTGTATCAGAGTGGTTATATCATACACTTCAGATGCAGCCCGATATTAATCTGATACTTCCTTTTTTTCTCCTGATATTGGGGCCCCTAATCTAATTGTGCCAGGCATAATCGTAATCTATGTTGAATTATCTTTGAAACGATATATCACACTACTATGTTCCTATAAATTTGGAAATTACCGGAAATGGGGGGTGGGGCTGCCGTACAAAAAAGGGCTCTGAGCGTCTCATCATATTTATTCATAGAGTATTCATACCAAACTGCATTCCGATCTAATGCGAACTAACGAAGGAGTAGTCTTTTGAAAAATGGGGTTCCCCAGGCGCCCCGTGACACGTACGGGGTAATGGGCCCCATTTATATATTGATATGTGCTAATGATTCGATACCACCAACCGTCGTAATATTTGACTCGCAAATAAATAAAACATCAACTTTTTTTGGGTGGGGCCCTAATAGGCCCCCCCTGGGCCCCAAATCAAAAATCGTGCTCCAAATGTCAATGCGTACACATCCATAGATAATACCTACCAAATTTCAGCCCGATCTGTTCACGAATATTAGAGGAAGAAACGAGAAGAAGAAGAACAAAGTGAGTGGCGTTGTGTGTCCAGGAGCCCAGTCTAATAACAATGTGTACAACATGGCTAAGATTGTATATAATCATTGCATACACTAAAAATAAAAAAGACAATTATTTAATTACATTTGAATGTTAAAAAGTCTTTATAAAATGGATAAATGCCGCCTCATGGTCCGGTTTCCACAAATGTCCCCACCACCAGTTTGAACTTCATATGAACGTGATGTCATTGTATGAAAATACAAAGCACTGCACAGATGGGGAATAGGTGTTGAAGGCTCAATCCACACTAAACTTCCTCCAATAGCCACGACGTGTCAGTTGGTAAAGCAGTTATTTTGATTCACTACTAATTGTGTGTGCTTTTAAGCCAGTAAAACAGGAGCCACCCACACCTAACAAAGAGCCCACAGGTTGAGGCGTAGCAAGAGAAACACATTGAGAGTTTCTTTCTGACACATTGAGTCAACTCAGTGTCGTGAAACAGCATCAACTCAAGAGGGAACCATGAAAAATCCTAATATATCTATTATTGGTAAAGCAATGTGAACCAAGCAAACGTTCAAGGACATTTTTAACCTTGAGAAACTTAATCATGCTTTTATCATTTAAGGGAGTTTAATATTGTGGCCAGCACAGAGTTGATTCATGGCCTTTGAACCTCCAGAGGGAATATTAGTGACAGCAGTGAAAGAGAAAGAAATGGGTGTTGAAGGCAGTGATAAAAGTCCCCCTCAACACGGCTTATCACACACACATTTCTGTTCTGTGGAGTGTGTGTTTACAGAACAAGACTTATGGGGTATTTGAGGGAATGTTTGTCAAAGTGAGAACTCAAAGAAAACAAAGAGTGTCTGAACAGTGCTAAAAATGTAGTCAGTGTGCGTGTGTGGGTGCATTTGTAAAATGACTAATTTAAAAACTGTTTGAATGATCATTTATTATATATATAAACTTGTGTGTGTGTGAAAACTTAAACATTTAAAAACTGCAATGATCAATACTATATATTTTTCTGTCTGTCGTTGTGTCGTTCTGTCTTTCTTTCGTTGTCTCAAAGTTTGCAAAAAACAACACCAATAAAAGCAAGAAATGGATTACATATGCACCCCATCAATGGTCATTAATCAACAAGTATCAAAATAACAATAAATGTAACATAAATGTACATGTTTATCTACCTAATAGTTAGTTAGTTTTTCTGTGCTCTTTAAATAAAGTTTGAATACATGAATACAATACATGCTGAAAGATATACTGTAAAGTTCCTGTGTGTTGTGGAATAGGATCTTCATTGTAACATTGTTATTCTGCTTTAAACCTCTTTTCTTTGTACGTCTGTGGCAGAAAAATTAAATAAAAATAGAGATGGAGGTGGAAAGAAAGAAAGAAAATCTTGAGATTTTATTTTTAGGCCATATTGCTCAAGAAAACCCACAGGCAGAATAGCAAAATTAGGCAAAGTCATCAGTGCGGGCAGGTATAAGACGGAGCGGTCTCCAGGTAGAGGAGGTGGTCATGGGAGAAAAACTGTGCTTACAGAGAGGAAGAAATCATCCCAGCAGATTAAATGGAGCAACTCTTTCTTTCTCTGCAACATCACAGTGAGCGGAGGAAGCTGTGCTCCCTGTGGTCACATCATCAGCAGGAGGAAGAGCATAGTTTCCCTCTAAAAACCAAACTGATGTGTGTAAATGGTGGTGGGCTCCTAATATTTGTTTAACTTAATGGGGTACTTGGAGTAAACACAGTCTGCTCCTGGTCTGTCTGATTTATGTCAAAACAGCACATCTGCTCATGCATGCAGCACATTTGTTCACTGTATGTAGGAAGAAAAAAAACAAATGGGAGTGCAGTAAACAAAAAGAGTGGGCAACGGCTGTGGCTGGGTTCTGGGTCCCACAGGCTCGCTGGGGTTGGGTGGGGGACTCTGTGGGGCAGGGTGCGGTCTATGGGGGAGATATTCCGGTCTCCTTGGATACAAGGACATCTTACACACACATCTGTTGAGGACGCACTGGCATGTCTAGGTTCTGGAAAGTTTTTCTTCAAAATTATAGTTCTGTGACATGTGTAAGCACACGTTCACTCCCTGTGTTCACTCTTATCTTCATAGTGTCTGAGCATTAGTAGGTTTGGTAACACATTACTTTAAGTTTTATACATAAGGCTGTCGTTATGCTGTCATTAGCATGCATAAGGTGTCATTAAGCTGTCATAAGTGTCTTTCGCTAAATTATGACACCTTTCACTAAGATATGACACTTTTGGAAATATGTTGGCATTTTTGGGTTAGGTGGAAGGATCTAGTAAGGTTAGGTTTAGGGGTTGGGGCTAGGGGTTAGGACAGGGGTCTGCAACCTGCAGCTCTTTGAGTCTTTGCAATGGCTCCCTGCAGCTTCAAAAAAATATGAAAATAATGAATTATTTCTTACAGAGGGTATTGATGACTAATGACATTAACTTCAAATACAATTATTATAAAACAATTGGTTAACCCAAAAATAAATCACATGGTGCAACTCCCGTAACATCTAAAGACCATCAACTTTCCGAGCACCTGTGGCTAACCTTAACCTGGGGTTTCCACTGGATACGTCTCCGCTGCGCCACGGCACCGATCTGGTTTTTCACCGCTGTCCGCCGTCCGGTAATTCACACTGGTTGCGTTTTGAGTGTGACGTCACGAGACAGAGCAGTTCTCACGATATTTATATAATCGCGCGAGAACGCTGTTAAATGTATGTGTTATAAACGCAACAATAAACAGATAAATAGGTCAGTGTTCCTAACAAAGGAGTACAAGAAGGTTGGACTCTGGATTTGGACACATTTTTTAGCAACAGCCAACAGAGAAGAGATAAAACTGCACCATTCAAACATGAACTAAATCAAAGTTGCTGCAGTTTACAGTGCAGTTACAGTATGAGAGGAAACAATATAGTGGATGTGAATTTGTTTTTACACATTATGACGTTTTGGTGACGTATTTACTTACTTATATAATCTGAAGTGTTTTATTTTGAAAAGTAACCCAATATTTTATTGCGGAGTACGTGCTTAATTTCCTGTTTAGCTTCATTTGCTCTGTGCTGATTGATGCGTCGTGCTCCGGTGTCCGCCAGAAATAGAAGCCCTGCGTATATCTGGCGGAGGGCACCGGACTACCGCATCTGGGAAGGAGCAGACACGCACCGCAGCGGACCCGGTGGAAATTAACACATAGAATAAAGTGGAAACCTATCAGCTCCGGTGACGTAACGCAGCGGAGCCGCATCCAGTGGAAATTGGGGGTAAGTTTTATATCCCTGGTAAGAGAACTAAACTAACAAAAAGACTATTGTGGAAGAAAATAAAGATTTTATTTGTGTGAGGAAAGAATTATTTAATTGCCAACATGCCGGCTTAATATGCACGCTTGATATTTTGCAAGGTGTAAAACTACCCTTAGAAAGATCTGTTCATGGTCACATATGTATATAATTAATGCATTAATTTGTTGTCTTGTTCATAAAATATAGAATAAAACATGTCGTGTAGTGTTAACCTATGATGATATACGAACACGGGGAAAAAGATCCACAATCCTAAATCAAGAAGATGGAAACAAAGACTTACATATGTGTATATTTTTCAGTTCAAACATTTGTAATTAACCACACAAAGGAAAAGACAAAATTTGGGGTTTTGGTTGGTTTTTGTGTGTTTTTATGTTCCAAATTTAAGTCGAGGCAAAGAAAAGGGGAGATCATAGATATTAAAATATTATTATTATTATTTATAGTTAAATAAATATTATTAATAAAGCTTTGACTTATAATAAACCCACCAGCTAATCAGTTTCCAACAACAAATCAATAAAATAAAGATAATTAACAAACAAAATATGTATAAATACCAAAAAAAAAGTAAAAAAAAAAAATAGTAGAAATAATTTTAAAATACTTGCTCAATGAACTAAAAAGCTAAAAGCATTATCAGATGTAGTAATATTAAAAACAAGTGGAAAGCTAGAATGTTAAACTGAAGTCCTGTTCAGAATAAGGTTCCAGCAATGCTGTGCAGGTCATAAACAAAATAAAGCCTGATAGAGAATAGAGACTGATAATAGATGAATGAACATAGATATGTACACAAAAAACTATTTGATTGTTCAACACTGTTAAAGCGATGACACAAAATGCTTTTTCAGGTGCATTTTGTTAAATACGACTAAAAACGGCAACAGATTTGCTTAAAATACACAAACTAAGTCAGTTAGAGCGAGAGAGCAGGTGAGAGAGGGGAAGAGGAAGTGAATACATACCACGCTAATCCTAAAAGGAGCTGCCCATTTGTTGCCAGCAAGGACAAAACTACATACCATGTCGATACAGCAGTAACGCACCCACACCCACACACACACACACACACACAAAGTCAAATACACACAAACAAATCGAGAGTGCGGGTTATTTATGAGCTTGAGGTTTAGCTTTGTTTGTCGAAGGCTTGTGTGAAAGGATGTAGGTGCTTACTGACAATGTGTGTGCGCGCGCGTGAGCGTGAGAGCAAACGTTACATACGTGGTGGTTCAATTATGCTAAAAGAGAGACAATATTTCAAAGTATAGAAGCGACTAAAAAAAACACACAATGAGTATGTGTGTGTGTGTGTGTGTGTGTGTGTGTGTGTGTGGTGATAGATCAATGAGTTGTATTTGCTTTACCACAGATAAAAAAAAAGATGACAGTGTGTCCTTAAGAGTGGGAGATATAATTTATATCTTTTTTCTGTTTATCCAGGGTTGCCATCAATCTGTTAAACTACAACACACTCTCCACCCTGCACACTCCTGGATGCGCACACACACCCCTTGACACACACAAACACACACACTGCAGCAAGTGCTGTGTTTGCCTGTGTTGTTTCTGTCTTTTCCTGTCAGGAAAAATAAAGGGTTAAAGGTCAGATTGTAACGAGACAAGCATCAACAGAACAGGACAAAGTACCAAAGGTCACCCTGTCCAGGTGAGTTAAATCCACTTTATATAGTAAAAAGTAAAACCTGAAATCAGAATGTCGGTTTCTCTTGCAGATGAAACCATGTAATTGATGTGAACACAAAGCAGCAAATCTATTATGCAGTAAATCTTGTAGAACTATTCTTTAGAGCAGTGGTTCTAAACTTTTTTAGCCAGCGACCCCCATAATGAAGGTTCCAGAGACCGGGGAACGCCACTGAACCTGAAGGTGGTTGAACACAGACATGGACATAGAAGAACAGTCATGTGGAGACAGGGCCACCCAAAGGAGGAATAAAAGGGAGAGATTTTTGGGGTCCCTCCATGAAGTCAGCAAAATTATGGTCCATTGTTCTATGAACTTGTGATAACCACATTTATTTATTGATCTGAATAATATCCACTGATGTTTATTAGTTTTGCGTCATAATATATAGTCATCTTAAATATGAAAATCCTTGTTTTAATCAGAAATAAATGGGTTGAAAGTTACCATAAATGGTGGAAAATGTGCCAAAATGGGGTTTTAAAAAGCACAGAAATTGGTTAAAAGCTATAAATTAGAGTGGCCAAAAATTGACAGATAATGTGGTAAAATGGTTTAGTGTCAATATTGAAACAATTAATAGGAACAATTGGTTTAAACGAGCAAATAATGGGCAAAAATAGGCATTAAAATACGGTGAAAAGAGGTTAAAAGTGACAATAATGGATTACCATATGCAACATTAAGTGGGAAAGTGGTGGAAAGGGTTTATAAGTGCCAAAAATGTACTGAAAATGGAAAAAAAAATGTGCAGAAAAGGCATTGAAATTTGATGGAGAAGTGGCAGAAATGGGAGTAATTAGGCAACATGCATTAAACGGAGCAAAAATATGGCAAGGAAAAGTTATGAAAATAGGTTAAAATATGGCAAGTTTGATGTAGTTGGAGAAAAAAGGGTAAAAATAAGCAAAAATGGACACAAATTCTTCAAAAAATATTCTTCGTTTTTTGAAGAAATCTGGCGACCCCCTCCCAGAGTCTCACAACCCCAAATGAGGTCCTGACCCCAAGGTTGGGAACCCCTGTTTTAGAGTACAACGCTCTTAATCTACTATACATTTTGATTGCCAACCATGTGTGTACAGTACCTCACTTGATCCATGACAGTGGGTCATTTGAAATCAATGATAAACTATCATAAATCTGTTTCCCAGTTAAGCAGAAGATAGAACTTGGATTTAATGGCCTTTATGTACCTAAACACTGACAGTGAACAGAGTCTTTTAATTGTTTGTATAAGTATCAGTAGCTAATAAATCCCAAACTGAACACACAGAGTGAGGAGCAGGAGATGTGGTTCATTTAACTGCAGCTTTCAACCTGCAGAGAAAACCACTGTGTATTTCTGCCAACGTTGCTTAGCAGAGTGTGTGATTTATAATCAAAGGCATGTTTTGACATCACTAAAAAGTTCCTTTCTGTGTTGCTGACTACATTAAAGTTCACCATACCATGCTATTCTTTACATTTGTTTCATTTGGCATCTATAAAATACAGTATTCTACTGTGCCATTAACAGCATGTTCTCCAACCAGCGATCCTGCCAACATTTTTAACCTTCACAAACTGATGAAGTGTTTAAACAGGAACCTTATGCAAAATAACTTAAAACATGAATGTGCTTTTATTTTCAATATTTATAGCATATGGAAGCAATAAACCCTCCACATGTCAGATTTAAAGGGTTTATCTTGGGCCACAAATTAACTAATGTCCCCACTATGTAAGTTTTTGGAAAACTCAAGTACAATGTGCAAACAAAATAATTCAATAATTCTGAATAATTGATTCCCTGGATCCGGTTTTTCAAAAGTAATCAGCTCGGTTTCTGGATATCGGATTGGATCTTTTTTAAAAGAAATAAATGATTATGTAATCAGATTAGATAACATAATCTTGGTTATGATCCGGAATGTGTCAAACTTTAAGTTTGGGGTTTTCAGAACTTTTTAGCAGGATTAGGATTATTTTGATCCAAAAAATCTGGATTAAACAGATGTTTTAAAAAAACTTTTTCAATATGTTTTCAATACTTTTTCCATCTTCTGTGAGAGAGGTATTTACAGGTATGTTAGAAAACAACTTGTGGTTTACAGTATATTTATATTTTTCTGTGTTTCTCTGGCTTTGTTCGACATGGGTTTCCTTCCTTTTGTTTATTTGTCATGGTCTTGTGTGTGACTAAATGAACATCAGTATTGTTTCTTTTGAAATTAAAATTAATACTTTATTTCATTTCTTATTTTACGTAATCTTGTGGTTCTACATTACATTAATTTAACCATATTAATTGTATATCATGTTTTGCAATGCATTTATTTTTGTCACATGACCACACAGGTGTTTAGATCACGTTACCTTGTAAGGACGTGTACTCATTTTTGATAAAAGGACATGAGCCCGAAACATTTACTCACTTTTGCTACTTTTGTCATAATTTTTCCAGTTCAGGACCCAGTTATCCTCTGGGATGTGCATGCCTATGAACTTTTCAGCTTTGAAAAAACTATATTCTGAGACATTTTATCCGGATTAAACCTTTTGAAGAACCGGGCCCTGAGAATCAAACTGGGGTCTTTATTGATGTGAGGTCAAAAAGCTAAACGATACCATTACCAAAACAGTGGTGAATAATTTTGATGATGTAAAGCACAATGACTTGCCTTGTGTATGAAATGCGCTATATAAATACATTTGCCTTGCCTTGTCTAACAAGAGCTAAGCACTAACTGAAGAGTTTTAAAGTCTTGAGTCGCACTGACGTAGCTTCAGACATACTTCAAACAGTGGACTTCATTTTTGAGAAACTTTTGAAGAATTGATAAAGGTTTAACTCTGTTACAGGGTTAAGTGAAGCTGGTAAAGCTCAGTGAGAACTGATGCTGTAGCTGAAATAGGAGGAGATGACCTCAGACATCTCTCACTTGCTTGTTTTATATAGGGTGACATCATAGACTCTTATCAGCTCCCTATTCACCATCTGCCTTTCGCACTTCATCCCTCTCTTGCATTCATCTCTGCAGTTGCGTCTCTCTGCGGACACTCGCTTGTGTGCGCCGTTATTTATGGCGTTTGTGAGGTCAGAGGGAGGGAGATAGCTGACCAGAAAAAGAGAAGCGGTAGATGACCTCATCGTCTGGCAGAGACTTCCAAAGCTGTGCACCTGTGTGTGCGTGTTTCTATTTCACAAGTGCGACTGCTTTCCCTCCAGTGCCTGAGATGAGTGTGTGTTTCTAAGTGTGTGTATGTGTGTGATGTGTGTCCCACCGCAGCAGGATGCTTGGCTATTAAGGTGGGAATAACAGCGGGGCTCTTTTATTTCAACACGTCAAGAAGAACTCGCCAATGATTTGCCAGAAAGAAAGATGGGAGAGAAAAGCCAGTAGTGGTGGAGAGATCGAGAACTACCTGCTGTCTGAATTATTAGAAAGTGGAGACAGGAACCTCATTACAACACATTACTGAGGCTGTAACCATGGACACCTCAAAGATACAACACGCACACACCACAAAAAAAGCTTCTGTCCAAGAGAAATTAGAGCAATAGATGTAACAACATGACCAGCGATCTGTTTACACCAGATGACTTACTAAACGTGTATCTATATAACACTGAGTATGTAATTAAAGTACATCAGCAAGACAAATGGTACACAATGAAGAATCTACAACAAGTATGACAACAAGCCATGTTTAACAAGTATTCCTGTTTCTAAAAACGTTATTACATAGCGTCTAAAAATAAAAGACAGCACATTCCAAAGCTTCGGAGCAGCTTCTTTAAATAATTGGTAAACTGAACCAGAAAAAAGACACTTTGGGAGTCACTGGTTCCTCCATCCAGAGAGGATATGATCAAAGAGCTCTGACTGATTCTACAATTTCATAAATTGATCAATATATGATATGAAATATATTTTTAACTACCAACAACTATGTCAATCAAGACATAAAAACAGAACTAAAAAAAAGGCCAGAGATTGTAAGGCACTAACTGTTTAGCAGCTGGGCTAGGCTGGTAGCATGCCATCAATACTTGGAAGAGACTTTTTCATTGAAATCAATTATTATGACTTCTCAGCCATGGAATTATTGACTTAGTTTGTAAAGTTGGGTGTGATTTTTGCAGCTGATTTTTGGAAGGCAGGCATCAAACACTGATGTTTCAGCTGGTGCCGAAAAGCTAACTTGCTTATTAGACATAAGGCTATTGTGACGTGTGCATGTGTTAGCAGGCAGAGGGGATCGGTGGGAGTTGACTCTGTGGATGGTTGATCGTAGGTGTAGTGTATGTGACTGGAGAATGCCAGGCTGACACTCCTACAGAGGAGCAAGTAGCCAAGCAAGATAAAGGAAGTGAGCTAATCGTAATGAACTGGGGAAAAAAAAGCCAACATAACAGTAACGTGTCTGTGGGCCTCATGTTTAAAACCTTACTTGGTGGAAAGACTTGTCACAGCTATAATCAAATATTGGACCATCAATTAAAGAAGTTGCCAGGGTTAAATCATAACACATCATGAAAACAACCAGTTTCCACACCATAAAACATTAACAGCAGCATTCATACTAGATTAAATCAGGTTTTTAAAGAATGTGAAAGACAAAGGAGGAAGTTTAAGGAAACAACAAAAAGGGGATACTTTTAAGGAAGAAGTAATTTACATTGAAGCAGAAGAGGTACACAGAATGGATACAAACAAGAGATGAACTCATGAAGTTTACTTACTACTATATCAAGAAATTGATGTGTGGCCTCAATCAGAGAGATGATACACCCTACCACAGTGGTTATGGCTATTTCATGGAGAGCACACCTACAAATCTAAGAGAACCTAAGGAGGTTATATGTTTTATGCATTTTAAGTGTCTTTTCCCCATACAGAGCAACACAAGATGACAGTCTTTCATACCTGTAAGTGAATGAGTGGGTGAAATGACTGACAAAGCACTAACAGGCTGTAAAGGCAAAGGAAAGTTATCATTTTCTATCTTTGGCTGGAAGAATAAAGTCAACTGTAATTATTTTTAAGTGCTTATTATTGCGTAGTTAACAATTACAACAATCAAACACACCGCAGTGAAAATTTGGCTTCAAGAGCAGTTATACCAGTGGTTACGCAAAATTAAGGTGGAGATAAAAGAGGGACTTACATTGATGTAGGCTCACACCCACAAAATTCCTTGATTGAGAATCATTCAAAGAAGTTCTATCCTTCCAAGTATTTGGTCTTTCACAGAGATAGTGGTAAAGTGTAAAAGAGGACGTGTCAAGGAGAATTTAAGGTAATGTGAGCTCGCAAAGATCAAAGGTAGTCCATTGGTTTGCATTTGTTATCAAAAACGTACATTGTTATTGGGCAGTGTCCAACTTTCGTGTCAAAAAAGGTGTCTTGTTGCTGCTTTGACTGGACAACTTAAGTCTGTAAACCAACTCCAAACATAGAATAACGTGACTGTTGTGGTGGATTTGTGAACTACTGGGTTTCTAGACCTTTTGAACTATGTCCAACTTTCGCTCAATGACTTTTCGTCACCTCTATTTGGTCATTGTCTATTAAAAAGACACAGCTAATAAATTAATAATCTATAATCGCTCAGTCTCTATTGTTTAGCAATAACCTCTAAAGACAGGCTAACTGTTTAGTGTTATGTATTCTCTCATCCAATCACCAAGAAGGCTGTTTTGTGTTTGAGCAAGCAACTTAAAATTGTATTTATTTAGTATTTTTATTACATTTATTTATGTATCTTCATTTTTGACTGAAAAATATCTTCACTGCGTACAATTATAACGGCTATGAACATTTATCGTTAACATTGATCACATTTGTGCCAGGTAATTCTAATGGTGACAGAAATATGATGGGATGATTGTTGTAATAAACATTACGTGAAGCAGCACCAAGAAAAACATTATGCAAGTGAAATGTGATTTAATTACATTTTAGAATCTTTACAATCCAATTGGTTTAAAGTAGGTAAGAAACTTTAAAAATGTACAAAAACAAAATTGGTTGTAAAAAAAAAAAAATCTATCAACCCAAAACACCCCAATATTGTGCAAACTGCCAGCAGAGCTGAAGTCAGCATCCAACGTGAACATTTTTAAGTCCAAGTTAAACACACTTTTTTATACTGTGTATGACTGAGAGGGAGATTTTTAATCATGTTATTGTTGATTTATTGTTTTTACTGCTGATTTTAAGTGTTTTTACTGTTGATTTCAAATGTTTTTTTTTACTGCTGCTTTTAATGTTCTTATTGATTTTTAAGCTGTTGAATGTTTTCTGTTGCACTTTTTGATCATGTAAAGCACATTAAATTGCCTTGTGTATAAAATGCCCTATACAAATAAATTGGCCTTGCCTATTTTGTTTTTTAAACCACAAAATGTTATATTTTTAAAATATTTTGATTATTGTTTTTAATTTAGCCATGTGTTTAAAGCAAAACATTTTAACATCTTCAAAAACACAATATACTATTGGTGTTGGTACTGTAAGAGTACATGCTGTGCCATCTCAGCTTTGTCCTCATAACGTCATGACGTGTGTGTGTGTGTGTGTGTGAGGGGTGAAACCATGCTCTCATAAGCAGGTCATGTCTGGGTCAATCTCTCTGGCTCCAGTATTTCACTGCTTAACCCCTTCATCTACCCTCTATGTCTGTCCATAGTACGAGGCTAACCTTCAGCTACAGTCTGTCACCACTAAATGTAAGCATGCTAACAGACAGCTATTCAGGAGCCAATGCCTCTTATAGAGCTGAAGCCTCTCTCGTCTGACTCAGGGCACAGGCGGGGTGTACACCCGGAACAAGACGTCAGTTAATCCCAGTCCTACCACACAGAGGAAGCATCTATGGTGGCTTTCTTCGTCCCTGGTTCCCTTTAGCACAGCATTGTAAATCACTACACACATATATGTACAAAATAATACCTGAAGGGAATTTTCACTTGAACACAAGATTGAAAAGTCCACAGTTTTACCCCTAACACTAGTTTCGACAGAGGTGTAAAGAGTACTGATATATCCTACTCAAGTATAGGTGCTGTTACTTGACTGAAATTGTACTCAAGTACAAGTAAAAAGTAACCCCCCACGTTTATTTTCGGGAATAAATCTTGCCACAGTTCCCTTGCATTCAGTAAACATTAGGGATGTCCCAATACAACTTTTTCACTTCCGATATGATACCGATATTGGAGCCTTGAGAATTGACCGATACCAATATCGCACCAATACAATATCAGCATGAATCATGCTTACTTGTATCACTTATTTTGTAGTGTGGAATGTTAGAGACTACAGCGCATTGTGCGCTCTTCAGGGAAAGTGATCGGCCACAGCCTTACATCGCTCCAGTGCCTGTACGTCACCAGAACCCAGGGGCGTGCAGGTCGGATCACAGCCGACCCTTCTCACCCTGCACATTATTCAAAATGTGCAGACTATTCCAATCCCTCCCCTCGGGCAGGAGGTTACAGTCCATCCGGACCAGAACAGTTTCTTCCCCTCTGCTGTTGGACTTATGAACACTATGCAACTCGTTGCTTCAAACCCTGGTCACTTTACATTCTCTACAAACTTGACACCTTATAACTGCTATAATCTAGGTCACTTTATAAATCATGTTCTTAATAACCAGCACTGACGACATGGCTGATATCGGACCGATATCCAATATCAATATTGGATTAGGACACCCCTAGTAAACATCTCATGCATAAACTTAAAAAGGAAGAGACGAATCTTGTACAATCGGAGCTCAATTTATTTTCTACAAAGGCATCTGTATAAAAAAAAAAAGGTTTGTCAAAATGTACAATTATTTTTTAATAAAGTAACACCAGTGTATTCAATTCAAAATAAAGAAATAAATAAAAAACATTAATCAGGCTCTAAGTACAGCTACATTTATGCTGTCTTGGTGTGGTGCATTACGTTTAATCTGATTGGTCAGCTATGATGTGATGCATTTCATTGTTGTCTGGTCATTTCATTTTTTTTGTAGTTTCACAATGTCCATTAATCATTTAAAAAAATAAAAAAATAAATAAATTACTCAGTAAACGTTGGGTGTAGAAATGTAACTAATGATTTTACTTCTTTTAAAATGTACTTAAATACAAGTAAAATTACTGATTTAAAAATACACTCAAAAAAAGTACAAGTACCCATTAAAGTAAGTCAATTGAGTACTTGTACTCCATTACTTTCACTCCTGAGTTTAGAAACTATCAAACCATGAGTGCAAAACAGAGCACTGAGAGAAAAGCCACAGCGGGACAGGATGTGCAAATATCAACAAATATTTTTGCTGTGAGCATCTAACCCAGACACACACAAATATAACACTCCCGGGCTGTTGACAAATAGTTGGCTATTAAAATCCCTGCAGACATTCCAGCGGTTGCAGGAGATTGGCAGTGATTGACAGAGTTAGTCACAGCAGGTCCCAGTGCAATGGTCTGTGTGTCGCCACACACATAGCAGCACATTTAATGGTGACGGGAGAATGTGTACAACTGTGTGTGTGTCGGTGTTTCACCAATTCAAACAGATTTTCATATAACAAGGTATTTTAATGCAGTTTGCCCAAGTTGGGCAAACTGCATTAAAATACCGTGTTATATGAAAATCTGTGTGTGTGTGTGTGTGTGTGTGCGTGTCAGATCCATTAAAATATGGTGTGGGGAAGCTGAAATTGGTAATTTGACAAAGAACCCAATGTATAATTATACTTCAGCTATCTTAACCTCAGTGATTTCAGAAATATGTCTGAGCCACTGTTGCAGCAGCATGAACTGACGTGGTATTTGTGAAATAAACCCTCTCATACGCAGACTCAGGCTCGAGTGTTTGGTAATAAAGTGTAATGTTCAGGCCAGACTAACTGCCTGGAATGAGGTTTTGCGGGTGCAGAATTGTAAAATACATCTTAAGTGAAAAATGCCATAAAAATCGTCAGCTATTCTTTTTCTTCCGGATAAATATCTCTCCTGAAATGCTAATGTTGGACTTTTTCATGAACCTTTCGATTGTGGTGAGGTCAGTGATGTTGTTCCTCAGTCCAGTAGACCCTGGATTTAATCCCTGCAGGTCTCTCTAAGTGAGGTTGGCATGTTCTCCTCGAGTTTGCGTGGGTTATTTTGGGGGGGTGTTAACTTTCATTCAAACCATCCAAAAACGTTTATGTTAGGTTACATTGAGGCTTTAAATCAGGGGTGTCAAACTCATTTTAGGGAAGTGGCCACATGCCACCCACTTTGATCTCCAGTGGGATAGACCAGAACAGACCTGGAATAATATAACTGCAAAGAACAAGTCTTAAATGATCCCTTTGTGAGAATGTAACACATAAGCTATAGCATTAACCAGAAAAAAACTTGGTAAAACAATTAACTCTGAAAACTGGAAGTTTGTCAGAAATCTTTAACTATTAAAAGGAAGATGCACAATTAAGTATACAATACGCAAAAAGGATTTCTGTCAAGGTTCTGAAGTTCTACATGAAAACCTTTCACATCTCATCCAAGAGGCCTTTAAAGTTCTGATGCTGATGTATAAATCTGTGAATGGTTTTGGTCCAGAATCCATCAGTGAGATGTTAGTCAGGTATGAACCCATGCCAGCAAGTTCTTTTCATATTCTTTCTTTTCATTTATTCAGACAACTGTTTTTTCAGGAAATTTACTGCCAGTCTTCTTCAGAGTCTGTTGATTGCTTTGATGTTTCTTTGACTTCCGTGTAATAATTCCAGCAAGTGCTTTTTATTTTGTTTTTGAATAATATGTCATGGTTTCATTTATTCAGACAACTGGTTATTCAGGAAATTTACTTTGATCTCCTGACGTTTCGAATGTCAAATGCCAGTCTTCTTCAGAGTCTGCTGACTGCTTTGATGTTTCTTTGACTACCGTGTAATAATTCCAGCAAGTTATTTTTGTCTTCTTTTTGAATAATATGTCAAGGTTTCACTTATTCAGACCACTGTCTTGAAGGAACATTACTTTGATCTCCTGACATGTTTCGATTTTGAATTGCCAGTCTTCTTCAGAGGCATCTCCTGATTGCTTTGATGTTTCCTTCACTTCCGTGTAATAATTCCAAAAAGTTATTTTTGTCTTCTTTTTGAATATGTTAAGGTTTCATTCAGTCAGACAACTGTGATTCAGGAAATGTAATTGATCTCCTGACGTTTCAACTGACACCTATAGACACAGGTCAGATAGTGGAGCCCAGAGTTCACAGCAAACATGATGAGGTAGCTTTTAGTTGTTATGCTGCAAAGAAATGGAACAAACTGCGAGCAGAGCTGAGGCCCGCATGCAATATTAACAGGTTTAAATCCAAGTTAAAAACTATTATTTTCTCTACTACTTACGACCGAGAGGGGGATTCTTTAATCATTACATTGTGGATTTAATTTTTAAACTCTGTTTAATGCTGTTTTAAAAAAAAAAAACTCTAGTTAACTCAGCATATGAGCTTAGCTGAAAACAATAACAAGAACAGCTGAAGTTATACCATGTATAACTTATACATAGCAATTTGCTTAAAGATGAGATAGAGTAGATGGTAGAGACATGTGTTTAACTGGTTAAATGTGAGTACCACCGTTTTGCCCGCGTAAACACTTTCTCAGAAAGTGGTAAACAGACTAACACGTAAACCCAGCTAGACATGCATAAACCACAAACAAATGTCAAAGCTCAGTGCTTCCACCAAAATATTTCATTCTGCTAAATGTGCAACCACCACACCCTCACACATGCACACAAACCCACACTAGCGCTGCCTTACATCTTTCCAGAAAAAACCTACAACAGCCATAAACATGGGCACATAGCTCCCTGCACCACAAACAAAGGGAAAAGAGCTCAGAGTAGGTTGGTGCATTAGACAGAGGCTCCATCTTGAGAAATGTTCATTCTGTTTCTAAACTCTAAATGAAACGTAGTTTAGTCTGGGTTGGACATTTGTTAAACGTGCCGGAATAATCTGAAGCACACTTATTAGGACACTGTGTGTGTTTGCTGTCTCTGTGGCGACACCGACACACACGCACGCACGCACGCACGCACGCACGCACGCACGCACGCACGCACACGCGCACACACACACGCACGCACACACACACACACACACACACACACACACACACACACACACACACACACACACACACACACACACACACACACACACACACACACACACACACACACACACACACACACACACACACACACACACACGTGGTGGAGAGGTCACGTCTGGCATCCACTTCAGCGGTCCCTTCCTGTCCATGGGCTTGGTTGTCTTTGTCTCCACTAAACCCTCTTCCTCCTCCACTAGCCAGCTCAGCACATAGCAGTGTGTGTGAATTAAGAACATGAATACAGTTCCACACACACACAAACACACATACTTTTTTTTTTACTCTGTTTGTGTGGTGAACCTTTTATCCAACAAACAGAGACTTGTACTAACAAATTCCTGCAGTGACCAACAATTATTTGTCTGCCCTCAGAGATGCTGAAAATTCCTAGTTTCCAGTATTTGTTCTGTTACATAAATATCTACAGACAGATGGAATAATTTACAGTGACCTCAATTCAATGAAAAATAGACTTTACATTGCTTAGAAGACAGTGGATGATTGAAGTATTACAAAGAGGATGGCATATTTCTCTTCATGTCGTCACATATTTATGTTGCTGTATTAAGACTCTAAAATCATTTGTGAAACCCTGACAATAGATCGTAAAAATCACACAAAAGTACAATATTCACCATTAAAAATGATAGATATTGCTCACTTTAGACGTTGTTGTAGATCTAAAATAGGGCCCTAGATTAGTGTGAAAGACAAATGTCAGTGTTTTTTCATCAAAATTTAGCCTGAGATTACTTTATTAATAGTTGGCAAAAATTATTTAAAATTTGACAAGATTTCATGAATTTTGATACCTAATATATTGACATAAAATCATTCATTAGATCAAATTAATAGATATTTAATTTCCAAAACAAAAGTAATGAAACCAGCCTGTGTGTGATCACTAACACAACAGGATGGCATGAGTTCAACTGGACACTCTGGTCTCCATCAAATCAGCTTCATAAAAGTTGGGACAAGCACACAACTGGTGAGCCTCCCAGGACTCACTTGGTGTGTTTGCATATATTGATGTACCAGGCTATTGACAGTATCAAAGGAGGGAAAACCCCTGGAGCAGATGGGATACCCATTGAGGTTTATAAAATGTTCAAGCATAGACTGATGCCAGCATTATTAGAAATGTTTAAGGAGTTTTTTCTCAATGGAATCCTTCCAACGTCTATAAGGGGAACACGAATGACTGTTGCCGAAACCGGGCAAACCGAATAACAAATGTGAAAACTTAAGGTTGAGTATTCTTCTAAATGTAGATTTAAAAAGTTAGAGTAAAATAATAGCCAAAAGACTGGATAAAATAATTCTGAATATTATTGACAAAGATCAAAATGGATTTGTACAAGGCAGGCAAGGCTTTCATAATGTCAGGTGAATTCTAAATATATTATTTGAAGAAAGAGGAGCAGTAAATACAACATTACTGTCTCTAGACGCTGAAAAAGCCTTTGACAGTGTTGAATGGCCCTATTTATGTCACGGGTAGCAGACAGGACCCAATTGCAGGACTCAGAGGCAGGATTGTGTTACAAAGTCTTTATTTTAACCACATATAGCACCGACTGACGTGAGGAACAGGGCGATCCTCAACCTGGGGTGTGCGGCCGACCTGGACTCCAGACTGACGAGTAGGACGGACCAGACGTGAAAGACTAACAGACCAACAAGGAAGATACACACAGACAGGATATATATAGGTGATGTGATTATAGCAGATTGACTACAGGTGTGGTGCTGACAGGAACGCCCAGAACATGTGACCCTCCCACTAGCTGAAGGTGATCCTCAGCCTAGTCCCTGACAGTACCCCCCCCTCCACAACCGTCCCCAGACGGCCCAGGCATTTCAGGATGCTGGCGATGGAAATCCCTCACCATGTCCGGGTCAAAGATGTCCCTAGAGGGAACCCATGCACGTTCCTCAGGACCATACCCCTCCCAGTCAACTAGGTACTGAAGACCACGTCCCCGCCGACGAGCTGCCAGGAGCCGCCTGATAGTATAAACCACCTCACCATCTACAACCCGGGGAGGAGGAGGGGCCCTAGAGGAGGGAACCAGTGGACTAACCCTAGCAGGTTTAACCATGGAAACATGAAAGGTGGGGTGGACGCGGAGTGAGCGAGGCAGGCGAAGGCGAACTGCAGAGGGACCAACCAGCTTAACTATCGGATAGGGTCCAATAAACTTAGGGGATAACTTCTTGGCCTCCGAGCGGATAGGCAGGTCCCGGGTGGAGAGCCACACGCGCTGGCCGACAGAGTAAGCAGGGGCGGGAACCCGACGCCGATCTGCGAGCCTTTTACGCTCTGCAGAGCACTGCAGGAGCCTGCTTCTTGCTTTAAGCCAAGCACGCTTGCAACGCCGCACCAACATCAAAGCAGACGGTACACTAACCTCTGATTCTAAGGCAGGAAACAGGGGAGGTTGGTAACCAAAAACACATTCAAAGGGAGACAGCCCAGTGGAAGAACAGGGAAGAGAATTATGGGCATACTCTACCCAGACCAACTGCCTGTACCAAGAAGCCGGGCTGTCAGAGACCAGGCAACGAAGGATGGACTCCAACTCCTGGTTTACCCTCTCCGTTTGGCCATTAGACTCGGGGTGGTAACCGGAAGAAAGACTCACGGTCGTTCCCAACAGTCTACAAAACTCCCTCCAAAAACGAGACACAAACTGAGGTCCCCTGTCCGATACTATGTCCCGTGGGAACCCATGGAGGCGGAACACATTAGTCAACATCACCTCTGCTAGCTCCTTGGCCGATGGGAGCTTCACCAATGGCACAAAGTGGGCCATCTTGGAGAACCGGTCCACCACAGTAAGAATGGTAGTAAACCCCTCTGCCTCAGGGAGACCAGTGACAAAGTCAATGGACAGGTCTGCCCATGGCCGGGTGGGTACCGGGAGTGGCTGTAAAAGACCAGAGGGGCGAGAACGAGAGGTTTTGTTACGTGCACAAACAGGACAGGCACTGACATACTCACGGACATCCCTGCTCATTCCTGGCCACCAAAAACGTTGCCTCACCGTGAACAGGGTGCGCTGACCTCCTGGGTGACAAGACAAACGGTTAGTATGGGCCCATTGAATGACCCCAGATCGTTGTGGGGAACACACAAACAGGCGATTAGGAGGACAACCTGGTGGTATCGTTGCCCCCTCCAGAGCCCGCCGAACCCGCTCCTCAATCTCCCACGTCACCGCCCCCACCACACAGGTAGGAGGTAAGATAGGCGTGGGGGAACGAGGAGCCGGATCCGGCTCAAAGGCACGGGAAAGAGCATCAGGCTTCACATTTTTTGAACCAGGGCGATATGACACCACAAAATTGAACCTGGTAAAAAACAGAGCCCACCGTGCCTGACGAGAGTTTAATCTCTTGGCTGATTTTATGTACTCAAGGTTCCTATGGTCAGTCCATACCACAAAGGGGTGCTCCGCACCTTCCAAATAATGCCTCCACTCCTCTAATGCAGACTTTATGGCCAGGAGCTCTCGGTTGCCAATGTCATAATTCTGCTCAGCAGGGGTCAGGCGCCTGGAATAAAAGGCACACGGATGCACCCTACCATCTGCAACGCTCCGCTGAGACAGAACCGCCCCAACACCCACATCTGAAGCATCCACCTCCACCACAAACTGCCTCCCTGGATCTGCAATACACAGCAAAGGTGAAGATGTGAACCTGGCCTTGAGTACAGAAAATGCTCGTTCAGCCGAGGGATTCCAAGAAAACGGAACCTTGGGAGAAGTTAAGGCATGCAGAGGAGCAGCAATGGAGCTAAATCCTCTAATAAACCTCCGATAAAAGTTAGCAAACCCCAAAAAACGCAAAAGTTGTTTGCGGTTACCCGGGATCGGCCATTCAGCCACAGCTCTGACCTTCCCCTCGTCCATCTCAATCTGACCTTCAGAGATTACATGTCCGAGAAAAGAAGTTGAGAGAGCATGAAACACACATTTCTCTGCTTTCACAAATAAACGGTTACTCAGGAGGCGCTCCAAAACAAACCGAACATGACCGACATGACTAGCTAGGTCAGAAGAAAAAATTAAAATATCGTCCAAATACACGAACAAAAACTTATTTAGTGCTTCTCTCAGCACATCATTGACCAGGTTTTGGAAAACTGCAGGAGCATTGCATAACCCAAAAGGCATCACCAAGTACTCATAGTGGCCTGACAGAGTATTAAAAGCAGTCTTCCACTCGTCCCCCTGTTTAATCCGGACTAAGTGATAAGCATTACGTAAATCCAGTTTAGTAAATACTCTGGCACCCTGCAGACGTTCAAAAGCTGATGTCATAAGGGGCAGTGGGTAACGATTCTTAACCGTAATCTCATTCAGACCCCTGTAATCAATGCATGGCCTAAGTGTTTTATCCTTCTTTCCGACAAAAAAAAATCCTGCTCCTGCAGGGGAGGATGAGGGCCTAATAATACCTGCCTTTAAAGCAGACTCAACATACTCCCTCATAGCTTGGTTCTCAGGTTGTGAGAGTGAGTAAATACGACCCCTGGGGGGAGTGGTTCCCGGTAATAAATCAATGGCACAGTCATAAGGACGATGAGGTGGCAGCGACGTAGCTTTATCTTTATTAAAAACCTCTCTCAGATCATGATAGCAGCTGGGAACTCGATCCAGGTCTGGATACTCTGAAATATCAATCGCTGCAATATTAACTAAAGGCCGACATTGTTCAGGACATTCCTTTCCCCAACTCAAAATCACTCCCGATTCCCAGTCAATATGGGGCTTGTGTATCTGTAACCAAGGAAGGCCCAAAATAACTGGGTAAGATGGACTCAGACCTAAATGAAAAGAAATGTTTTCAACATGGGAGGATCCAAACAATAATTCAACTGAAAGTGTTTTTTCATCAATGGAAAAAATTTCATGTCCATCTAAAGCAAAAGCCTTTAAAGGCGATGGTAACGGTACAGTGGGAACATTGTGTTGCTCAGCCCACTTAATGTCCATAAAGTTCTCATCTGCACCTGAATCAATGAAAATGTCAACGTTTACAGTGGTGCTATCAAACCTGAGTTTAGCAGGCGTCAGTCTTCTTAAAGGTGCAGTGGAGGAATTCTTAAGTCTCACCGGAGCCCACCTTAACCCAGGTGAGACTGATCTTTTAACGGGCAAACTGCAGCTCTGTGCCCTTGCTGGCCGCAGTACAGACACAGGCCGCTGGTTAGACGCCGATGTCGCTCCTGTGTGGAGATGCCGGTGCGGCCAAGCTGCATCGGCTCGTCTGGATGCTGTGCAGCGGTGAGTGATCGCTCCTGTTGCGGAGCGGGGCGGAGAGGGGCGTGGTCCTCACGTCCGTTCGTGGCTCCTCCTCTCGGCGCGTCCGTCTGCCTGAGGCGTTCACGAACCGCCAGACGATTATCCATCTTGACAGCCAGGGCGATCAGGGAATCCAAGTCCTCCGGGAGATCCATCGGAAACAGCTGATCACGGACAGGCCCGGTCAGCCCATAGAGGAAAGTGTCCCTCAGTGAGGCCTCGTTCCAGGTACAGTCCGCGGAGAGAGTCCGGAACTCGATTGCGTAGTCAATCACTGACCTTCTGCCCTGACGCAGCGCTGCCAGCGCCCGTGCCGCCTCCTGTCCACCAGGGCGTCTATCAAAGATCTTTGACAGCGCGTCAGCAAACACGTCCACAGACTCACACAGCCGAGATCGGCTATTCCACTCCGCAGTGGCCCAAGCCTCTGCTCTCCCCGATAGGTGGGAAATCATATACGCCACCTTGGACCTCTCTGTTGGAAATGCGCCTGGCTGCATTTCGAAATGGAGACCACACTGGACCAGGAAGGGTCGCGAGTCTCCGGAGTCCCCAGAGAAGCGCGCTGGGTTTGACAGCTGTGAAGACGGGATCGCTGCGGCGGCGGCAGCCAGCGAAACCAATGGGAGGATCGGGGCCTCCGGAGCTGAGAAACGAGTGATGAGCATCTGGACCTGTTCGGTGAGTTGAGTTAACTGTGTTTCCATTGAAACGTGTCGACGTGAAAGATCTTGGAGCCCCGCCGTTAACCCAGCCAACTGCTCATCATGTTGAGTGAGGCGGCTCCCCTGCTTCCTGATCGCTCCTCGAAGCTGGTCAGAGTCTGCTGGGTCCATCATGGTTGGTCTGTTCTGTCACGGGTAGCAGACAGGACCCAATTGCAGGACTCAGAGGCAGGATTGTGTTACAAAGTCTTTATTTTAACCACATATAGCACCGACTGACGTGAGGAACAGGGCGATCCTCAACCTGGGGTGTGCGGCCGACCTGGACTCCAGACTGACGAGTAGGACGGACCAGACGTGAAAGACTAACAGACCAACAAGGAAGATACACACAGACAGGATATATATAGGTGATGTGATTATAGCAGATTGACTACAGGTGTGGTGCTGACAGGAACGCCCAGAACATGTGACCCTCCCACTAGCTGAAGGTGATCCTCAGCCTAGTCCCTGACAATTTATTTGAAAAACTTACACGTTTTGGCTTTGGAGAAAACTTTAATAAATGGAAAAAAACTACTTTACACAGAACCATATGCTGAAATCATGATTAACCGAAAAATTTCTAAAATAATTAAGATACAAAGAGGATATAGACAAGGGGACCCCCGATCCCCCCTGCTGTTCATTATGGCAATAGAACCATTGGCAATAGCGGTAAGAACACATCAAAATGTAACAGGCATACCAATTAGACAACAAGAACATCGTCTGGCTCTATTTGCGGATGACGTAATAATACTTCTTAAAAAGATGGAAAAATCCATCTCTGAATTATTACAACTTATTAATGTCTTTGGGAAAATGTCAAGATATAAATTAAACAAATCAAAATCGTCAATAATGTTCCTAAATCCGTTGGAAAGTAAAAATTTCCCTAAAATAGCCTCACAGTTTAAAGTGGTGGATTGTTTTACGTATCTAGGTATTCAAATAGTCCCACAACTTAAATATAGTCTAGCCAGTAATTATGAATTATTACTGCAAGAAATGTCAAAACTACTGGAAAGCTGGACACCCATACCAATATCACTAATAGGGAAAATAAACGTCCTCAAGATGAATATACTGCCCAAACTATTGTATCTATTTTGGAATCTTCCACTTCCTCCTCCAAGTAACATGTTCACTAAACTTAAAAGATTGTTTGTTAGATTTTTGTGGAATAACAGACGTCCCTGGACACGATTGTCACTACTGTACTTACCTTATGATAGAGGGGGACTCAAGTGTCCCAATCCTCTCTGGTACTACTGGGCAGCTCGATTAAGAACAATGGTGTTTTACTTCACAGAAATACTGTAGATGCTCCTCCCTGGAAGGAAATGGAGGAACTCCAGCTAAGTTTGCCCCTCCCAGTATACCTGCACTCAGAAACGTGGGTAGGCACGTTGCAAATCGAGACCACCAATGACAACTTCATATGTTTTTGCTGGCAAGTGTTAATCAGACAAAATCAACATCGTAAAACACCATTAAAGAAACACAAGCAATTATTCAATATAGCCTCCATACTCTCCCAACAAAACATATCTCATGACACGGCAGCGCATCTATTGTTTGTGTTGGAAACACAGAGAAAATGACAACTCAGTGAGGCGCATCCACAAAGCCAATCCTTCCTTTTGTTCCATTCACTGTAGAAAATATGAACAATTTTCTAACCTTACCTTTGATGAAGGTCTGGTAACTCAGGTGTTGGTCTCCATCTTTTAAAATCTGTCGTTTTTCCTCAAAAGAAACTTTCTTTATCATCTCTAGTGCTGTCATTCTTCCTGTAGTGTTATCCCGCCCACTAGCTAGAGAAAGTAGCAGCAGCGGCCACGCTGGATCAATTCACTAATGCACTCTGAAGGTACGTATAGCATTTAGCATAGCACGGTTAGAGAGCTACCTTTTTACGTAAATGGTTTTCATCTTGGGGAACTCACTTCGAATGCGCAAACACAAAAAAACACGTTATGGGGCCAGAGGCAGAGCAGCAATGTGCTTTTGGGAGAGGGTGTGGCCACCTCCTGCCTTACAGCGGAGTGAGACTGTGCAGATGTACCAGGAAATAGCAATGTTTAGTCATTTGGGCTATGAAATGCACACTTTCAAACTTATAGGTATTGTAGGCTATGGGAAATTGAAAAATAAATCATTCATAATTATATTATAATTAAAACAAATAATCAAAATATCAATTCACCCTTGGGTAGGCACTGCCTACCTTGCCTACCCTGACTGCACGTCACTGCTCATGGAAAAACACCAGAAGTCCATGTGTAGGTGGTCGTCTGAAATATCTACAACTCTCCCCTTGGAAAAAAGTACTTACACAATAAAACATAATTTTCACCAGATCTGGGACCACTTCATCTGCTATGTATTGAGGACAGATTTGTCTCATGTGATGGAAGAGCCTGGGGACATGTAAACAGTGGATTTTTACAGTACCTAAAATTGCAGAAATATGCTTCTTGCTTTATTTATTTATTTATTTATTTTTCCCATATAATGAACCAGAAAGGACTGATTCACTGACCTGATTCCCAACCAAGATTTGGAACAACTTGAGGATGGGGTGGGGGTATACATGTTTGTTCGATACATGTAATTGTATTTCCTTGTGTCCCTCTTATGTTGTGAAAACAATAAAAACAATGTTGGTAAAAAAAAAAAAAAAAATTAAGAAAAATACACAAGATGACTCCAAAACATACACAAATAACAAAAAATATGACAAAAAAACAAACTAATAAGAAAAAATAACACACAAAATGAAATACATCTGTATTAAACAAAACCAAGAACACACAATAAGCAAAAATAAACATGAGAAGCACACAGAATGAGAGAAAAATCACACAAACCAAATATACAAAAAATGGCAATAATAAAGTTCAGATTGGACAGATTCTAAATGCTGATATGGAACCTCTAACGTGGCCCTGGGATCAGATAATCACCTTTTCATAGCCCAAACTTTGATCAATGGTTGCCCACCTCTGACGTAGATTATAGCCACTAGCTAAGACAAGTATTTCAACAATGCAGCATTTTTATGGAAAATAAATTGGCCTTCAGGTAAAAACAAATATTTATGTGTGATTGTAGGAATAGCATCCAAGAAGCAGTACACTGTTGGTGCTAGTTGGAGCAAAGTTTCTAGTATTCTAGTCGTCAGTGTAGCGTGGCATGAGGAGCGTTAGCAGTTAGCAGCTGTGCTGGTTTGAGAGAAAGACAAAGTAGTGGTTTCATTAAACTAATGAATGAATAAACGAATGAAAGCTAATGAATCGGTCCACACACACACACACACGCGTGCGCGGTAGCCAGCCTGGTCTGGAACTAATCAACTCTCATTAATTGCTTGAATTAATTAAAGCAACTGGAACACATTGCATAACCACAACCTGTGTCTATTTGCTTTGGCAGTGGTGGGTGTGTTTTCTAAGGGGACGTGCTAGTCTGTGTGTGGCAGAGCCTAATAAGGCCAAAAGTGTGTGTGTGTGTGTGTGTGTTTTCTTAATCAGAATTTTGTAAGTGTGTGTGTTTATTCAGCGTGTCAAAAAGTGGTCAGAATGTGTGTAGGCGAGTGCATGAATGTATGTGTCTAATTACCGGTACACTATATAGATGGTAAATGAGGAATGCCCTGTCCATACGTGTGTGTGTGTGTGTGTGTGTGTGTGTGTGTGTGTGTGTGTGTGTGTGTGTGTGTGTGTGTGTGTGTGTGTGTGATTTCAATGGCCTAATATTTTATGGAACAAAGCCCGTCCTTTAGCCTAATAAAAGAAACTAATCACGTTTGCAGTGATTACATACATAAATGCACATGGCTCTTGTCACATATAAAGACATGTAGGTTCACGTGTACCAAGGCCGCATAGAAAAGTAATAACAGTAAATAATATGTGAAGATGGACAGCATAAGGACCTTTTTTGTTGACAAAAGGGTATTAAATAAAAAAAGAAAGAAGGAAAGAAGGAATTATGCATCCAGAGAGCTTCTGTCTGCGGCTGAAAGCCAGGACTTTATGTTGAGTTTTTGCCAAAAGTGGGAGAACTGACTTTCCTTCTTTTACTGACACTGATCACTTCTCAGCCTGCTAGAAAAAACACTTAAGCCCTCAGAGGAATGGGTAATTTCCAGAGCTGCACAAAGTCTATATGTGAACTTTGGAAAAGTTAAAATATTACCTTGAAGTCATCATTCAGGCTGGCATTGGACTACTTGTTTTTCATTTTTGTTTATCTGATATGTGCCCAATGTAAGCTTTCTTTAAGGATTACTATAGCTTATAATGTTCTGTATTTTATTTATTGTATCTCTGGCCATTATTTCTATTGATCAAACTAAGATGAACTAAAGTTACTATTGATTAATATAAAAAATGCAAGAAATAAACAAGTATCTGCAAGTAAAGAGCTACTCAGGGTTGTTCAAACACAAGACAAAACACGGAAATACAAAAGAGAAATTTGCAATTTAAGCACTGGAGCTAACTATAGCAGTGAGAAACAGATTGATCTAATATTAATAAACAAACAGTGCAAACTGTTCATTTGCACTCTTCCTGAGTGTGTGTGTTGTTTTGGGTGATGACCTAACTTATATATTGTTGATTATATTCCAGGTATTTATTAAAATATTTAAATGTATTATTATTTTGAATTCTTTGTTGTGCTGCTGCTGTAATGCAGTACCCGGAGAAAGCAGAAAAAAAAGAAAATCTGATTATTAATATAGAAAAAAAACAAAAGTATCTTTTTTATATTTGTGTGTATTTTCCTGTCATTTTTGTATATTTTTGTACATATTAGTAGCCATTTTGCTTGTTTTTGTTGACCGTATGTGTGTTTTTGTAGTAATGTTTAATTTTGTGTACATTTCTTGTGTTTTTGGACTTATTTTGTGTATTTGTGTTGTCACATTGTGTGTGATGAGTGTTTTTTTTTTTGCATTTTATTTTTGTAGTCGTCTTTGTGGTGCAATGTTGTCTCTTTGTTGTCATTATGTGGATTATTCTGTAACATGGTATGCTTTTTGAAAAAAAAAAAAAGTATGTTCATTTTGGGGGCCCGCACAAAACTTGGGGCGATCCGCCAGTAACCTATATCTCATATAAAGTATCTTAGGGACTATCTATCTATGATTACGAAAAATAATAATAACAATGTGACAATTACGTGTAGATCAGAATGAAATATGATGTCATTGTATTATTGGTATGTAGTTTTTAATCTGGTTTAATTCATTTTATTTCAAAAACCTAATATTGGATGAAGTATTTCTCTGCATTCATGAGAATTATGCAAACACGAGAGAATATTTCTCAAACGTGACACTTTGTTTTGATTTTGTGTGTCTAGTTTGAGGAGGAGGTGTCACCACACACGGTGAACTGGGACTCTGTTCTCAGCCTCAACCCTGTGGCCCAACAACCAGATCCTTGGCGTGGGTACGCTCACACGTGTGAGCTGGAACACAGTAAGTTTTTATAGTTAGTGACAGCTGACGAATCCCCCGTCCTGACCTCCGACCTCTGGCTTTGCCTTCTGTAGCCCCCAGCTAATTGACACGTCTCCTCTGATAAACCCTCCTCTTTCACACACACAGACTCACACAAACCACAGCCACACAAAAGACCATAAAAAAGCGCCGTAGCGTGGATTCATTACATATGTTAAGCAATAACAACTCTGTTTATATTAATTAAAATCATACACATGTTTATCACACAAATCAAACTAGTGGTTACTTGTTCCAATCCCACATATGTTACCTATTGGTTTCACATTGGAACGAGGGGAAGAGAGAGAGAAAGGAAAGAGGCATACGTTTCCCAGGCAGTCTGTGTAAATGCACAGTCTACAATTCATTGCTTCCTTCTCCCCAAATTAAAGGTCCCTTGTTAAATAATTGGGGGAGGGGTGGCGGTTGAAGGAGTTCAGGGGCAACAAAAAAAAAATTGCTATTATTACAAAGAAAAACAGTCCCTGATCACCTCGAAATGGCTACATTTGTCTTCGTGAAACTGGCTTTTTAGTGATTTATCTGAATTTAAAACGAGAAACAAATAAAAGCAAGAAAAAATTAGAGCAAAACTCAAGACCAACATTAACTAAATATAAACGCGTTCAAGTATTCACAGGTCAAATACAATCAATACATTTTCAATCAACACTACTTTTACATCTTCAGCCAATCTTTTTTAATAATTGGACCTTTTTTGTGGTTGAGGTCATTAGTTGAGATGGTTAAATAGGTGCATCTCTATGGTTTTAAAACTATAATTATTTTCTTTTCTTTCTTTTTTTTTTTTAATTTGCCACAGTTTAAAATACAATGAAACATAATAATGTCAAGAGTGGACAGACTAACAGAAATCAATAGACCAGGGCCGTCCAATTTGGGGCCCGCGGGCCAAAGTTGGCCTGCAAACGACTGATATTGGCACGCTGCCTATATTTAAAGATGTTATTCTAAAAAAAATTGGATATATAATATTCTATATAGTCTCTTTTTCAACCAAAATTCATGTAATACATTACAGTGATTTATATGAAAAAAATCTAAAGCTAAAGTCCAATTAAATTATTATTCTTGAGTTTTAAAGCATTGTTAAGGCAGTGGAAAATATAGTGTTTTGATCGTATAAGCGGGGTATGTTGTGTCCCATTTTGTAGAATTCATATTGCACTAAATGTCTTTGAAGACATTTAAAATAGATGTTTCATAATTTGATGCCATGAAACACAATAAAGAAAAGTGTTTTTTAATTTCAAAACTAAGTGCTTATTTTGTTATGTGATCGGCATATGAAATTTCACGCACTGCACATTGAATGTTTAGTTTTTGGCCCGTGGCCCTCCACCGCGATTCATTTTTGGCCCTTCAATAAAAAGCATTTGGGTACCCCTGCAATAGACTTTAGAGGCATGCCATACAGGGAAAACCCCAAAAAACACTCAAGGGGCTTGAAGAAGAAGGCTCATGATATAACAATTAAACTTAAACTAAAAAGAGGAAAAAAAAAAAAAATTGAAATCAAGACAAAATAAATGAACGTCAAGACAACTAAAATTTGAAACGGAGCAGAAAACAGGAAAAAGAAAAACAACATTAACATCAAAAGACAAACAAAACAAAAGGCAAACATTTTCAGCCACTACATATAAATACAATAAAACACACATCATATTTTGGTAAAGCAAACACATTTTCCTGTTGAAGAATGTGCCATTTTTAAAAAATAAACTACACTGTATTTTGTAAATAAGCAACAGGTTATGTAGCATGTTGTATACTGTATATTTCTAACTGGTTTTTTTGTCACTACTTCTTTTTCCGTCTTGCCATTCTTGCAGTGACTTACCGTAAAAAGAAAAGTGCAGCTTGTGTGTGTTTAAAATGCTTTCAAACACACCAAAGGTTTTTGCCAAAACCAAAAACTTCATTGTGACATTGTGTAATTTAGTGACGGATTTAATGTTCAGATTCTAGGCAGTGCACACACTGTGACTAATTACATCTTTTCAATATTTGAAGTTGGGAAAAATGCAAAGGGCACTAAATCTATTGATGTAATGTTAGTATGACAAGGATAATAAATACCTTCATGCTGAATTTATAAACGTGTGTTCAATAGCCACTCAGGGGTACAGAATAGACAACGAACCCAGAAAAGGGGCTTTTAGAACTAACATTTTTTTGGAAGTGGGTGCACGTGTGTTCCCTTATTGGTCTAATTAAGGTTAGGATATGAAGAGATTATTTGCAAAAGCAGATACAGTATCTCCATTTTAATTTCAGGTGAATGAGTTAAATTAAACCTGAGTTGCTTTTGGAATTTTGATTTGACTCAGATCATTTGAACTAATTCATGAAAAAAAATTATAATTTTCTTCAAATGTTGATTTCTGTTAAAGTGTCAAATAGTATACCAGTTTTCCCAAAGTGTTGCTCTTGGAAGCAGTCAGTTTTCAAAAAAAAAAAAGGCTACCTCGAAAGTTAGTAGATGTGTTGAAGGATGATAGGAAGATTGTTAAGGTCTGGATTGAAAATGCAAAGGTGTAAAACCTAGATTTTAGAAAATTACTTTATAAAATTCATGTACACTTCATCATATGTTTTCAGAAATTTTGTTTTTGTATTTATTTTTTTAAAAGGTTAATCTTTCTTACATATTTTAATTGTTTTAAATTGTTTACCTTTTGTTACATTTTTTATTTTTATTTTTTTAATTAAATTATTTTTATGTTGTATGTTTGTTTTAGTTTTTTGTTTTTCTTACATTTATAAGTTGTTTTCATGCTATAAATTGCAAATAAAAACAAAGTTTAAAAACAAAACAAACAAAAAAACTGTCCTACATATTTTAACTCGGTTCGAGGTCACTCCTCCTGCGGTCGACCAGTCAGGCTCTTTTGTACATATTTTTAACTTTTTTAGTGTTTGCTTTCTAAAAATCTCTTTATATATGTGTATATAGTTTTATTTATTTGTATTTATTGTTATTATTTTTATTATTTTTGTACCTTATCTTTCATTTGCACATTTTGTTTTTGTCCTTTTTTCTGCATTATCATTATTAGTGTTGTTTTCTGGGTTTTTTTTTTTTAATATGCTGCTCTTTGCCGCCTTAATTACCCCTCAGGGTTTAATAAAGTACTTCCTGTTTGTGATTCTAATTCTGAACCAAGTCAACGTAGGGACAGATATTCAGGCGGACCTGCAATATGCTTCAACCCTGCATAGCTGGCGTGACAGGTAAACTGGATCAATCAATCTTGTAGAAGGCTTAAAATCTATTTGATTGAAGATTATATCTCTAAAAAGGCCATGGCCTTGATGTGAAAAGCAGCAGGGTGTGTGAAGGCCTGTTCCACTAGGCTGGAAGCTGCACTTCCTACACTGCAATCCCAAAGGAAGAGCGTTCATTCCTTCTGGAAGGTTCCCATAGGAGCCAGAGCGTGAATGGACACAACCGCACAAACATTTGCCTCCTTACCACATGTTACATGACCTGAGGGGAAACGATCATATACACATCTGGGTTTCCACCTCTGAGAGACTGTCTGGTTTGTTGATGATTATCATAGCCAGAATAGTTCCTTCCCCTCCCGTTTCGTCCCTCCCCCTGTTCTCCAATCTATTCCTTTTTCTCTTCCTCATCTTTCTGTTAGCTTTATTTCACTGAACACCCCTTTGATTAATTTGATTGCTGTGATGAAATTCCCTATTGCGTCATGTTGGCTTAATAAAGGGCTGATATATATTCCCAATGTAGTTGCTGTTATTCCAGCTTATACTGTTTCTAAATGACCCTGAACTGAAGTAGAAAACCCAAAGCCCTTTGCTACAACTGCGATGAATGCTCTCCTAACATCACAAAGCTATTGATGGAACTTAATGGCACTGGTGTGGCTTCAAACCTCTGAACTTTTCATGAAATGGTCGTGGCATAAGATCATAGCTTTTGTACACCCTAATGGCCAGAGCAGTCACAGAATATTTAGACCTCAGTCCTCATCTCTATTTGTAATCACCACCCTCTAGCTAAGAATAGCTGATCAGATAATACCGTCGCAGAGACATTAGTGGAACATTGCACACATTAAACAGCCGAGCATCTCATCAGCGCTCCGCCAATAAACCACAGGCCAACAAATATCTCATGAGAAAGCCAGATAACCATGTGCTGGGGATTGTGTTGGCATGCAGGAGCTTCAGGGTTACAATACGAGAACAAATGCTGCTACCTAAAAATGTTGTTGACAAGTTTGAAGTCCAAAGATTTAACAGAACTGGGAGGTCAGAGCAATGATAGAATAACCTCTCCTGTACAGTAGTTCTAGTGCAGTAAAGATTCAAGTCTTCAATCTCCATTTTTAAATTCTGCAACTATACACAATATTCTAATGTTGTTGCACGGCTCTAAAAACAAACAAACTTAACCCGAGAAAAATGTTTCTTGGGTTATTTTCTTTCAAAGTCTTTTTAGAAGAGCCAGGAGTTCATTAAAATTCCCAAGTTGACAGACATGCTCACTTCCATGTTGTGGCTGATTCTGGGTAACACAAGGTGTCTGAAGTTTTTGAGTGAACGGCAGACTTTAGTAATCGGAACCACCGGAACCACTATTGTGTTGGGTCACGGGATTTGCCATTTCACCCACTACAGTGGTGTGGCAAATTATTCAGCCTTGAAATCCTTCACCTTGTAGTTTGGCCACCATCAGCCAATGAAGCTGGCAGAAATGACTTGCAACACCATGTAGACGGGTCATGGATTAAGTAACAACCCCATCTACGACTCTGACACGCAACATGGCAGAGAGCATGTATGACAAAATAGCCAGAAAATAACCCAACAAAACATCTTCACTACAAGTACTATTTAAGGCTCACAAACACAAATACATCGTAGAAACACTACATCATTGACATGTATCCTCTGTAACATACAGTAGCTGTGGTTAAACACCAGTTAAAGTGCCTATTAGATATCACAAGCTCACAATCCATCTTATCAAACATCAAATAAACATCTAAACTATGAAGCAGGCACTTTTTTTAAGAAATGCACAGAGCAAAGACCATATCAGAGATGGAAATATAAGGTGTCTGTCTTGGTGGAGTAGTCTCACAGAATCTGTATTTGTTCTGCCTGATCCCAGCAAAAAGTTGGAAGTGTTGGCCGAAAATGACCAATTACTGTGTCCGACATCAGTGATAGTTAGATCATGAGGTTTCATGTAATTTAATCTGGTGTCCTAAAGCCAAAACCAGTCCATATTTTCTCAGATCACAACTGAGTGTATTAATAATACTGTACATTGAATATGAGCTTGAGTTTCACACACTCTCATGCAACATTGAAGCTCAGTTTCACCCGCTGTATATTTTACTTTGCTTTTGCAAGTGTGGGCACTTAAACTCAGAGTGTGTGTGTGTGTGTGTGTGTGTGTGTGTGTGTGTGTGAGTAGATGGTTAAACAAGGGGTCTTTTTTCTATCTGTGCTTTAAAGCATGAGGTGGGATCTGGGATAGAGAGGCCTACGTCTGTCCCACTCACGAGTAGCCCAACACACGGGTCAGAAAATCTGGCTGCAACTCATGACGATGCACTTCAGGGTGAGGAAGCCTGCCCGCTGGGTGTAATGTGTTGATGTGTGTGCTTGATTTGAACAGCAACCAGCAGCTGTGTGTGGGGGAGTAAAGTGATAGCGCTGTTCGCTGAGTTGCAGTAATCTTTTGGAAGCACCGACACAGCAGGACTTTGTAACCCATCCCAGCAAGTACAAGTCTCCTCTGGCTTCTGAACACCGACTCATACTGAGGCCCTGTGCCCTTTTATCACCTGCAGAGCTTCACTTTCCAGATGACAACAAGATTAAGACAGATTAATGCATTTTTCCACACAAAAGGTAAAACAATACCTAGAACAGGAATACAACTACACCAATAAATGCAAAAGTCACAGGCTACACTCAAAGTAATACAATGCAATGCATGTCAGGGTGGAGGAGCTTTTAAACTCACAAGAGTTGGTTACATATGAGCACAGGGATATAGAGTTTTGTGTTGTGTTTCTTTTTTTCTGACCACTTATAAATAGTGGTGTAACAATACATCGATCAACATAGATTAATTAATTAATTAACAATCCAATTAAATCAATGCACAATAAAAACATCGATAAACATCATCATCTTTAAGATAGGCTTTTATTTTGAAATTCACATGGCACGTCTGTTCGTCCGTGCCACCATTTCCTGGTGACATAACGTAGCGAATGCCACACGACAACAAAGCTCTGCAACCCCTGGTGCCACCCACATTTGTACACGGCACTATGCAGCCGCCGACCAGTAACGTCTCGCTGCCGCTTCCTGAACGTGGAGCCAACCGCTATAAAACACCAACGAAGAAAACGCAGAAGTATCCCGAGAGCGGCACGGAACCTGCTTTGTTTACATTGTTGCTGGGCAAGAGGTAAAAATGATTAATAATACATCAGGAAATGAAATAATAATGAAAGCGTATGTAGTTACAGGAAAATGTAAAATAATGCAACGTGGACTTGGAACTTTTATGAAATAACAACAACAACCAAACAAAAAAAGACAATATTAACTGGTTGTTTGCTATCACATTTGTGATTAAGCTGATGCTGAAGCAGTTCGTAGGGGAAAATAAAGTATACAGATAAATAAATTGCAAATTTATCAATACAGAATGCTTGAAAATAATGAGAAACCTTTCTTTGTTGGATTGAATAAAATGTCTCCAAAGTTTGGGGCAAGAGAATCTGTTTGCGAGATTACATTAAAAAAAGAAGAAGAAGAAAAGACATTGCTCTAAGCTCTAAGCACTCTGTGGGTACAACTTTGTGATGGTCCAGAGATCTGCGGTTTGATGTGATGTGATTACAGAAATGACAGCATCAAAGCTGCACACTCTAATTACAGAGGCCAATGTCCCTGTTTTTGTTGTTTCACTTGTTTAATCTATTGTTTGATCAATCTTTTACAGCTCATCAAATGCTGTAAAGATTGAGATGGGAAAAATTAAAACAAATAATAATAATAAGGGTACAGGAAGAATAACAGTTCCAAAGACTAACTGTTCTTTTTTTTTTTTTTAACTTTAATGCATATTTATCTAGAGGTAGAGGTTGTTTTAGCTTGACACAAACAAGTCTGTCTTTTTGTTGTTTATCTGTCAGGGTCATAGCTTTGAATAGACATGAGAAACATCACAAGATGTTGTTTAAACGTCTAAACTCTCAGCTGTTTCACATATTACCTCTGTAGATACAGGCAAAGGATCATATCTAATGGAGTATTGAGATACATTTACCATTTAAAAAATAAACTGTACGATAAATCACACACTAATGGAACAAGGTGAATAGCTGATGGTTTTTGAAAGTAACAATTTGGAAAAGCAAGAAAGGCTGCTGCCAATAAATGCAGAATTAGAACAGTAAAGGCAGAGGTATAATGTGATAAAACCGTATTTAGGTTGGGTTAGTGAGAGTCCAGGCCACTTTCTGGTGGCTAAAACAGTCACTGTATTTGGTGCATAATGTAATAACATTAGAGACTGAAAAACGACACCAGTTTTTCCAGTGCAATACAAAATCAAGTGATTATCTTTAGGTGAAAGTTCAAAGTGTCCTCAGCAGCCTGGTACCAAAATAATTAAGATAAGTAATAATGTGTGTGAAGGAGAAAACAACTGTACAATACTACTGTTCATATTGGTTACTGGTTAGCGTGATCGTGTCTTTGTGTGTGTGTGTGTGTCTGTGTGTGTGTGCGCGTGTGTATGCTATGGGTTTTATCTGTCATCCCTGGTGGGCTGTAGGGGAGGTACACAACAACAAAACGAAATGCAGTGCCAGCAAAGAAAAGAAAGACACTTTCACTTTTATCTCTCTTTCATCTTTCTTTTTCAAGCTGGAGTCTTCAGCAAACCTTTAATGTCTTTCAAGTCAACCACATGTACTTTCCGGTTATCACAGGAAGATAATCAGTGTTCATGTGTGTGAGAAAAAGATGGTCCAAGATCACCCCCCACCCCCCACCTGTGTGTGTGCTAGTCAGAAGGAATTTGTGTGTTTCTTTCTATTAATAAAAACCAGGACCTGAGTTGCTTCTTTTGATCTCTTTGCGAGTAACGTGTTGCTAATTTTTGCGTACGCTCACTATAACATCTGCCTTAGTTTAATCAATTTGGAACATTTAATTTATTCTGATGGTAGCGATGAGCATGACGCTCATGTCTTCGATGCAGGCCTGGTTACCAGGTGCTTTCCCAAGGCTTGGAATGCAACGATGAGCCCCAGTAAACAATCAGACCAATTCACCCAACAGAACAATATTGAACCCAACTTTGGAATGTAGGGTTCCTTCTGCTGGAGGAAGTGGCTGGTTTACAAAAGCTATTAAAACATGTTTAAAAATCGTCAACAACTTTTATTTATATTATTGAAGCACAAACTTCAAACAGTAAATTACATTAAATTATATCACCAAATCTAGCCGTGAAGTGCCTGGCAGGTTTGTCTACCCTCAAGCCTTACATAATAAGATTGCGGAAAGAATTGCCCAATTATACATTCATCTTTAACAAACTACAGATATTTCTTATTTTCACTGTTTGTCTAATGAGGAGGAGTAGCCGTGGTGACTACAGGACAGGTGTGGGCATGATGTTGCCTCCCCCATGCTCTCTTCTCTTTGTCCACAAATTATTTCCCCTTCTTACACCTCACTCCTTCTTCCCACATTTGTTTCATGTACAAACCACAGACTTGTTCCGGAAGCTTCCATGACAAACAGTCCTCATTTGAGATTACTGACATATTATGTCATGTATGGCACAAATTACATCTGAATACAAGAGTGATAAAGATATATATTTGGCCAATGCATTTCAGGAAATAAATGTACTTTTCAAACTACTATCATGGTATCCGCAAATCCTAATGTTTATGATAAAATTGAGCATTGTCGACAAACATGTTTTTTTTATTTAGAATTCCCATTTTAACTAATTGAAAAATGAAGAAAAACACAAAAAAACAAAGGACACATACTGTATCATCACCATCATAAACAGAACCTAATCCCTTTATTGTTGGAACATTGTATACTGTACATTTATGTTACAGCTTGGCATTGTAGAAAACCATTCCCTCTTTTCTATCATTTTTTTTTTTTTTTTTTTACCTCTGCCAAGGATGTTTTATTTTCACTGGCATTTGTTTAATTTTTTGTTAGTCTGTTAGCAGGATTACGTCAAAAGTACTTGACAAAATTTAACAAATTTTAACCAAAAATAGATCTTACGCCATGGAAGATTCCATTACATTTTGAAAAAAATCATGTCAGTTAGTTATTGACTCATCTTTATAAAATTTGACTCAGTTATGCTGTGTTCCTCAATTACTCCACTGACTTTCATCCAATTTCATCTCAATTCTGTATAATTATTATTATTAATGGGGATAGAAATTTCTTCCAGGCCTTTGATCCAAATGACTGCCAATATCTGGCAAAGGATATTTGGCGCTTGGTGGAGGTTTGCATGTCATCCATTATGCATGCCTAAATCGAGTCCCACAATATCTTCCTGCTTTTATTACCTAAATTACCTTTACAGAACCTGTTTTTTCCCTTTAGTCTTCTACAACTATAAAAATATCTTGCTGTCTTTGTGGAAATTCTATGAAATCCTGTCTCGAATTTCAACAGTCACGAGATGATGACATGTTTAAATCACCATGTATTTACTGAGGTCATTATTGTATTTAATGTGCCCGGTGGATTCTGGATCAGTCTGAAAAGTTGAAAAATCTCTATCTCTCATCATTGGCAAAATTTCAAAAATGAATATTTCGGTCTGTAATTAATTGAGCTTGGTTAGCATCGAGTTTCACTTCATTCAATTTTCCCAAACAATGGTGGTGTCCATACATTTGAACCGACTGTATTGTTATTAATGGGGATAGAAATGTCTTATAAGTCTTTAAAGTGTGAATGGTACCATGATCAGGATCTCTGATCCAGATAATTGCCAGTTTCTGGCAAAGAGGAGATTTGGCACTTGACGGAGGTTTGTGCTCTCTGATTGCCTTTAAAAAGTCTATATTTCCCTTGTTCTGGGCTGGAGCTCTTATACCAACTTGCACTTTTGCTCTCTCAGATTTTACATCCCTCACGCATATCCAGGTGCAGTAGATTATTATAGCACAGTGAAGATAAATGTGTGACCTTTACTAAATTATGATTCAGGATTTGCACGGTTCTGTTAGAAGTGCTATCACTCACTGTCCACTTCTTAAAAATTTTTAGTGTTTGGCAATCAATTTTAAAGCTGATATCTGGAGTTTCTGAGAGGACGTCTCGATGTCCCGCCCTCAACAGCTCCACTTCCTCCCCCTGCCTCTGCCTCTGCAATCTACCAGAAGCCATGCTTCTACTTTTCTGCACGTGCATCGTGGAACATAACATGGTCGCATCGATATTGGCATATGGGTCAGGTAAGAGCCAAAATCACATTACCTGTTTGCTGTTGTGACGTGTAGCCTTGTTTCCGTGCACAGTTCCGCATTCACTTTGATTGACAGTCTCAAAACCAGGGAGTCGAAGCCTATTGGCATATTTCCATTTGTATAGGGGTCTATAATAATAATAATGCATCAATTTTATATAGCGCTTTATCATAGACACTCAAAGTCGCTTTACAGAATTAAGGCATTATTCTTTCACTTCACACTTAGTGGTGGTAAACTACTATTGTAGCCACAGCTGCCCTGGGGCAGACTGACGGAAGCGAGGCTGCCATAGTGCACCATCGGCCCCTCCGACCACCACCAACACTCACTCACACACTACATTCATACTAGATAATGTAGGTGAAGTGCCTTGCCCAAGGACACAATGCCAGATACCACTGGGGTGACTGCCACCCCACTGTGGCACCTGGAATTCTCAGTGGTCTCACATCCAACTACTAACCAGGCCCAGACCTGCTTAGCTTCTGAGATCTAACAGGATCGGGCAATGACAGGCTGGTATGGCCATAAGACTAGTTAGGTATTTTTTCACATTTCAAAAGAATCATACATAAACAGAAACTCTGGATATCAGCTTTAAGTTAGGAATACTCAAAGAACAACAACTTCAGTGGTTACTGACATACAACCATCAAACACTGCAGCAATTCTTAACCGAAGACAGAAGCAAAAGGCTTGATGGAACCTTTATTTCCAAAAAAAACACAGACCCACACACACCCAGCCAGTGTGTGCTTATTGATGTATGTGTGTATCTAATGATCCCCGTGTCGCCTTCTGCGTGTCGCCCACGCCTCCCCTTCTCATTAGTGGTGACGCCTAAGTGGATTAACTGCAGGCTAACATACATACACACACACACACACTAGCACACACAGGGACCACTAACGCAAGTATAGCCCATCAAAGAGAGTCAATCCGGCCTAGTTTAAGAAAGACACACTGTCATAAAACACGGATTTGCCCCTCAATGCAAACCAGAAGCCCACTTTCAAGCAAAAGGCTGGACGTGTGTGCATGGAGCCAAGAAACAACATGTGTTCGAAGTGTGTAGGCCTTCATCAATGTCCATGTATTCAAGATGTCTTCTAAAGTATCTCAGATGGAACTAATCTGGAGTCCAATTAGACAAAAATTAGAAGAGGAAGAATAAAAGACGGAAAAGGAGAAGGCTAGAAAACTGCAGGGGTATGATTAGGATATAAGTGTAATCAAATAAATGTGATGCCTTTGCATTAACTTCTTCAAAATTGAGCATAAAAAATGGCAACATTCCTTAGTATTTCACACAGTTTTGTAGGAACTAAGAATATAAAAAGTGAGCAAAGAAAAGAGATGAACTTCCTCTAAATGTAATAGTAGTTAGAGGTAATCTAAATAACTTTTATACTTTGATTTTAGATTCAGAATAACTTGTGGTGAACAACATTGAACACAATCATGACAAACGTGTAATATTAAAGTAGGATAATCTCACTTACAATAGACTGATCCAGTGTTCTATTAGTTTCATCACTAGGTCTCAGTGTTTTAATTCAACATCCTGGTTTAGAAAGCATTTATAGGCTTCAATAAAGTTGGATTAACAATTGACAAACAATTGACAAAGCTGAACAGAACATGCTGCTTCGGCATGAAGAAAATCCACAGTTTGATGTTGACATTTGGCAATGACGGCAATAAAAACCTTACAGAAGAGATGCACAACAGAACCGTTAAAGCAGTACAAATAAAAACCAGATGAGAATGAGCACAGTGCGATGATGGGAAAAATAGGAAGCTTACAACAGCGCAACCAACAAGGAGCAGATATCGATGCAGGATTTAGTCAGGTGTACCGCTGATGCAAAGTGTGACGAATTGAAGCATTAATGCATGTCGGAGATGGAGAGCGTTCAGGAAGTATGAAGACTTGGCAACAAGGAAGGTTCAGATTGTGATCTTACCTTTCTTGACCTTCTTAGATGGCTGTTTCTTCTTGAGGAACTTAGTCGCCTCCTGTGGAAACTCTTCACCATCACCAGAGATCTCAGCTATGGGCTCGACACCGCCTGAAGGGAAAGTAGAATCTTAGCAAATCTGGTGCAAGTTTTTACAGTAAAACTTGTTTTTAGGGCCACTTTTACGGCTTGGTAGCTGGAATTCCTTACAACAGCTGGCTGTTATAGGCCTCAGGCCCTTTTCAAACAGTTTGCTAATCATGTAAAGTAACTGAATTGATAAATGGACAAAAGAAAGAACATATTTCGGCGAGGGAAAAAAAAAGTGATGTCACAGTTGAACAAACCCAAATACTGCCACATCTGACCTGACACAAATAAGAACTTACCGTAAATGATTTTTATTCTCAAAACAATTCAGAACAGGAAGGACTTGTCCTCAAATCATAAACTATGCACTTGATGAAGCCTTATGAGACTTTTCACTGGAAGGAAGCAAGATGACTGAAAGCTCTTGACATGAGACGCTGTGTTTTACTTGAAATGGATTTTATACGGTTGATGTAATTGGGTAAAAACTGGTTCCAATCATTTGGACACTTGTTTAGTTTAGGAATAGGATGAAAGTTCTTCTAAGCTTCATCTTCAAAACTCTCTTAGATTCTGCAACTTCCTCAAATGTGAGTGAAAAATCATATTCATCCTTCTGTATACCACTACATCAGGAGCCACACAGTTAGACCTGAACTAAAGAAGTTTGTTGTGTTCGTTTTGTGGTGGAATGCAATTACCGGTATTAGGAAAACTGTATGTCTTGGGACATATTTTGGACATCATTATTGCCATTTTTCTCAAAAAGCTAAACTAATTTATGTGTGTGCCCTTCCAGGAAATTCTGACATCACACACATTTAAAAAAATCCTTCAAATGTAAAGGTATGCTTTTCATTTTATCTTTTTATGTACACATTGCAGCAGGCTCCAACAATAAAGCTTTACACTTTCCCATAAAGCCTGGGCGTGTAATATTTTACAATGACATAAGTCTAAAATAATGGAAGAGCCATATATAAACCTGTTGGCTTTAAAAGCCTTCCAACTGCTGCACATCTTTACTAAGGCATACTGTACACCATCTCTAACCAGAGACCTGCACTGACAAGTGTGCCACTCCAAATACTGAACATCCTTTATACCCTCAGTCGTTATGACAAAAGCTGAAATTATACTTTCAGGCATTGAATTCCAGCGTGATCACATTTGGCTGTTTTTAACTTTGATCCCTTGAGCTACGAAACCATGAGGTTGGCAAAACAACACAGCATCATGATTGCAGGCATGGTGCAGCACTTACTTTGATCGCTACCTGGTTCAAATAGATGCAATTCCTTAAATCCTTGCACCATTTAAGCATTTTTCAGCGTACATCAGCAGAAACATTAGGTGTGATAGATTTCTGTTGCCTAAAGCAAAAGTTTCAAAGTCACTTTAGTTCAGGGGCCAAATATGGACAGGTTTGAGGTAAAAAATGTTACGAGTTAAGTAAAAGTAAGTAAAGCACCAAAACTATCCAACCAATAAGTGCAGGATTTACAGTTACTGAAGATAGGGAAATTTTGTTTAATAATTTTAAGAAAAATGCAGGATTTAAAAAAAAAAAAAAAATCACTACAGCAATTTGCAATTAAAAATGACTGCAGTCATGTGATTCAAGAATGGTAAACTATTAGCAATGGCAAATATTATATGGACGGTCATTTCTACAATGATCCATGTTTCTAAAACAAATTAATTTCTCCTGCGGGCTATGTTGGACCCTCTAAAGCAGGTAAATATGGCAAGATTGGTGTAGCTGCAGAAAAAGAGTAAAAATAAGCAAAAATAGGCTTAAATTGTTAAAAAAAAAAAAAAAAAAAAAAAAAAATTCTAAGGCATCTGGCAACCCTCTCCCAGTGCCTCGTGACCCCAAATGTGGTTCTGACCCCACGGTTGAGAACTCCTGCTCTAAAGGGCCAGATTTGTCCACCGAGCCTTGAGTTTAACACTATGTGCCCTAAAATGTTTGACTTTTCCCCATAAAACTATTTTTTCTCAAGTAAACAATGGATGTAATAGCTTGGATTGCCTTAAAAGAAATGAAACACGAAAGATAGTGAATAAAGATTGTGTCTGTGTGTGTGTGTGTGTGTGGGGGGGAGTGTAAGTGGTGACCACATATGTGTGTGACGCTGTGATAATGTGTGTGAGTGATAAAATCCCAACGATCAGTGTGGATTAAGGAGACTTCAGAGGCCGATGAATTAGACGTGTTGTCTCTTCCTCCCTCTGTCGCACCAGTCAGTCTCCTCCTCATCCTCCCAACACCTCCTCCACCTGTCTTACTTTGCTCTTTATCAACCCGTCCTCCTTCCAACTCTCTCTCTCTCTTTTTTATAAGTCTTTTTCGTTCCATGTGTACTCCTCTTCCTCAGACATATTTTGTCTATCATTTCTTCAGTATGGGGTTATTTTACATGTAGTGTTAGGTTAAGGTATCTATTCGTGTAGGCTGTTCACATTAATGCTTGCATAAAACAGCATGTGCAATTTTGTAATTGCTTCTACCTTAAGTTGTCTGAGAATGTGTGTGTCTCCTATTCCCCACTGTGTCTAAATTGTGTGTGTGTGGATTATGCTAAGCCCTCCCTAATATTTATCCTAGACTTTTTAAAGCCAATCTTGTTCTCTTTGGTGAGAGCATAGCCTGTGGCTGCTCACACACACGCACACACACACACGAACACACACTCTTCTACACTCAGTCACAGTTGTTTGAAATTTGATCTGCACGGCTCGTAATTGGGCAGGTGTTTTTCTAAGGCTGCTCTTTTTCTTTCTAAGGCTGACTTAAAATTTCACTGAGAATGTGTGGATCTCTCTCTCTCTCTGTGTGTGTGTGTGTGTGTGTGAACCCCAGTCTTACATAAACATCGGGTAGGGAAATAGCCCACCTCTGGAGCGACTTTACTCTGACACAAAATAACATCACATGCGCATACACACACACACACCCCGCTTGTCACCATTAACCACGAAGAGATTCCTCCCTCTGATTCTCCATGTATATAGTACCTCACGGTCAGGGTTGTGTTGTGTTTTTGTTTCTTTAGGCTGTAGTCAGGGCTTTGGTTGTTCCACTTGGGGATTTGGTTATCTGTTACAACAAGCATGCAAGATTTTTTAAACTAAAGATTTTACGGCACGTCTGACTTTAAAATGACATATAATCAAATTAAAAACAGCAACAGACTTTTTTTTTTTTTAAGAAAAGAGTAATGATTAGCTATAGTTACTCAGACATTGGTGAGGTTAGTGCATATTAAGGAAATCTTGAGTCAGGGTAAAATGTACAAATTCATCGTCATCTGTCCACCCATCCACCCATCTATGTACCATACTGTATATCTGATCAAGTCATAAGTTGTTGTTTTTGGAAGCAGAAAGCCTGGAAATGTAATTATTATCTTTTATCTTGGGGTAACTGATTTAAACTGAATGTGAGGGACTGTGGGAAGGTTTTGGCCGGAAGTCTATAACAGTGCAGGGCTCTTATATAAGGAAGTAACTTGCTGTGATTTGCTTGCAATGTGATGATAATTATTAAGTACTGTATTTATATATGAACAAGAAAAAAATAAATTAGGTTAAAAAATAGCACTTGAAGAAATGGGATTCTGACCGACAGATTCTTAAATGACCATTGGATGATTTACTCCGATGTGTAAACCATATAGGAATAGAACATTTGTAATTTGGAGGAAAATGATAGAAGGTGGTAGAGTTTAATAATGATATAAAAAATGTTTTGGATTCTATATACTGTAGCGCTTTTTTCAAGGAGACTCAAAGCGCGTTACAGAAGCTACAGAAACCATTATTCATTCACACCAGACACTCACATCAGTCATACCAGTTGTGGTACAGAAGTATGGCTGCCATTTCGCATCTACGGCCCCTTTGACCACCACCAACATTCATGCTAAATTCATACCCATTCATGTGGGTAAAATGCCTTGCCCAAGCACACAATGACTTGGATAGAGGACTACTACCCCCAAGTCTTTGGTTATGAGACGACCCACTCTACCACTGAGCCACGGTCATTAAATACACCTTGGTAACGGTGGCAGTGAACATTAAACAGCCA